>NC_138593.1:14918092-15061402 GCF_964289735.1 Phaethon aethereus | reverse complement strand
GGAGCAGCGCCGGTGCTGGCACACGCTTCACGACCTCCAGCCAACCGGTCTGGGAGAGCACGGCCAGCACGAGACAGCTCTCAGACCCCGAGGGGTTAAACCCCCCGGTCGTATAAAACAAGGGCAGCTTCATGGAAGTCAGTGAGGCATGTGGGTCTGAATCTGCAGTGGGCAACAAATTGCTGTGCCGGCCACAAAGCCACCCCCAGGAACAGCCAAAAACCCCTCTGCACCCCAAGCTTCCACTTTACATCCATAATACCCTATTTTGGAGCAGCCTCCCTGGAAAGGACACTGTAAGGATGTGGCAGATCTGTGTCTCGAGGGGTTACATGCGCCCATGCCCACTCCCCGGGCTGCATCTTCCCAACTTCCCATCCCCTTGCGGCGGTGCCGAGTCCCCGGCCGTGCCCGAGCCCCATGCTGACACCAGCCAGCCCACAGCTCTTGCAGAAAGCCGGTGCACAGGGAGAAAACGAGGCCGTGCCGGAGGGAAGACAGACGATGGAGGAAGAGGAGGAGAAAAACGCTTCTCTTCCTCTGCCTCCTCGCAACCGCGGCGGCCCGGCCGGCAGCACTTACGTTGATCATAGCATTGGAGGTGATGCGGAAGAGCGTGGCCCGTTCATTCACCGCCTTGATCTTCTCGCCGCTCTCAGCCGGCAGCTTCAGGTTCTCCAGCTCGCTGAGCGAGCGCTGCAGGGCCGCCCCGTGCTTCGCGATCAGGTCATTGCAAGTGCTCAGATCCTCCAGCTTGCTCGAGAGCGTTTTCAACGTGCCGTGCAGCTCGCTCTTGTCTGACTGCGAGGCGGGCTCCTCGTCGCCGGAGTCATCTGCAAAGGGAGGGATGGAGAACAAACAGTTTCCATGGTTACCCCCGGACCGTACTAACCCGCCAGCGCTGCGGGCAGGGGCACCTCCTGCCTCCTCCCGCGCACAGGCAGCTCTGCCAGGGCTGGGGGTCCTTGTCACCGCGTCCCCCGGGAGCAGAGAGTGGGGCAGAGAGGCGATTCGGGATGTCACCCAGCACCCCGAGGAGGCGTCCGAAGGGCTCCTATGGCTGCCCCCGGGATTTGGTTCAGGGCTTGTAAGGCTGAGCGAGGTAGGGTGGCACGGGGACAGTGTGCTGGTGCCACCGGGGAAGGGCCACGTGCCAAACCTCCCCCTTCCACACATGGCCACGGGAGCCAGGCACAGCGTCAACGTGCCCTGCACTGGGACCGAACCTCCCGGGGGCTCTGCAAGGTCTGCTCTGTGCAAGGAAAACTATTTCACCCAAGCGAAAGGTCGCAAAGACACAGGGGAGAATAACAGCCTTTCCCCAAAACCATCACGCCTTCGGAGAGCGGAAAGCTCTGTGATCAGCATCTCAGGTACAGCAAAAATTGTTATTCCTGCAACTCCGGAACTCTTGGGTGACTTAAAACCAGAAAACCAACCCAAAACCAAGCGACAAGTATAACGCATCGGTTCTTCAGATCATCCCGCTGCTCCCCCGGGGAAGGCAGAGGAGGTGAGCGGCTCCGAGAGGCGGCATTGCCCAGAGCAAACACAAAAAGCCAGAGCAGAGCAGGTCCTGCGCAAGGTCTGCCTCCCAGGCTTATGTTCAAAGTTTAGCCAAGGTTTTCCTGGGGGCACCCAAAAACCGGTAAGGCGGCACAGCACAGTGCAGCCCCTTCATTTCCCCTCCCTCAATCATCTGTTCCTGGATTAAAAAGAGATGGGGACCAGCAAAACCTGCCTGCAGCTTCTCTGCCAGGACTGGGGGAGCTGGGGCGGGGGGGTGCGACAAGGATGTCCTCCAAGCCAGCCAGGCTGAGCGATGTCGCGATGCTGCAAAGCACAGAGCTCGGGGATGCCTCAGTTGTAACGGGGGTGTAGCACATCCCCTTTGTGGGCTGCAAGGAAAGGAGAAAAGCCTGTACTTCTCTGATCAGTGGGCACTTGGTTTCTATTCCCGGTTCATTTGTAAAACCTTTCAAAATGCTGTAGATATGGAGAGTGATGTTCAGCCATCGCTCATCTCAACTCCGCCACTCTTGGGCCAGCTAAGGAAAATGAGAGAAAGAGTGCTCTTCACCTAACAGCACCGAAGCGGTGTTTCTAAACCAAGAGCCAGAGAAACCTGGATAATACAAAAGGACCATCAACCCGGCATCGAAGGAGCAGCACAGCAGAGCACGGTGCTGGACCAGGTCTCGTGGCTATGAAGCTACCCAGAAAGGATGAGTTGGGACAAGGAAGGACAGCTCAGGGACAAGGCTTACCCTGCACAGCAGGATTTACCCCAGCTGCCCAAGGACGATGGGAGAAGCAAATTAAAGCCCTGCTGGGAACAGGACACAGAGCAAAATGCGAGCGGCTCATGAAGCACTAGGGCAGCATGTCCCAGTGCAACCATTTGGTCCACCTGCAACCCAGCCCCAAGCACCCACGGCACACAAACGTCCAATGTAAAAGGCAGGAGAAGTGCGGCTTGTGGCCACCAAGGGTGCTCAGTGAATAAATAATCCACCAGGCACCAGCATTCGCAGCACCCGTGGGAAGCCAACCGAGACCCTCCCAAGGCAGGCGAGCCCACTGAAGGGCTGGGCAGCGGCTGAGCTGCACGGCCGGGTGGAACAGCTCCACGCTCCGGGACAGGACCAGCATCCTGGAAACACAAACGGCACCAGGGACATCTCGGGCAGAGGTGGAGGAGATGGGCAGGGGAAGGGGAACATGCAGGATTTGAAGAGCTCCATCCCAGGAGGCTGCACAGAGGTACCAAGGCGATGGGCATGGGCTTACACCACAGGCATCTTGTACATGCCAACTTCAAAAGATCTAGCAGGAAAATTAAAGCCACTTTTCCACCAGTAAGGAAAGTAAGTAAGGCCTCCCTAAGGTCTGCTTTGCTTTTCAAGTGCTTCTACGGCGCCTTTCATGCCAGGGCACCCAAAGGCGCTCTGGGTCCCCTGTACACACATCCCCCTCAGCTTTGAATGTTGCCGTTGTACCGCCCTGAGCGGAGGACAGAGCGCGCAGCGCCGGTGCTCACCGGGAGAGGTACACCGCGCCGCCGCCGCTGCTGCTCAGAGCCGTCGCCCCGAGGCTTTCCAGGGCAACCGCGGGCAGAGGCTTGAATCCATCTCCTCTGACGTCTCCCTTGCTTCTCTCCTGCCATCAAATACAGCACGAGCTTTCACCGGACCTCCTGCTCAGCAAACGGGTCCCACCGTGCAAGGCTCCGTCTGCAGCCGTCGCCTCCGGTCAGGCCGTTAACCGGCTCCTCTCGAGCTGCAAGGTCCCCGTGCTGGTGAGCAGGTCCATCCCGGGGCCCTGTCCTCGTCCCACGACGCCGCACACCCCGGCGGCACACACCTCCACCGGCACCGATCCAAACACAGCCCAGACCTCGGGCACGCGATCTGCATGCAGGGCGGGCATGGGACGGCGGTGGCGTTTATACAGCTCAGCCTGGCCAGAGCCACCTGCTTCCCAACCCAGAGCCGCTGGCTCTCTCCCGGCACGCATCATCTGCACTCTCCCGGCACGCATCTGCGCTCTCCCGGCACGCATCTGCGCTCTCCCCTGGGCTGCACGAGCTGCCTGCGCTCGGCACGTGGATGGAAACCACCTCCCCACAGCACCTGGCCACCTGATCACTAAACAAGCTGAACTTTAATGGCCAATTTATAATACAGTACAGCGTTTTATAAGCCTACCAGAAGCAGAAGTCAGCCACGCTAGCTCGGTTTTCATCACAGATACCGGCTGCCGTGCCGGGATGCTGGTGGTGCGGGCAGCAGGGTCCCACCTTTCTCCTCCTTGCCCGTGCACATGGAGGAACAGGGTGTCAGACCCTCTGCTGAGGCTGCAGACTTCAAACGGGATCTTAAGGCTAGAGGGTCGTGGTGCACCCACGGGGGAGCGATGTGCAACGCCGCCTCGGGAGCAAAAGCACACCCAATGCAGAGGATGGAAAACTCGTTACTTCCTCCCATCCCCAGTCAGCAGATCCCCATAACCGGCACTGCCCCCACAGCCACAGCCCCAGTGCTCGGGACAGGCGGAGACTGGGACCAATTCATGCTGCTGTGACTCCTGGTAAAATAAAAAAATATCTCAAGCAACGTAATTTGCTGTAATTATCTCAAACCAAAGCACAGGAAGAAGGAAATGCAACGTCAAAGCTACAATCAAATCAGAGCAAGTTAAAGCAGAAACGATGACGCAAAGTGCCCAAACCCAAACCTCGCTGCCATCCCACCGGGGCGAAGCACCGATGCCGGTTCTGAAGATGGGTTTCCAACCCACGATCAATGCCAAAACGCCTCCTCATGCTGAAATACTCCCGCTGCTTACCGCCCTTGCAGCACCAGCATGGGCCAAGCAGGATTGACCGAGTCCCCAGAAACTACTCATCCCTCACTTCAATCCCTGGAAGTTTTTTGACCGTAAAAATAGTTATTTGTGAAATCCTGGCTCTGGGAAAGCCGGGATGTTGAATGAGGTCTTGGCTTCACCTGCAGCACTGGGAAAAGCATCCTAAAAGGGCCAGGAAACGCAAGCCGCAGCCCCCCAGGGACCACCATCAAAAGCAAAAGAGCGGTGCGTGTGCTTATTATTTTTTAAATTATCCTCACGTTTCCTCCATTCCACCCTTCCACACTCGCTCCACGCACAGCGCTCACCGGAGACTTCGGCACCCTCCAGCGCCAGGCTGCCGGCAGCACACCGCTCTCCAGCCCAGGGAAGGGAGGTGTGAAGACCAGCGGTGCCGTAGTTCTTTCTCCTGGGAGCTCAAGGGAAAGCCGACCAGAGCCAAAATACGCAGAAACGCAAATCCCTCCATTTCCTCAAGCAACCAGCAGCCGCTCAGACCTGCACCAGCTTCAGTCCAACGGCTTGCTGGTAAGAGCAGCCCCAGATCCAAGCAGAGGAGCCCTGCTTCCACGCCACCTCCACCCAGCTTTCCAGCCGGTTTCTTGGTACCACCAGGACAAGAACCGCAACGGGAACGTTCCTGCTTGTCCCAGCGGCACGGCCGGGAGGGCGGAGGACAAGGCTGTCTGGGGTCTGGACAACCCCTCGTTTCCCCATCTTGGGCAGCACGAGACCCACTGACTCCTGCAGTTGCTGCTGAAGATTATTTGTAAAGTGCTGGAGGAGAGAGCAGCAGCAACATTTATTCTTATTGCTGAGGATGAAGGATTCACTCATCCAGAAAGGTGGAACAGCCACAAGCCATCGCCTGGAGGTCTTCGCTTGGAGCACGGCCAAACGCCGTGGCATTGGGGATCCTTCCCTCATTTGTGCATCTGTATCAAAGTCAGCCAGCAAAATAAAAGGATTTTGCTTTGCTAAGGCTGGTAAAACACCCTGAAGGTCAGGAAATACCCACAGAGAGAGACTCTGTCCAGGGCTCCTCACTGGAGGGCAAAGACTGCAGGTGTTTTGCAGAAGCAAACCTGCAACCAGCCCGGCAAACTCACACCCCTCAGCACTTCAGCAGCCTCCCGACCGGGGGGGTCCTAATCGCTGTGATTTAAGATCACAAACCCTCTTGGAAACTGGAGAAACACAGTCCTAAATACGTGGGAGATAGGGAGAGGGAAAACATAATGCTCAGCTATTTTGTCCATCCCTGGCAATGACCGGTAAGTTCAACTTGGAAGAGACCTGTCGAGGGCAAAACTGTTTCTCATCAAGACCAAGCGTGGACACAGCACACCAGGGACATCCGCAGGGCTTTGCTGTAAACTTCCCAACGCACAAGATGAAAAATCAAGGCAGGGCAGCGCAGCATCCCTCGCTGGCCCACCCCAGCCCCAGTGTGATGGGAGAGCTGGCAGAGCAAGGAGGGCACGAGGGCAGCGGTGAGGAACACTCGGATGCCACGGCACTGCCCAGCAGGCTCCTGCTGCAAAGTTTTCCAGCACAACGAGTGCATCCCAACCCAAAGTGAGTTTTCACGATGGCTCGGAAGAGGGTTTTCCAACACACGCAGGGGATGAGGAGGAACCAGAACCGGGGTGGTGAGGGACTCGCCAAGGTGAAGGATGCTCTGTGCTCATTGCCTCTGGATACCGCCCTTACACCTTTCACCAGTTTGGCCCTTTTGGATCCCCAGCTACAAGCCCAAGCTCCCTCCCAGCAGCTCCTAAATCACATCAAACCTCAAAGCAATGCCCACTGGCTGCGCTGGGCCAGCGCTGGGCGCCCAGCACCAGCAAAAAGCATGGAGGCTCTGCAGGAGCCAGGAAGGCATCCCTGCTCCCTTCACACAGGGAAGACCCTTCAAGGACACAAATACTATTTTAGTACAGCTGAAAATCAAGTCTTTCGGCTTCCAGCCAGGCCACCCTGCAACGCAGCCCGCAGCACGCCCTGCCCCTGCAGGGGGAAGAGCTCTGTGATGGATGTCCAGTCTTCTGCGAAGGAGGACAGCCGTGTTCCTACCGGACCCTCGCCCCCCGCCGTGCTGCGCGCCAGCCGGTGCTGCCAGCAGCGGCTCTGCCATCTGCTCTCTGCAGAAGGAAGATCCTCCCTAAAGCAGCAAACCTTCAGTGGGTTGGCCGGGGGGGGGGGCTGCCCAGCCCGGGACCCCCCACTCAAGCTGGGATGCGGGTGGGCCCTGCACCCCCTCGGCCGCCCTTGGAGAGCAGCGCCTCGGCTCACCCTGCTCCTCAACACAGGGCAGGTTTGTAAGGGAAGACAGATATTTAGCAAGAATTCGTGTCGCTCTGCTACAGCGAACAACAGCGACCCAAGAAGATAATCAGGAAAGGCTGGCAGCAAGCGTGCGTCAGCAAACGGCCCCACGCGCGCTCAGGTTCCTCTCGCTCCTGTACCCTGGGCGAGCCAGCCCGGCTTTCACGGCATCCTCAGGGTGTTGTACCCTTCCCAAACTCAGTGTCCCCCGGAGACCTCCCCACGCCCACGGGGGGCACACGGGGACCACCGACGATTTGAATCCATCCCCCTCTCCCATGCGCAGCCGAGCTTTGCACCGACTGCGCGCTGCTCCGGCAGGGCGCTCCGCTCGGTACCGGCGCCTTTGGAGGCGATGCCTGCCGGCACCCCGGGGCAGAGGTAGCCCCGAGGCAGAGGTTTCGGGCTGAGCCTGCACGCGAGGTGCCATCAGCTGTGTGGGAGCACGACCCAAGCCCAAAACGCCGCTTTTGCCCTCCACCCGCAGTATCGGGCAGGGCTGCCACGGCACGCAGGCGCAGCGGAGCGGGCCTGGCCCCCAGGCACCACAGTAACCCACATAACACCTACCAAGGTTTGCAAAATCCTCCTCTCCCTCCTGCAGCAGGAAGGTTTTACAAATGCTGGTTGCTGGTTTACGCTCTGCATTTCTTGTCGCCCGCGATGCACGTGGGAAAGATCTGCGACCAAGGGCTCAAATACGACACACGCCGCCGTTAACAGCAGCTTGTAATAAAACTCCTCTCCAGGAACACGTACACTTTTATTCTGCACACACTACACACCCCAAAAGCACGAGCCTCTGCAAGCCGCGTCCTCTCATTCCCCATCTCATACTTTGTTTTGATTTTCAAACCAACTTACAGGCAATCTGTCGTGATTTTTATTTGCAAGGCACTGGCATGAAGCAGTTGCTATAGGAACAGCCAGCCTCCCAGTAAGCTAGGAAGATTATTTTTGGAGCTGTGATGCTATTTAATCTATGTAAAATGGATCAGCAGCTATCGGCCGTAAGCCTCTTTGGGCTTGTTTCTCAGCCCGGAGAGCAACACGAAACCTCAGCGCCCAGAGCAGCATCCCACGAGGAGGCCATTAAGGCAGAAGCTCCCTTTACACCTCCATTCTCCGCCTCTAAAACTTCCCTCAGCTAAATATTTCCCACTGCTTGCAATTTCTCCGGAGCTGGTGGAAAAGCTGCTGGCTGGAGGCGCAAGGCAGGCACTTCCCCACGCCGGCGACACGCCGGGGCTTTGCGTTCCCCGTGGGGGAAAGCCAGCGACACGGACGGTGCCTGCCGGAGGCACCATCACGCGGCACACCCACCCCAAAATCATCGGGGAGACCTGGAGCAACCCCAGGGTGCTGCTGCTCCCAGCCAGGCTGTTTCGGCGCTGCCCCGGGACGAGCAGAGCTGGGAAGCGCCTTTTCGGGGGGTAAACCAGGAGGCAGCAAAGGGATTGAAGGCTTCAGCATTAGACCTTTTATTCTAAAATTCCCAAACTGCACCCGGAGTCTGGCTGCGACGTTTCCAGCCAGAAGCACCGCAGCTATGCGGCACCATGCCACGGCTAGGGCAGGCAGTTAATCCCCGCTTACCTTCCCCTCGGGGTCCAGCACAGATGGTCTCTTCCTACATCCCACACCTTCCTTCTCCGCCCTGTGAGCGGAAGAGTTTCGCTTCCTCACTTCCAGAAAAAGTCCTCATCCTTCCTACATCACCATGAATTTCACGTCGAGCCGCTCACCCAACACTTCGCCGAAGCCTCTGGAACCTCTAAAGGCAGGGCTGGCCCTGCTTAAGAAATTAAATCTGCTTTTCTGCTGGTAGGAGAGGGGAATGAGCAGATGAAGGGGGTGAAAGCATGGGATCGATACTGCAGAGCGAAGCCAAGCCAGGCTGGCTCCTGCAGCACCAAGGTGCTGAGCTCTGCAATGCCCAGCTCCCGCCAAGGAGCCACGCGCAACCTGAAAGCAAACTGTGGGCTGCAAGACGTCCTCAGCATCCAAATGGCCTCATTTACCGACAGGGAAAAGAGATCACGTACCGCTGTCCACAGGTAAAACCGTAATGGAATAGAAGGAACGCTGACGATTTTAATTAAGATAGTATTCCTGGGTTCCACCAAAGCCACCAAGCCCAGCTGTGGAGATGGGGCATCTCAGCAGCTGCCCTTTTTGTTTATCGTCAGGGCCAAGAATGCAGGTTTGCCAGCGGGGAGCCGAGTTGTGAAGCACCCGAGTCGCCAGCCCCGCAGCACCACGCCACTGTGGTTGCTCCCGGCGTCCCTAGAAAAAGCTTTTTGGTTGCAGCCCCGCAGCGATGCCACACTACCCAGAAGACCACCCCACCAGAAGCAAGGCATGGCTTGCTCCTCCATCAGCTCACTCGGGGGGTGGAACTCACTCGGGGGGTGGAAATGGCCAAGCCACCCACGGGAGAATTCAGCATGCAGCTCTGCAAAAGGAAGGGGAAACAACAGAAACCAGAAACGGGGCCAGAGTCACAGACTGCTGCGTACACCTGCTTGAATGCAACACTGGTTGTGCTGAAAAAGGAACTCGACCAACCTGCCAGTCTTAGAGCAGCCCCATGGGTGGCAAAGGCTGCACAGGGTGAGGACAACGGGCCAGGAGCAGGATGCTCAGTGACTGTTCACAGTACTCCTGGCTTGTGCCTGCAGCTCTTCTCACCTACTCCCAGAGACCATTTCCCCAATGCAGGACACGTGTGAGCATCGCCATACCCCACTTCCACAGCACTCTGGCTCCAGACGTGCAGCACAGCATCCCTCCCCTTCCAGCCACATCCTCCGCCAACCGGCCACCAAACCCAGGGTCAAGCTCAGGGATGTGAGTACCGCAGGAGCTGCAAGCCATCAGCTATCAGAGCCTCAACAAAGTGGCCATCCTAAGTTTCCTCTCTCGGGCATGGGAAGGAAGGTGCCGTCCAAGGTCGCAGGAGGCACCGGAGGCTGTCCGTGGCACAGCATGGCACCCGAGCATCTCCCCAATGATGCATCATGCCAGGCTGGTACCACAGGCATCACCAAGAGCCAAGGCTGCGGTTCTGCACTGCAAACACAGAGGACAAGTCTCTCACGTGCTTGAGAAATGACAGAGCAATAAAGCTCCATCATTTCTTCCAAATAAAAACCCAATTAGCTCATCAACATGCTGCTTGCAAGTCAAAGCCAGAGACAGTAAAGCCAAAAATTCCTGCTGCTTAAGATGATACCAGCCATGCAACAAGTGTTCTGGCTGCAAGAAACCCCGTGACTCTTCCCACCGTATCGGCAAGGAGCTGAGCTGGATCAGCTTGCCAGGGAAAAGCACTTTCCCCAGGTAGGCAGCGACCTGCCCAGCCCACCAGAGTCACCACCGCAATCCCAGCGAGATGCTCTGCTGACACACAGCGCGAGCTGCCGGCAGGTACCAAGGAAAGGACGCCGCTTGCCCCAACCCGTAGCCCAAACTGCTCACCTGTTCCCAACAGTAGAGCCCACAGCTGGTCTCCACCAAAATAACCTCATCCTACCCATCAGAGGGTGCTGAAGCAGTAAATCAGCAATCCCTGACACCACGTGGAGATGGGCTTCAGTACGGCCGGCTGGTGCCGATGCTCCTTGGAGCGATGCTGGGAGGTTCAGTGAAGCTTTGTAAAGAATCACAAGGCAAACCTGAAGCAAACGGTGGAGCAGGATCGGTGCTTTTAATGAAGCCCACAGTCCTAACGAGCTTCTCTCAAACCAAGACAGCACAGACCTGTTGCTGCCGTGCTCTCCCAGGTCCAATGGGCAACGTATTTAGGGGTTGTTTTCCCCATCACTCTGGAGTGCCGCAGCATGTGATGCCCTTCCTACCGTCCACTTCCACGCAGTGACTCTGGGACACGATTTTGCCCGTCTGGGCACTGCAGGCTGCCCGCAGCCAGCCCGGGCAGAGCGTGCAGGCTAAAACAGGCACGTAAGGCAGACGCAGAGATTCGGGAGCTTCCCTGACACTACAGTTTCCAAGGGGAAAGTCAGCACAGCCCATGCCCTGCCTCGGTCCATGCTCCCTCTCCATAGTTGTCACCAGAGGTCCACTGGAAAGACCTTCACTACCTAAAGCGTGTCCCCTGGACACCTCCCCAGTCCATAGCTCAGAGGGTTACAGAAATGGGTGGCTCAAAGCTCTTCTTCCACCTTGCTGTCTTTAGGAGCTGATCCAACCCAATCTGTTTCTGACGTTTCCAGGCCACCAGCACGTGATTGTCATTGCAGATAACATGGCTTCCTACTGAAAAAGCAGAGCTTTCTCTCTACCAAGGAAAGGCTAGGCTTAGTTCTCAGAAACGTGTTTATCACCACCCCAGGTCACTACAAGCATTCAGCACCCAAATTTCTCTGCAAAGGAGGATGCATTCAACACCTACAACACCTAATTTGGGGGAGCTGAACACTAGATCCATTGCCCAGCCCTCGCTGCCCACGGGGAGCTGTGGGAGGCAGGAGCAGCTTCGGGAGCCGCTGCCCGCTCCTCCGACGACAGCGGCAGCCCCGTGTGACTCGCTCAGACATCCGACTTTCAGATGTCTGACGCAGGTTAAATTAATCTCTGCTGAAGTCTCACCTCCTCCTTCCCTCTCCCCGGGGAATAAAAGCGCACTGGCCATCAAATCCCTGTCCTGCCGCGGATGGTGCCCGAGCTGGCTGCTGGGGGAAACCCTGGCCGGGAGGATGGGGAAGGACCTCATGGGTCCGAGGATGTTCAGGGCGATGCGGTGTGACGTGCAGCCCCAGGGACGAGCCGCAGGAGCCGCTCCTACAAACAAGAGCGGCCTGGCACAGCCCCATCGTACCCACGCCAAAACCGTCCCCCGGCTCAGCCACTTGAGGTGGGTCACAGACTCTGCTTCCCCCTTGCCTCAGTTTACCTCCCGCTGCCATCCGGAGCCAGTGCCTGGGAATCACGGCACGTTTGCTACGTTTGGGGATGATGAAAAGAAACACACGTGAGATGGGGACGGCATGGACCCGACACAACACAGCTGCAAAATGCAATGTGTAAAGAGCAATTTTTCACCCTCAGCCTCCTACTCAGTTCTACCTCTTGTGCACATTCTCCTGCCTTTTCCCATAACTGTCTAGCAGTTTTGTATCTAAACGTGTGAAAAATATCACACTTATTTGGTAAAAGCCTCATTTCCTCCCACAGGCAGAGTGGAGGAAGTCCATGAGGACAGGCAAGTCCCAAAGCCAACCTCCGCTGCAGCAAGCCCAGACAAAACCCCAAGCCTTGCTCCTTACAGGTGTTTCCACAAGTAAATACCATGGGAACCAATCCCACCTCCTTAGGAGATTCCCCATTTATCCCATCGTCAGCCACTCTCCCTGCTGACACCAGGGGTTTGATGCAGAAGCGTCAGCCCTTCCTGTCTGGGATTATCCGGATCCGCTGGAAACGTTGATCACCCGTCACTTCTCAACTGGAGCAATTTCCACGTTGGCTCTAGAAGACGCATCTGCTTTCATCACTTTTAATAGCTATGAATATTAAATGGAAACGGGTATCTATATTTAATAGCCTAGCCTAGCTGCCAAAAGATAGATAGGTTTTTCACAGCATCTGCAGATGCAGGCACAGGCGGTACTTTCATGGTTATAAAGAATTACGCTGGAAATTAATCATCACAACAGTTCAGCAAATAATCATTCATAAATCATTCCAAATCTGCGTGATCACTTAGCAATTATCACCAACCTGGCAAGGCTATTTCTTCTCCCTGCTAATGCAAATGGAAAGCTGTTCAAGCAAGTGGACACCTAAAAATAGCGAACACTGGCTGCTTGTGACAAGCTGTGACATTTCCTGAAGTCACATTTGGTGAAAGCAGGTGGTGGGCGCGAGCCGAGGTGGGAGGACCCCAACGCGGCAATGGGGCTCCACAGAACAAATCCAGAGCTTAAAGACCACCGCTCCTCACAAAATATCCCATCCCATTTGCCTGAAATCCATAAGTACTGTGGAGAGAAGTGACATGAATGAGTTATGCAGAAATTTAAGTCTGACTCAAGTGGCGTGATCTACATTGGCCCGACGTTGCGCAGGAACTAGAGACCTCCAGAGGTGCCTTCAGACCTGTTACTCCACGACTCTATGCTAAGAGCAACTTTGTCATTTGTAGTAATTGCTTTTGGTTAACAATCGGATGTCATGCTAAGTCGGAATAACAAGGGAAAACCAACATGGGTATCTGGCTAAAAATTAATAGGTAAAATAAGTAGGATACAAAAACAGGCTTAGAAATTTTTGGAGCCTTTCTTCGGACAATAGCTTGGACAAAACAGGACCCTTCTTCTAACATGCCATGTTGAAATAAAGATAAGCAACTTCTTCCACCTTGATTTAAAAAAAAATGTTACTATTATCTCTTGATTTCTGATACTGTGATTTTCTTAATAGTTTGGTGCAGCCGGTTGGAGCCAAACCCAAGGGGAGAAGTGATGCTTTAAAGTGGCCCTGTCATGCTTTCTTCGTTGGAAAGCAACCACCACCCCAGGACTGAAGGGACTATGAACATAAAACCAAAGGGATAAAAGGCAGCTGGGGTTAATCTCTCTTTCTCACATCCAGGACAAATTACAGCTTTCAAGGAAAGCAACCAGGCAAATACACACCGTTACAGCGGGGTATGTGTCTAAGGCAGCCGGGACCCCAAAACAAAAGTACCGAGGCCGATCCTGTGAAGATGCCTCCTTGGAGGGAAAAATGCTCCCGAGAGGAGGCTGCACAAGGAATTTCTTCCAAGACATGAGAAAGTTGAAGCAAACAAAGAGGCCTATGAAATACATATTATAATACGATCCTGAATGGAGAGTGGAAATACCAGTCCATTAACGCACATAAAGGACGTCTTGTTTCTTGAAAGAAAAGCACTGGGAAAGCACAAAGTATTTTTATTACGATTACTGCGCATTCCCAGTCCAGCTATTGAACATTTTATTGCTGCAATTAGAAAATGACGATGTTACCAGTCAATAAGCCTCAGCAGCAAATGCTGCACTTCATCTAGATTGCAGTCGTTCTCTCCTTCCGGCACATACAGGATTTTCCGATTACCCAATCGCCTAAACTACTCCAACAAGCTGGTAAGTTAGGCTACAAAGACATACAGATGGGTTTAAAACACACCAAAAGGGAGGGTTTAAACTCAAAGATGGAGACATTGGAAAAACGGAGACTGAAATACAGACGTGATAAACGGAAGATACCATGCTACATCAGTAGAGAGAACCAACCCAACAGATATTGGGCAACCGCCTGGTTAGCAGAAAAGGAGCCAATAATCACAGCGTGTTATAAGTCCAATATTAATTACAGCAGAACTTTTAAAAGGCAGCTAAAAGAAAGCAAATAACCTCAGGGTTATAGGAACAGAAAAGTCATATCTGCAACACACAATGTAATTTCCGGTACGTCCCCAACAGCCTATGCCTGGTTTGGGACACGGCACTCCTCAGACAGATGCGCACCATAAAGAGACACCCGCGAGGACGGCACCGGGGCTGGAAAACAGGGACAGACTGAAAGGACAGGGTTTAGCAGAAGTGGGAGAAAAATCAACTGGAGACATGCTAACAGCCCCCAAATAAGAACTTTTATAAAGTATGGAAGGGACTGATCTGTTCTCCGTGCCCGTAACAGGCGGGGGAAGCAGCCGTGAGCTTGCAACGACTCCGGGTACCCGGCACAACTGCCCCAGCCCAGGGGCAGGGATGCCGGCGGGGCACCTGGCAGGGACCAGGGCACTCCGGCACCGGGGACATCCGGGGACAGAATGGCGACCGTCTGCGAGCACCGCTCCGACGGAGCTGATCCTGCCTTTGGGCAGGCAGGTGAATTCCACAGGCTTCTTCCAGCCTCGTTTTGCAAGATTTTATCATTTGGAAGGGGGGGGGTGCGGAGCTAGAGATCAGCGAGGAAGCCAACCTGCAAAAAGGAGCGACTGTGGAGGTCAGCTACATGGTGAGCTAAACCTGCATCCTGCCAAGATGGACAGCACCCTCCCCTTGCCTGCATATATATATATATGTGTGGGAATATATAGATACACATATATACATGGGAAGAAACATGGGCAGGTATCAGTGCTGTTTCCACAAGTCTTTCAAGTGGGTTTCTTTAAAAGCTTTCCAAAACTCTCTCAGGAGAAGCCAGGAGGACTTTCTTTGCAAGGCGATTGCAGTTTGCCGGCTTTTGGAGGAGGTGGAGGGTTTTGGGTTTGGGTTGTTTTTTCTCTTCTGTCCTTTGACTACAATATCCTGCTCTCCATTTCCATTGGAATAAAAAGTCTGGCAGCCACCGGGAGAACCACGGAGCCAGACCTCAAACCTGCTAAATTGGAGTCACAGGGCCCAAAGAGCAGAGCTGGCAGGGAACACAAGGCAAAATAAAAATGAGCCCAGCTGATGCTTTTGTTGAAACGCTGGAGAGCCAAAGGTCCCCTCCTGTCCCCTGCGGACTGTTCCGAGTAGCAATGAAAAAAAATGGTGGTGAAGGTGTGATTATAGAGAAATAACCGCTCATTATCTGATAATTGGCAGCTCAACTCTGCACATCTCATCACCAGAAGACAAAAAAAAATGTATTAATGGCCTGATAAAAATAGAAGCTTTTTCATTACACAGCTCAGAACAGCGGTGACAAGGCAAGCACCGACCTCCCAGTAA
The DNA here is from genome assembly GCF_964289735.1 of Phaethon aethereus. Lineage (NCBI taxonomy): Eukaryota > Metazoa > Chordata > Aves > Phaethontiformes > Phaethontidae > Phaethon > Phaethon aethereus. Next base: position 15,045,995 of record NC_138593.1, on the reverse strand, counting down.
CAGTGACAGCTCGGGGTGCAAAGCTCTGCCACGCTGCTCCTGGTCTGCAGGCACCGGTAACTGCGGGCCCCAGCGACAGCGGCTTTGCTTTTCTCCACGCCTGCAGAACTGGCCAGGCTGCTTCCCTGCGAGGGGCTCCCTGCACCACAGCAGGAGGCAAGCAGACAGCCTTCCGGCTCCTCGTTTCCTTCGCGAGCCCGCTGAGGGCCCGGGGAGCCCAGCGCCTCCAGCCTAGAGAGACCAGCAGGAGACCCGCACGCCTCCAAGGGGTGCCACATTTCAGCCGACCAAACCTTTATGGATGACCTAACACCAGGGAAGGAAAATGAAAACCTGTTTACGGCCACGCCGTGCTGGGAGAGGACCAGTGCCAGGAACCATGATGGAGAAGGTCTTCGCTGAGAGCCCACGCAGACGCATGCCATGCTGCTACAGACCGTCTTGACGGACTGAGCCCGTCCATCAGGACCTCATTTTCCCAGCACATTCCTGACATCTCCAAAACTGCTTGGTCCTCCTGGGAGAAGCCTGAGGAGCACTTTGGGGTTGGGTCTGACCAGCACCCGTTTCTCCGAGCAGGTATTCTGCAATAGCGAAAGGGCTTCTGCCGCCCCAACTCCCGTAACACTCCTGCCTCCCTTTCCCCAGGGATTCAAACTGCTGAAGGCATCCGTTTCTCTTTATAATCATAGAATCTCAGAATGGTTGGGATTGGAAGGTACTTTTAATGGTCAGAGTCCCCTGCAATGAGCTAGTTCAGGTTGCTCAGACCCCCACCCAACTTGATCTTGAATGTTCCCAGGGATGGGGCATCTACCACCTCTCTGGGCAACCTGGGCCAGGGCTTCACCACCCTCAACATAAAAAAAAAGTCTTCCTTGTATTGAGTCTGAGGATGCCTCATCCACAGAGGGGACCTATTCCTTCTTTGCACCTTTAACAACCACAGGTCTTTGTGCCAGAATTTCATTCACGAATCACTTAAGGAGTTTGCTGAGCACAGAGGAGATCTTCCAAGCTGTTAAGAAGATCAAAACAGCGTGCCACACGCTGGGATGCTCTGTCAGCTCCCTGGGAACCGCTCTTTATTAAATTAAATTAAAGCCGACATTGTAGGTCACTGCCCAGAGACAGGCTCCAAGCTTGCTAAGGAAGCCAACCCCAAATCAGCAGTCCACGTGTGCCACCCAAGTCCAGCTGCTCCTCTTCCACAGATTTTATGAAAGAAGGAACAATGTCAACGCTGCCGAGTGAGTCCCCAGCCCACATCTGGTACCCAGTTCCCCTTTCAACACCACCTCCGCCATGGCAGTTTGATGGTAGCATTAAGATCCTCCCTCTGGGGTATTCTTGGATCATTAAATTACTCAGAGGGAACTGAGATCAACAAATCCATACTTCAGGCAGGCCTGATAATGCTTACGTTTAAAAAAATACCAAGTGAAACTCATGCTCCAGGTGTCAGGCTCAGCCCAAGCCCAGAAACCCCCTTAGATGGAGCGGATCCACACCGGGGCTGCCAGCTCCGCTGCAGGCTCCGAATTACTCTTCTACTTTTCCATGAGGTCCACAGCCCACCAGGCAGAAAGCCCTGGGATAAGGAAGCCTGGAGGCAGCCATGCCCTGGGTGACAAAGGGCTTTGCTCTTCTGGGAGATGGTTGGGATGCTGAGCTTGCAGGAGGTCCATCTCCTCCGAGCATCGTTCCATGGGATATATTCAGATCAACAACACAGGAGCAAAAATATCCATGACCGACTCTCAGTCTCTGGGCCCGACAACACCCACATCCAGAAGAACATCACAAATTTGCACTTTACTAAGCCGTCCCTCCTCTCATGTTTATGCACACTCCGAATTCACAGCCAGCGCATAACCCAAGGCAACTCTGCAGGGAGCATTCACGCTACCTATGGCTTCGGGGCTGTCTCCAAGCAGACCGGCAAATACTTAAGCCCCACAGACGGAAATGCCATCATAAATAATGAAAAGTCATTTGCTGTTGTCTAAAAGATGAACAAAGCACAGAAAAAAATCTATAAACTTTGTTATTTAATTGTGTCTGTCCATTTAACCACTAAATCCTTTAGCATCCAGTGATTACTATGAATTTGCACCGCTCCCCTGCTCCGAAATGGAGGAGCCACTACAGTTTGGTGGCACCACGAGCAAGGGAACAAGAAGTCCCCATGTCTCTGCAAGGGCTGCGGGCAGGAGCAGGCACGGACTGCCACGGGGCTGGGCATGAGCAGCTTGCTTAGCCTGAAACAAGCCAGGAGAAATGTAGAAATGGCATAAAATTCAAATGTCAAGATATTTTGGAGGAAATGAGTTTTCTTCAGAGCAGACACTCGCAGAAGTGACCACCAACGCAGACGTGAGGTGACACCTTCTTCTTCCCCAGACAACGGCAACGGCACCCTGGCACGCAGCTATTGAAAACCACCGAAGGTCTTGGATGTCTTCCTAAGTGCGTCACTGAACATACATTTTTAATGAAGCTTAAGCATTTTCCAGCCTTAGGTCTATCTATGATTTCAGCAGTGTGAGGAGGGAAGCTCACATCTGGGTTGGCCTCTCCCCCTGACATCCATCAGCAAAAGGCGGCGGCACTGCTGGTGGCACCAGTGGGACCTGGGAACCAGGTGGCATTTGAGAGGCACATCAGCTAACCGTGATGAGTGATGAGTTAGCTCCCATCCTTCGCAGGACAGCGTCATCCTTGGTGAAACTGGCACCACTCCCAGGGGATTCACCATGGATGAGCCTGGTCCATGGCTTTTTTACTTTTCCCCGCCCCCCCCCCAATAGTGTGTTGTTTTTTTCTGGAAGTCTCCCATCAGCAGGGAACACACAACCTGCCCCAGGGTCTTCCTCATCCTCACTGAAACCACTGGGAGATGTACAAAGGACACTCCTACAGTCCTGTCAACTCTCTCCTTCCTCACTAACAAGAACGAGATGCCAAGGGACCTTGTTCCTGGGGAGGGGGAGCAGCGACACAAACGGAGGCAGGGGAGAGGCTGCAGGGCTGCAGTAGCACCGTCCCCGTCAAGCCCACGGCTGCTGCAGGATCACACATACGACAGCAAAATTCATCAGTGCCGGGGGTTTCGGACGGCTGGCACCAGTGTAACGGCAGCGAAGGTTTGCTGGGACACAGGGGCTCAGCCCCTGCAGGCGCGCCAGGGGCTGGGCAGCTCGTCCCAAAATCTCTGCTGCTGTGATGCTGCCTGGAGCAGCTCGGGAAAGGACACGCTGGAGCCTCCCTTCTCCCAAACCTACCAGCTAAAGCGCCCCTCGCCCTTGAGACCTGGGGTTACGCACAGCAACAACCTTGCAGGCTCCTAAGCTCAACTCACCCGAGGTTTTGGAGAAACAGCCATCCAGGCTGAGCTGCCAGACAGCATATCCTGGACACCCTGCCATTAAGGCATGCCCTTGTGTGCATTTAAATCCGCCTGAGACGCCTGTGCTCAGCTTACTTGCATGTAAGAGGATCGGGGCAGGTGTAAGTTACCTACCTTCCTCCAATTCCCCAAAGGTCAGGACATGCCAGCAGAAAGGGAGGGATGCTGCAGGAGCTGGAATTCTCCCAGCCCCTTTGCTCTGCTGCCCAGCGTGTAACTGAGAGCCAGGCACGGGGAGGGTGAGAGCAGGTCACAAGCAGCCCCAGAAAGGTGACCGACTTACACCCCCTTCCCACCGCTTCTGCCTTCGGGTTTAAATCCTAGTCCTTCAGCACTCACACGCCCGCAAAGCCCCGGAGCACACACCTCCGCTAACCTCCTCCTGCGCACCAACCATCTGCGGGCAGCCGGGACAGGCTTGTTAAGGGTTTGAACTGGAAGGAAAGACAAAGCTTCTGTTAGTCCCTTCGTAGGAAAGATTTTCACATTGTAGGGAAGATTTTTCCAAGAAGGAGCAAGGGTGAAGCTTCAGTAAAACACAGAATTTCACCTAAAAGTGAGAGACTTTAAGCGAGGTACATAGCAAACCTGCACCAAGAGCAGCGAATGCATCGGGGGCGCAGCATCGGAGACTTCACCATGGGCTGGAAGGCTCAGAGACACGCCGTGAGAGATCCAAACCCCAGTGAACTGGACGCACGCCTTTACAAGCTAACAACTGCTAACAAAGCTTCAATAATTACCGGTAATCTTCCCCTGGGTAAGGCGGGATGAATGCCTATGCAACAAAACATGTATTTGACTTGACTACATGTTTGTTGATTAAAAGCTGCAGTTTATCAGCACCATTTAAGCCTTCTTAAATCACAACAAACAGCAAAGCCGCGGATACTAATTAGCGGGCTGCACAGTATTACATCCAGCTTGCTGCTAAGCTGGCAGCGCTGGTCCTGGTCTGACACTGGCTCAGCGCAAGATGCCCAAGAGCAGCAGCACAAGGAGGAAGCACCTATTTTCCCCACTTCTGCAAAACATCTTGAGAGGCTAAAACACCACGTGTCAGAGGATGCTACGGCACGGCACAGCACAGCACACAGGCACACCAGTGCTTGCACTGGGAGCGGGCTGGCACTGTGGCACTGGTCACAGTTGCCTAAGGGACACATTTCCCTTCTTTTCCCTCCTTCCTTCCACTTGCTGGGTAACAAGACTTCCCAAACACACCAGGGCAGACAGGCAACAAAGCACTATTGCCCTTGGGGGGGCAAAAGAGAAATCATTAACGGACAAACAACCCTTCTCCTACAAATGGAAAGGTAAGTTCATCAAGTCCCACTGGGTGACAGATCAGCCCATCACTGCCAGGACTCCGTCATTCAAACAAAGTTCAGGCACTAAGTAGTTCCTCGATAATCACTGATGAGCGCCTGCAGTGGGAACCCTTCTGCCCCACACGAGTGATGGACCGTCATTCGTGGGCTCCACACCTGGCACCTGCCACCTCCACGTCCCCATGGATCCCTTCAGCAACAGCAAGTTCACGCTCCAAAAGTCTACGAGGTATTACAGTAATCGTCATCATCTATTCTTTGGCTTCCACTCGATCTCTGCAGCTCCCACATGATCCCACGCAGCTCAGTGGGAACCCCTCTCCTTCGGCACTGCACCAGCCGACATGCCAGGCTCTCTGCACAAGGAGACCGCAGGAGATGCAGCACCTCCCGACATGCCTCTCACATCCCCGTGCAGCCCCACGCTAAAGCTGGGCTTCGACAGTGTGCTCCTGACTGCAGGCTGACCTCAGAAGGGACAGTATTGCTCCCTTTGCCCCTCTCTCCCACCCCGCAATGTGAGTCCAGCCGCGGGCCCGGTGGTGGTGGAGCTGCAACATCTCTTGGGTCAACTGATGCAGAAGCTTCTGGGGTGATGCAGAAGGACTATGGAAGGATAGAGAGGAGCAGGCGCAACGTGAACTCAAGTTACTCAAGTTTCATCAAGTTACTGGAAATTTAGAATCTGCCTGGGAGAAGTTCTGTATTTAATGAGACAGAGAAACTGGAGGAGACAGAGGAATGGGAGCAAGAGCCAAGAGACAGCCCAGCGATGCGAGGAGGTCTGCAGGTAAGGACAGCGTTTTCTCCCTCCCTTCAAAAAGCAAAACAAAACAGAACAAAACCACCCAACCCACTCTCCCCCCGCTGTGTCCTACAGCTCAGAAAGCTTTTTCCAAAGTCTTCACAAATCCCTGGTCCTGTCAGAAAATAACTGTGCAGTAAAGACAGCAGAAGTGTATCTCGTAGTTGCTGTTGATGTCCCATGGCAAGATGAGGAAGGGGGGACTGTGTCCGCCCCAGGGGCTTCGGGAGGCTGCGCCAGACCACACAGCACCATTCTGGGGGGCAATCTTGCTTCCAGGTTGTATTTACTCCTAGCTCCTTTCCCACCTCCACCTCCTTGTGCCAGGTCTGTCCTCACAGCTGTGCTCCTTTCTATCTGTTCCAGCGTGAGGTCCTCTGTTTTGATCCCGAGTTATTGAACGCAGGAGCACACCCAGAGTCCGTCACAGTGCTGCCTACATGGGAAATATCTGTCAATATCCACCTACCACGTCCTCGTCCAGCTTGAACACAGCACAAACAGGCAATGAGAATATGTTCACGCCGCTCTTAGTGATGGAGGGACCTTCCCAGCCCTGTGCTGCAGCGTTTTCCTGTTTTTACTTAGAAGAGTTCAGCCCTGGAGCCACTGGCTCCTTGGGAGAGGGGATGATGGTGTTAAAAGCAAACTATAGAGAGAAAAGCAAGCTTCCCCTCCAGGCTGGTTCGGGGTGGGACACTGACACCCCCAGGGAAGACACCCAGCCATCTCAATGCTCGAGCAGTCCCCGTTGGCTTCCTCCTCCCTGCCCAAGGGTAACACCGGAGCAGCTCTGCCCACCACGCTCCCCTCACGCCAGTCTGCCAGGGCACGTCGGCACAGCAGCCCGGACAGACTGACACGGCGAGGCACGGCAGGCTGAGAGTCAACACAAGCCTTTGGTGACCATGTCCCACAGCCATTTTCCTCCTGGGAGCAGAGCAACACGGCACTTCCCTCGCCTGGTCATTACACAACCGTTCCTGCTGCGTGCAAATGGAGACAAATCCTTTTTGGCATCAAAATCCCGCCCTAAGGTGAACAAAGTGACATCCTTCTCCAGCGACGTCACAGCCAGGCTGCCCTGGGGCTCAGGAAAGACAAATTGCAAAGGGAAGCGCAGCGGGGCTTGCAGCATTTGGGACAACTTTATCTGCTCAAACACAATAGCTCCTTCCTGGGGACAGTGCCCTGCCCGTGTTTTATTTTGCAAATTCAGGGGTCACCTAGCCTGGTTTTTTCTTCTGGAGATGATGTAGGTGACCGTCCTGGAACGGGATGGAGGTTTCAAGAACTGAGCTCCTACGTCTTCACCCTAATGGACATCAGGTTAAAGCCACCTCTACGCTGCCCGAGTCCATGCCAGGACTCAACGAGCACTTCGAGGCTCCTCGGTGTCTGTCCGCCCCTGCAACGAGCCGGTACAACCTGCCAAACCACACTGCACCGCTCCTCCCCACAGCCAGGCTAGTCTTCTGCTGGATTAGCGAATGTAAAGCCAGTTTTGCCCCCCCAGGAGCTACAAGCACAGCAGCGACGACTGCAGAGACAAATCCTTCGACAGCAGTTTACCCCTGGAATCACTTCCCCGTCAGCAGCCCCCAGCCCAGGTTTGGCTGGGGAACAGCACAGAGAGGGAGAAGGGCAGTCACCTCGATGCAGCATCTTCTCCCCTGAAGTGCCGTGCTGGCTGCCAGTGCCGCCTAGTCAGTAAAAAAGTAAAAAAATAAATCCATTTCTGCTGTACATAGGGTCTCTATTTGCAGAACCGTTTGGACGGAGCTGGAAGTTCATCTCCCTTCCAATTCTATAAACGCGTTTCTGGTCTCTAATTACACCATCAGGCTGTCAAGACGGCCACTTCCTCCCTAATTACTCCAGTTTGTATTTAAGACACAGCTAATAAGCCCACATCGTTAGCGGCTGCTGCCAACTCGCTCCGAGGAGGAGAGCATCTCCTGCCTCGCGCCGAGCCGCTCTGGCACCAATCCTGCAGCGCCAGCGCCCGGGCAGCGCATCCATCTCCCCCGGCACCTCCTGCCCTGGGGCGCATCCTCTTCCAACCGAGCCACGCGCGCACGTGGGCAGGAAGCCCCCTCCGCGGCTGCGAGGCGCGAAGAGGAAAGGGGCAGAGGGGGCACCATTCGGACAGAAAATGAAGGGTCCCTGCCCTCGGCTGCACCGCGAGGGCTCCCCGGGCAAACGGGGCGGCTCGGCCAGCTCGGCCCTTTGCGAAGCGGGGCTGCCCGTGGACGCCGCTGCCCCACGAGCTCGGCCTGGCGGGGCTGCAGAGGCTGCCCAAGCCGCCGCGGCACCTCGTCGCGTGCACGGGGACACCCGCACGTCCACCTCCGCCGGCCGTGGGGGTCGAGGGCAGCTGGAGGGGTGGCTCCTTCCTCCTTCGGCAAGCGAACATCCCAGCCACTCTTCCCTTGGCTCAGGCCGGTTAAAGAGAGGATTTCCACAACATGAAACATCTCTAAACGTCCCCATGGACACCCCTGCGTAGCTGTTTCACCGCTGCGGCTGGTAAAACAGTCCGGAGCGAAGGAACCCAGTTAGGGCACTACATAAATACACCGTGTAGTACATCCGGTGGATGCAGAGCATTCAGTCTTTATTTTTAAAAAAAAAAAAAAAAAAAAAGATTAATCCGACAGCCCTGATTACAGTCTTTAAGCGCTTTCACAACGGGAAGAGCGCAGCCACAGGCTGTCCAACCGCTGAAGCCGTAACAGAACACCTACCGCTCTCCCGCAGCTCGCGCCACGCGCACCCCCGTGCAAATACAGACATCTTTGACCCCGACAGCAGCTAACCCAAGGCCGAAACGACCAAGGAGCCAGTGGATTTAGCATCTGCCCAAGCTTGTACATCTCAGCAAGATGTCTTTCGAGCCAACTTGCTTTCCAGAGGAACTACATCACATCAGAGATGGGGACGTGCCTATGGATTTCACGGGACAGGTATTGGATATTACTCTCCATTTTGGGCTTCCTCTGCTCGTGGATGGCCGTGCCAAGGAAGGAAGCGTCAAGATTCTCAGGCAAGAGCCCCCCCCAGGGAAATTTCTAAATAAATCTGGAAAAAGGCTGAATCAACACTTCTGCTTTTGGAAGCAGGCTACAGCGTTGTCCAGCATCAATGGTACAGCAGCCACACGTGCCTCAACCCTCCTCGAAATCTAATCCAACGCTCATTATACAGCAAGCTTGATCTGTACATCAGCTGTAAATCTTCATTTAAATGGTTTCTAGCTGGGCCATGAAATAAATACACACTGCTACGTAGGTGGTTATAGAAATGTATTTCTTCATCTATTTTATGGGCCGGGTAGAAGCTATTCCCACACGTGTGCACCTTGGTGCAGGTGCTCATCACCCACGAGCCCAACGCGCTGACGACCCAACCCAGGGAGTCCCGGGCCCTGCCAGCCCCAGATTTGACTTTCATTAGATGACTATCATCAATATTATCATCAAATATTAATGACAGATTATATTTGCTGAGCAGGGGACGTGGTAAGGAACCCAGGCCCCAGCACCAAACTCACCAGGTGGACCTGGCAAGGGATATTTCTGTTGCAAATTTCCTCTGCAAGCAGGAGCATCGTTGTTTCTGCTGGAAAGAGCTTTGAGACCCTGAAAATTAACTAAAGGGAAGCGAATTACCTTTATCTGTCAGTTACTGTGCATGAAAAGGCCGGTGGGTAAGCGTTGTCTTTGTGCTCCTGCTAGCCAGCACTCCCATAGCACGAGACAGGCCGCTGTAACCTGTTATCACAATGCAGAATAAACCCCATTCTCGTAATGCAGAATAAAACACTTCACTCTTTAGAGAAAGATTTCGACACCTTGGTCCTTCTTCCTTAATTTGGCCAATGTCAACGAACGTCAATGAACCCAACATACAAGATCCCATCAGCTCTAACAAAACCTGATCAGGCCTTTAACATACAAACACAGAAGAGTAAAAAGCACCTCCTTAATGCCATTTTCACCTTTTTTTTGTCACCGTCTAATCACAAGGTCTGTATCGGTTTCATCTTACAAGCACAAGAGAAACTATTAAAAGCAAGCCGAAGCCTCCAGGCTGAGCACTTTTGTTTGCAAGGAATCTCCTGCCGAGCAAAAAGCCAGGGCCAGCTTTTCCCTGGGCTGCTCATTAAAAGTCATCAGCATTTTAAACATACCTCAAACAGCTCCTTTTTGGTGAGATAAGTAGATTCAAGTCCAAAATTTTTGTAGAAAACCACTGTTACAGCATGAGGATTTCTAAATGAAAAGCAAAACTTCCTTGGGAAGCATTTTCACGTCTGGACGAAGTATTGCATTTCCAGCAGGGAATGTGTTTACCAAAGAGACTTTTATTGCTCAGTTTGAGCATCGCATTTTTTACAGTAAATTTGTTTTAAAAGCCAATCTTTTCCCAGCTTTGGGCTTCAGTTTATTGCTAAACCATGAAACGTATTTGCTTGTCATGCCCCAGGACCAAGACTCCTCTGGGTTTGCCAAATATGCCCCACATGTGGCATATGGACATGCCCACTGCCATACGGGGAAAGCTTTATACTTGTCAATGCAAAGCTTCCCCAAAAAGCATCATTTTCCCACCAGAAAATGGGAGAAAGATGCTTTTGGAGCAGAGACCAGCCCAGCCAGGAAAACAACCCCCACCTCACCCTGCCGGCATGAAGCACCATCACAGAGTCCCTGGGAGCTCCTGCATCAGGAGCTGTCAGAGACATGTTAAAAGGAGCCTGATAAACCCAATAAAACCCCCGTCCATGGGGGGGGGCGGGGGGAGGAATAGGTCTGTGATTTGGGGTGTCCACTCCAAGGGGGCTGCGTGTTGCCGTCAGCCCTTGCCGTCAGTCCCCCCCTTTGCCCAGGGCTGTGGAGATCAGGTGGGGCACCTTCGCTCATAGGAAAGGCTAATGAAGGACATCTGAAACTATTAAAATCACAGCTATATATTGCACATAGAATACAAGGCGGTTTACATTTCACACGTGCAGTCCCGTGATGAATACGTTCGACGTGCCCAGGAAAAAGAAGTGGACGCGTCCGTGGTGGCTGGAAGCAGCTGCAATCGTTCTGCCGGCACCAGGCAGAACGAGGGGTGGACACTTCAGCAGTTGGGCGAGACTACAGGGAACAGCACAGAACTACGGAAACACCTGAGAATATTTGAATTTGAAAGCTGACAAATTTGGTTGGGGAAAAAAGAAAAAAAAAAAAAAGGGTGTTTTGTGCTCTCTATCAACTCCCTGTCGCAAAGATGCCAAGGCCACCTAACACCTTCCCAGTCCCAAACCAGAAATAACCTGGCCTCAGACACCCTTGGAAGACATCTCCCTAGGTTCGTTCCTTGTGGTTACCACGGTCTCCCTGAAGTCCCACTTGCCTTTTCTCCTCTGCTCACCACTCACCACCTTCCCCTCAATTTTCACGCAAGAGGAATCAGGCTGGTTTCAGCTTTTTGTGAGAATAATTCTGGTTTGGGGCATTTTACTTTCCCCTGAAGCCTAGTTACATAAACTGCTGCGCGTGCATGTGCAGATCTCCTGTTACACACATGTCCTTACGTCACCCAGCTAAAAAAACGGCTCGAGAATAAAACCAAAAGGAAAGGGCACAATCTGGTTTTGATAAAAAGCTTTTTTTTTTTTTTGTCCTGTGAAGCCAGCTTTAAATCCTCAGTTGCTTGAATTTTGATTTGACCTATTTGCATTTCTCCTTTCCTTGCCTTTTTCTGGGGAAGGAAATTACATTTAGCCAAAACTGCTTATTGTGTAGCGATGCTTGAGAGCAGGACGGAGACGCGCATCCACGTGGACTGCGCCGGGTCCAGATCAAGCGGAGGCTGATGCTCACGCACAGCTCTGCAGAGGCAGCTTCACACCACGCATTAATGAAAATAAAACAGGACTGGCGCTGGGAAGCGGCGACTTTAAGCGCTTATCAAACAAAGATGGGGAGACTCGTCTCACCTACCTTTGACAGCCAGAAACGGAAAGTCCAAACCTGAGCAGATCCCCCCAGGCTTCCCTCAGGGTCAGAGGCGACCTATTTTAGGAAGAAACAGCTCTCGGAGGTGCCCAGTTCTCTACTGGTAACAAAGACCACCCTGGGTCAAGAGATCAGGCTTCAGCTTTTGAATTGGACAGAACATGATCTCACCTAGAGTGAGGCGAGATGAACCCCACACAGGAGACAGTGACTTGATTCCTAGTGAATTTTTCCAGGATTTGCGCCTTTTCCTTCCTGAAGCCTATTAATTATGCCAAACTACATCAAAAGAGCAACAATTGGATTTGACCTCTAAGGAAGTCCAGGTGTGCATCACCCAGTGCCACCAGTTCCCAGCCACTAACAGACCCTCGGGGCACCGCAGCAATATAAATAAAGCACAGTAAGCAACAGGCTGTCAGTGCACAGGATCAGAGGGGCCCTCGGTGGTCTGGGAGGAAAGTTAAGAGCATCCTGCAAATCCTCATTTCTCCCCACCAGCCCTTTTCTTGGCCGTGCGAGAAGCCAGGTTCCGCTTGGCCCCTCCACTGATGAAGCAACACAAAAAAAGTTGTCGGAACCGAAAGCTGGGCGCCCGCCATCGCGAACCCGTGCTGCTTTGCCACAGGATCCGACCCTGAAAAAACACATCAAAATTGGTCGGTACCGCTCCACAAAACAGGGATTTCTGCCCCAATCCAGCGCGGAACTGGGGCACAGCATCGCTCACCCCGTGAAGGACAGTGCTGCTGCACACCCAGCGCTGAGCTCTCCTGGGACTGGCAACGGGAAATGCCTGGGATAACCCAGGGAACAATAACAGGCAGGGGATTATAGTGCACTGCCCTATATTAGAACTCACCGGCACGCGGGGGTACTTGTTACTCACCAAGAAACGTTTCCTGGAGAACATCTCTGCCTCTCGCCATACGTCAGACTGCAGTATGGGCACGGTAGATTACAGTACAAACATAGAGGCACTCTCATTTTGGCTCAACCGCAAAGTAATTTGGCTTATAGCTAAAAAATTATACCTAAATTTACTGAAATGAATTAACAGGTCTGAACGGACTGTAGCAGGAACTAATTTACCCATTACGAACAAACTAATTATTCTTTTTGATATTTAAAGCACACAAAAAGGACAAACTGTCATAAAATTTAGCCTTCGTAGCAGTAGAACTTAGGAAATCTGAACCATGGGTGATTTACTGTATTTTCTTAAACGCCTGATAAAGCGGAAAGAGCAAGTGCCACACACTTTATAAATCTCAAAACAAACTGAGAAGGGACAGAGCACGTGACGCCCAAGAGCCCGGTCCGTAGGCAGGATGCTGCGCCGCCACGCCACCGCCGGACCCGTAGAGAGGATTTTTTTATTTTTCTCTGTCTCCCAGGGCTCCTGCGGGAGGTTAGGCACCCCCCACCCCGGGAAGGCACCTCGCCAGAGTGGCCCCTCCATCGCTCCCCACTGCGTCTGCAAGGCAGGGGAAGGCACCACGCCGGGTGCCAAGGGAGCATCGGCGCCGGCGGGAGGAGCGGGGCCTCCGCGAGGACGTCAGGAAGGCCACTAACCCTTGTGAAATTTATTCAGACAGCCGGCGTTGCAGAAGGAACGGATGGATCCCGTCTCCCAGCAGCCCCTACCCTTCATGCCCACAGCGGGATCGCTCTCGCAGAGGCTACACGCTGCATGGCTGTTAGCTTTAGGATGGGGAGGGGGAAAAAAAAAAGAAAAAAAAGAAGAAAAACAAAAAAAAGAAAATGTCCTTATTCAGCAGTCAGCCAGACAGCTGCATCACTGCACCTATAGTTCCACATTTCACATAATAAATTCTCGCCACATGCTGCTAGCAGAGCTCTACGGCACCCAGCTCGCAGCAACCATCAAACCACCCTCTTACCAGCATGCACCACGGAGCAACCCTTAACTCCATCTCTGCCAGAAACAGGCACCATCCTGCCAAAAAAAGGGGGGGAAAAAAAAAAGGACAACACCGGGTCCCACCAAGGGGAGGTTTTGCTGGGGCGGTCTCCGGAGTGATGTTGAACGAGCTGTCAGATATTCAGTCCAAAAAACAAAGGGATGCTGTTTTGTTGGGGCAGGGAAGATGATATTTGGAAGCTTGTCCCTTTAAATGCTCCTGGAGGTTATTTTTAGGACACTTGCTTAAAATATGTATCTGAATTTCTTTATTTTTATCAGAAACTTCATTATACATTTTACTCACGCAGCTACATTTCACATCCCCCCGACCGCTCAAGAACAAAACCGCCGCGGTTTCACGACCGCATGCCCTCCTCACGTCTGTTTTCTCGCCCCTCCGTTGTGGGACGATTGGATTTTCCCAGCCTTTAATATTTTACCAGTCTCGAGGGAATGAGCAAGTCTGGAGGAAAAATGCGGCATAAATCACAAATCAATATAAGACGAGCAGCCAAGGTGCTACCGCGGGATGTGAGGCTGAATACACAATCACAGCTTGGGGAATTGGAGATGTCACCGCTGTCAAGTATTTACAAGTATTAATAGTTTATACTTGATAGTTTTCTCCCACCTTAGCTGGATTGCAAGGCTTTTATAGCAACGAAGGAAAGGTTTATATTCCATCTTTTAAATTGCAACCGCTGCGTATACGTATTTTAAAAAAGCAGCAGGGCATTTGCAAGCATCCTGGGTGGAAAAAGGACAAATGAGGGAAAAATCAAGCTATCGCCATGCTACGGATTCAAGGCAGGGAAAACTAATGCTGGCAATGCATGCGCACGCAAAAATTCTCTGAAGTTGCTTGCATATATACTCATGCTTTGGGTAAGAAGCAGCAGGTTTTCAAGGGAAAAACCCCCCAAACAGCACAAGAACAGCAACGTTTAATCGGAGGGGAAGGCCTCGATGGGATTTAGCTCAAAACCAGCACTTCCATTTCCGTTCTCAGCTCCAAGAACCAGATGGAGCCAGGCTCTGTGTTTTGACACGAACATGAGAGCCAATACATATCTACATCTATATATCAGTATATATATGTATACGTGCCAAGAGAGACAGACATACACACATGTATATCTCTACCGTAAACTCATCTTTCGCACACAAATACCCAAACCTCGTGCGTATGCCAACGACCAGCAGAGCTGTGATTGCCTGCCATCACTCCGTCTCCGTGAAAATCAGACTACTGATGATCAGTTCAGGAGCAGCATCCAACGCCGGCCGCCGCCGATGACACCAGAGTGACACAACCAACGCCTGCTTCTCCTCGGGGCCAGCTTTGCCTCCCAGGCTTCAAGCACAGCCGGCAGCCTGCTAAGGACAGGCAGCATGAGCGGGTTTAACGCTGACCTGCAAGAACCTTCCACTTGCGCTTGGACAGCAGGACAGCATCAGGAGCAGGGCATGGAGACGACCACCCGAGCCTCGCAGAAGTCTGCTCTGGCAGGGAGTGAAGGTCATGAAGCTCAACTAGGCAGGACAAGCAGGGCTGAGCTAATCACCTGCCGTGTCTCAACACGTTGATACAGGGTCACGGGCAAATACAGAATCACAGAATACCTCAAGTTGGAAGGGACCCATAAGGATCATCAAGGTCAACTCCCTGCATCATCCCTGGTGAGGACTCCACGCTCGCCAGACAAACCCATGGCATGTAACTCAGTGGTCTCCCTCAGTTTGCTATAGGAAAATGTATCGGATACCTGTCTAAATTGCCAGGGAAAAGCTTTTTTTGACCAAGATATTCTTCTAAGAGTATCTTAGAAACTTACTCTAAGAGTATCTTACTCTTCTTTGCTCTTCTAAGCAACTGCCTTATTCTACTGGTGGCTTGAACACAATTTAGCTATACTCCAGTTGCAGTAACGAGGAAGGATCATAGAAAGCAAAGCCACGATCCTCTCGATGAGTCTAACAAACTATTATAACCAGCTCTGCATCTCTTCTGCCAGCTGCCATGAACATCCTCCTGCCAATATTTAAGTCACACCCGCAGTTACTCATCTAAATACTTGGAGAATTAGTCCTAAAGTTCCCTGTTCAAAAACAGATTGCAGATTTATCCCTTCACTCCAGTCAAAAACAAGAGTTACCTTGGTCCCAGGATCAGTAAAAGGTACGGGGGGAAATGCTACCTGCTGTTGTTGCTCTATGTCAAGATGAAAGCTCTTCCTGCTTGCTTTCTCTGAGAAATACTCAAATCGTGACGTTACTTCTTGCTGAGCAACAGAAAATCCATAGGCAAGTCAGAGGATGTGGAGGGTGTGGGTGACCCAGGGCTGGCCCAGGGGGGCCAGGAAAAGACCAGGATAAAAACGATGAAGGAGGGGAGCCAGAAGGAGAAAACTCATCTACCTGTGGCAAACCCAGCATCCCCATGGACACACACCGCTCCGGGACCACCAGCTCTACCCTCAGGCTCTATTGGCAGTATCAAACTATTCCGTTCCCAGAAAACCATATCAGATTTTAAAAATACACCTTCCCTTGCAACTTCTACCTTCCAAATAGTTAGTGTGGAAGAAAACTAGGCAGGAAGGTTAGGATGATGATTGTAGTTTGGGTTTAGTCCAACTTCTTTCTGCAAGTTTGATGAAATTCTAAAAGAAAGTGGAGAAACTTCAAGCATTTTCTGTTTTCCCGTTCCAGAGTGCGATCACTAAGGCACATACCCACCAGAAGTCCAAGGGCTAGATACTTTAGCACAGTATTTCCTTTTCTCATCATTATTCTTCAACTAATCTTTTAAGCATCCATAGTCCTTAATTTTCTACCATCGTTATAGCTGTGCCACATCCATCTCCAAAACCAACCAATAGAAACAGTCGATGAATTTTAAAAATCTGGAGCTCTAATAGGATTAGTGGTACTAAAACAACTCCAACTCATCCATTAAAAAGCAATCAAACGCTTTTTTTGTAGCGGTTGAAATAACTTCTCCCTGGTTTAGCTGCAGAAAGCAGCACTGCGTACAGTCAGGAGGAAGGGCTGCCCCACGTACGGACCCGCGGCGTCGCTGCAAGCTCTGAAGATCACTCATATATGGGAAGGTTCATCGCTTTATGAACTTATACATTAGTTTAAGCATCTAACCATCTTCAAGGTAAACACTTTCATACCCATTGCACACCCTGAAAGAAACACAACCCTACAGGCTGCAAAACACAGCACGCAAAGCGCCAAAAGTTTGGCGGCTGACACATGCCGAACTCAGCCCACCTCCTGCTTTGTTATAGTCTGTATGTATGAAATGACATACTGCGTCTTCCACAGCACCTCCTCCTCATCCAGCACTCAGGAGGGGCTCAGCTCCGTGAAGTGGGGACGCGAGGGGGGAGATCACAGCCGTAAGGCTCCGACCGAAGGCGATCTTTCTCCGGGGACACCCTCCGCAGGTTCCATATCCTCATTTCCTCCCTTCCCCTCTCCTCTCCACAGCTCGGGGCCGGGAAATGCCTCCTCCTCCTCCTCCTCCTCTCCTCCCTGCATCCACCACACGCAGGCAGCTGCCTGCTGCCTGCCCTGCCCCAGCGCACGGGAGGCATGAAACGGGCTCAGGGAAAACAGAAACCATGGAAATTTCAGCTGTATGGCTTTTAAAAGTTTCTAATGGAAAAGCACAAACCCAGCCCCTTTTCGCAGGCCTCTTCTTGAGCACATCAAGGCAGATCTGCATTTCGGGAGCGACAACAGACACAAAGACAGGCTCCTCGCCAAATGTCAAGTCCTCGCTTTAAACCATATGGGAGGCAGCACAACAAACCTCCTTGAAATAATCCCAGGGACTTCTGCCTGCATTGAAACACCAGATAATAGACTAAGTATAATATACTAATTATAATAACTGTAAAAATATACTGTATAACATAACACTGCATTGAAATACCTTTCCCAGAAATGCCTGGGTATTCCAGAAAAAAGTCAGGGAGAGAAAGAAAAATAAAAAAAAAAAGAAAAAGAAAAGCCATATGAATACAGTGAGGACCTAAAGAAATAGAACAAATAGGTGAAGTTTAATACAAGTACAGGGAAATGGAGAATCCTATAAAGAACAGCATTTCACACAGGTAACAGCAAAAGGTGACTATCAGATTTACAGCAGCAACATAGGACTGGAAGGGGTATTGAGAAACACCAAGAGTACCCACACCACCTCTGACGCCGGCTTGACAAACCCTCTCTTGAAAACGCTCCTTCCAGGTGTTCGTGCTCTAGGAGTCCCGCACTTTATAAGCAGAGTTATTCTCAACGCCCGGATCGTTTTCTGGCTCCAAAGAGGAGGGATTGCCCCCTGCAGAGACCAGGAAGAAGTGGCCACCTTTTTTCTACACAAAAACCTCCAGCATATTGGAAAACGCCGGTCACGTCTTCATTATCTGGCTTTTTTTTTTTTTTTTAAATAAAATTTGTTTCTTTCACGCTTCCTAGGTTGCCGGGTGCTCCTCACAACTCTCCAAATGCCTTCTGTCTTTTTGAGTACGGTGCCCAACAAAACCCCACACATAAAGGGGAAAAATACCGGCTGTGTAAGCTCTATACAAAGTACATCCCTGGTACCTGGTGTATCTCCTACGTACAGTATGCTTTAGGGGACACCTAAAGTTTGAGCTATTATGTTGCCATTTGTCCTTCACAATGTGAAAACCCAACCAAAATTTGTCTTGTTGAAGCATTTTAGCTTTAGACAATACATGTTCCAAAATCTACAGGATTTTGGATCACACACAGCTATGCTGCCCCACGTACATCAGTACCCATGAACAGCACGCAAGATTATTTACTAGATTTCAGAAATATGTCAGAGCATTTTTTTTCCACAATAATTTTGAACTTGACATCAAAAAGCGAGCTACCCTGGGAACATAGCAGTCATCCCCACTTCTCACTACAGCATCAAACTACCACCCACTTGCCGAGAAACAAACAGAACAAAAAATTGTCATTTGTATTCAAACCGTAGTTTTGCTTTTAAACAACCCGTCCCACACATGATAGTGCAACCGAGAAACCCCAGGCTTAATATAACTCTGAATGTTTGATCGAACATTTATTGCTTTTTGCTCTTAAATCTCACATCAGGAAAACACACTTTGCTATTAGCCAGATAAACACAGAATTAAAACCCTTAGTAACTGACTTTTTTCCCCAGAAATCTGGCCCCTCATCAATACAGACCTTCACATGTCCTGTAGCTTTTTAATGACATCTCAATGCAATGTCTCGCTTTACCTCATCTGCAATTATTGACCAAAGCAGTGCATCACCAAGCCTCAGAAATACTAAAATTGTGTATCAAACAGTGCTTGGAAAACAACGAAGAGCCAAGCAGGGGGATTTCTGCAGCCAGCAGCTCCGTGGTTGTTCCAACGGGCTCTTCAGAGCCGGAGCAGCCACACGGCCAAAAACAACCCAAAAAGCAAGTTACAGCTGCCCAAGCCCACCTGCCAAACTGCTGCCGCCCCCGGTGGGTTCTGCTGGCTGGAGCAAACACCGGATCCCTGTGGGAATCCCTCAGGAGCCAACACGTCTCCATGCCTGCGGGGTTGGGTTGGTGGCCCCTCCGCACAGCTCTGACCCCCCGGCCACCCCCTTGGCACCCCGCGGTCACTCGGCCCCACAGCAATGGTGGGACCCCAGGGCCTCACGGGTGGCGCACGCAGCGTATCGGCCCTCCAACCCTTCTGTTTTGGGGCCGCTTCAGGTAAAATTCTGAGGGCTTTTTTTCCCCTCCAAAGATTTCCACTGAACCGATTGCCCACTCTGCTGCTCGTGTGAGAGCAGGAAACTAAATTAACATACTCACGTCAAGAATGGCACCGAGCTCACCGAGGCCTCCGGTCCCCCTGCACCAGGCTCAGCATCGCTACTAGCAGCCCCCCGCTGCATTTGTTTCCACGGGCTCAAAGCAACAACCCTCGTGCTCCCCAAGCCAGAAACCTCCAAGGAGCAGGACGGGCATGGGCTGAGCCAGGACTGCAGAGTCCTGGGGAGCCGCGGAGAACCTGGGGCAACCCCCAGCCCACCGCAGCGTTACAGACCACCGCTTCCAGCCTCCGGCAACCTGACTTCGTTCTTGAACGACTCCCTGTACGTTATACATACACCTCAATAGCTGCGCACGTCTGACTGCATGGCATCGCTGCGGGTGTGCAAAGCGTGGGGGAAACAAGGCCGAAGGGACCGTGCGAACCTGGAAAAGCAAAGGCAAAGTCAAAACCACGGAAGCTCTGTAAAGTGGGTCCCCAGCGCCCTCGGTTTGACACACCCTCCTGCCCCGGGTAAAACGCTTCGCCAAGGGACGGTACAAGTGAGAGCAAAAATATTGTCCCACAGCTGCCACGCAGTTCGCTGCACTTCAAAATTACAACACCGAGATGCTTTCTGGAGACCGGCCGCAGCGATCAGGAGCAGCGCAAACACGACCCACGACAGGGCAGTCCCGCGCCGTGCCGGGGTCCCACCACGCCAAGACCCCACCGCCGCGCCGTGCCGGGGTCCCACCACCACACCATGCCACGCTGCTCACTCAGCAGAGCTGTGCCTTTGCTCTTGGACCACTCTGTCACACAGCCCATCTCTGTGCTCGGCATGACTCATTAAGTAGGAATCAGGCGTTATCAAGCGTTAGTAACACCCAGAACTTCTCATTTTCACTATTTTTCAGACTGGCCTAGTCCCCATTGCCCACACCAGCAGCTAACACAACATTCGGGCGTTTTAGGATCTGGAAAGCCTGAAGGGGTGTTAGGAGGCTTAGGCAGGAGCTCAAAGCTACAGTCCATTGCCACAGCTCTTTTTTCCCCAGTACTACTCATGAAGGAAAAGAAAATACACTACATACGTACGTTAAAAACAGTGCTGGAACATTTGCAATGGCCTGAGTGCCATTAGGAAGTGGGAAAAAAACACATTAAATGAACTGATTTAAATAACCCCTCTTTGACATGCTCTAAAGAGGGTAACTTCTCATCCCCACGTCCTAAAAGACGTACAAACAGCAGCCCAGGGTGGACAACATGGTAACCTCCAGTCCACACTAGGTAAGATGCTCCACACGCAGACTTTGCATGGCGCTGGCCGTGACCTTTGCAGCCCAAATCCTTCATGCAAACGCTGCCATTCACCTCATGCAGAAAGATCTGGTCTTCTTGATTACCTTCCTTCCTTTCAGAGATTTAGAAAGGAGTAGAGGGAATAAGGCACACCGTGATAAGCATCTTAATACTGACACAAATCACACACAGGGGAAGCTGAAGCATATAAATAAATAGACTGGATAAAAATAACAGAATGAACATCAGCACCAACTTTGGTTGGTGGCCAAGACTGGCTGGAAAACCCTCTCAGCCATGCGAATTGCCATCTCTGGCCTCCTGTGAGCACTTCTAATCTATAAACTCATGGCTGGTGGTATTATTCCACTACATTTGGAATCCACGACCTTTGAGGGGACCTGAATTTGTAGCAGGGGGTGAGGGGGAAGACCTTTTTCAAAATGAAAGGGACTTTCTCAACATGAGGCGAAAAAGGTACATGTGCATCTTTTCCTCTTGCAGTCTCATGAATTTATTTTAATCGCTTCCTTGACATAGTTATTCTGCAGGTTTCTCAACTGCCTGTCAAAAACCATCAGCAGGTCCTTTCTGGCTCTGCTGCCAGGTCTGACTGTGCCACCTACTCAAGTGGACACTTCAGTTCTCCACCTTCTTGCCCCCATGTCCATCAGAAACACCTGCTGTACCACAACAGGAATTTTATTACTCAGCTCTAGAAAACAGAATTTACTTTAGCTGTGACTCCAACAACATACAAACGATTGGCTAAACTCCGTTTTAGCTGTTGATGGTTAACTGCTAACTGGCACTAACTAGAAATGGCGACCGATCGGCAGCCAGGGGTTTGGACAGGTCTGTCCGAGGGGATATGCCTCCTTCCCGGCGGCTCCGTACGGCCTGCACAGAGCCCAGCCAGACCCACTGAAAACACGCAAAGGATGGCATCTACCAGATCTGCTTCACGCATTGGAAAGCGAGATGTTTAAGCATGGACCAGCCACGTATGGTCCCTTTAGGGCTAGAACAGCCAAGGACCTCCACATCCTCGTGGATGGAAGGAGACTCCTTCCATCACCTCTGGCAATGCCTGTTTCTCTCTAGTGACTATATTAAAGCATGAGCCAAGATCCTGGCCCAGATCAGGGGGCACCTGAAGCCTCACTCAGAGGCGAGAAGAAGGTTTTCGGGGGTAAGCTGAGCCTGCTTCTGAGTCGTCACCACCGCAACACAGAACCGCACTACTACAGGCACAACAAGGAGCACGCAGAGCGGATGGGACCGGCAGTCACTGAACTATGGAAATTAAAATGCCCCAGTGCCGCTTTTACCCAGCCCATTTCCAGCGAGGACTTTGCTGCAAAGGGCCTGAAGGGAAAACGGGCTGGTGCTGCCCGAGAGAGCAGGTACGAGTGCCACAGGCAAGCTCCCATCGTCGCACCGCGTCACGCCTGGCTGCGCTGCGGCAAGAGGCACGAGGGCTCCCAGATGGGGCAGAGGCTGCTTAATTCAGCACTGTCACAGAAGTGAGGAATGACAACAGCCTCAGCAGAAGCCATGAGCCTCTTGGCAGGTTAACAGCTCTGAATCTCAGCAGCAGCAAGTTGTGCCCGAGAAAATAACGAACCACCAGCGCTCTTTGCAAAGGAGGACGACAAACCGACCGCCATGGCTTGGAAACCTCCTCCTGCAGCACTGAGGAGCCTATTTAGAAAGTCTTAACAGCTTCTCTATCCCCTCCATCCTCTCCAAAGTCAGTGTCAGCATCTTAGGCCATCAGGTCCTTCTCTGCCTCACTGCTGCTGCTCGCGCCTCTGCTTGCGTCAAAGGGCTCTCTGCGCAGCCTTTCCATCCTGGCTCGTGTCAGAAGCCGAGTGATGACCGATGCCCAGCGTGCCAAGTCACCGCTGTGCTCCCATGCTGCTAAATCCAACACCTACTGCTTCCCTCAATAAGGCTCTGTCAGCAATTTAAGCTCCTATCGGTACATTCAGTGGAGAATCATAAATTGGATTTTTCTCATCCTGTCATGCTTCCATTCCTCCTTGTTTTCTCTTAACAACTTGTCCAGCTTTAGCTGTAAATGAATATTTAAGTTTCTAGTGAATGGCTTACTGCCAGAGGGAGAGCTTCTCCCTGAAGAGGTTAGTTTAAAACTGGCAAGACTCCTTAAAGCTGAATTTTTAGTTGAAGCTACAAATCTAATAACTGAGGTCAAAAAACACTGGTTATTCATCTCCATGAGCAGCATGCCCACCAATGTAATGTTATTACAGTCCCATGAGAAGTCATTTTACACGGAAAAAGGCAGGCTTCAGTGCTGCATTCATCTTTGGAGAAGTCTCTCTGCACTCCACACTCGTTTTGTGTCTCAGCACTTGTCCCCGCGTGCAGGGCCTGTCTCCAGCACTGCCTGCCAGGGAAGGGGAGCTGGGTCTAGCGCTCAAATCGCTTCACACTCACCCCAGGAGAGGGGTCCTACAGGAGAGGCTGGTGAGCCACAGGAAAGGTGCTCCCAGGGACCCCCAGGTGGGCCAGGCAGAGCTCCCTTCCCCGGAGAGGGGAACAGGGACATGCAGGGACTTCAGGTGTTGCAGGTTGCCACCTCCTTTCCCTACAACATCCCCTTATTGGGGAAAAAACTCATAAATCACCAGATCCATCACCTTACCTATACACAGACGGTCAGACATAGGTTTTGCTTCACACCCAAAGGGTGTCCTTCCTTTTCTTCCAAGACCAGCAGCATAGAAGGTGTGGATCCGGCCCAAAACCCCACTGAGGTTGTGCTGCTCCAACGGGGATCGGGCTGCCCCTCTCTGGAACTGCGAGGGCTCCGCAGGTAACCAGAAGCACAGAAACCAGTAGCTCAGCGTCCCCACTGGGTCCTGGGCACAGCCGAGGGACCCTCACCACCCTGCTCACCTCCCTCTACTCCTCCATCCAGCCTATCCACATCCTGGCTCTGTGTGATTATAAAACTGCTCAAGGAAAACACAGATATGGCAGAAAAGCCAGGGAGGGGTCCAGATGACAGGCTTCAGGAACATGCATCAAACCCATTCCCAACGTGCTCCTGAAAACCCAAGGTACATTGGGAGCATCTACTTGCCCTGCTACAAAAAGATACCTACTGCATCATCAAACCTTTATGATCACAACTGCAAAATGCTTTTTATTACCTCTTTAAATCCCATCAACCCTCCCCTCCGTAAAATCCTTGCTAGTTTAACTCCGTACTTCTTTCTCGCTCCATCCTAAACTGCAGTTGGAACGGTCTTACAATATTTGCAACAGATGTATTCCAGTGGCAGGGGAAATACCTCGCGTCTCACCTCCACAGCAGCCTGTGAAGTGCCCCAAGGAGGAATGCAAGGGCAGCAGCGCCTCGGCAGCGTGCGCAGGCTGCAACGCCTTCGATCGCAGCACAGCGCTGCGCGGCCCACGTGGCTTCACCTCCTCGTAACTGGAGGAACACTGGTCCTCACCGAGGGGTTTCTTGCAGGAACGTCTGCACAGCTCACTCGTTCTCATCGCTTTAATTAATAGATTGGTCTGTTAATTAGACTTGCTAGGACCGCAGCAAAACACGCTCTGGGATTTTCTCCAGCACCCATCCCAAAACACTGACATTTAACTGGGAGGTTATAGAGAAAACAAATCCTTGCAAGAAGCTAGCAGTGACAGTGGTGTTTAGCAGAGAAACCTTCAGCGTGACCAGGAAACCCTTCCTGGTGACAGGGAATATATGCAACACTCCACACGAGCACGTGTGTTGGGGTCCCTGCGCGTTCCTGGGTCGACTTGCTCTGTGCACCAGCTCACGAGTCCGGTCTCCCTTCCCCAGCATCAAGCCACGCTGCGTTTTTGCCCTGCTGCTGTCTGTTTGTGGTCAGGCAACACCAACACCAGGGAGGACCCAGCTCTGGAGCCAGCTGCCACCTCCTGCCACCCCCCGGTGGTGGAGACACGCTGCACGCCCAGGTGGGACATTTTGGCTGGTGCCAGTGCCACCAACCCCTGCAGAGCACAGAGCCTCGCGCCGCGGGTTGATGCACGGCCCCGTGGTGCCAGCTGCACTTGGCGAAGAGGCAGGGAAAGGAGAGTTACGGAATGCAGCTATAAAGAGAAGCCACTTGCAATCAATTAAAGCTATGTAAATTAAGCTGTTGGGATTTCTAATTCCAGATAAAGCATTTCCCGGGACTGCATGACCTCCAGAGGAGCCACCCAGCCCCAGCTCCCATGCAGCTTCACGCCTCTTCCCTCCCCGCAGGACTGAAGCCACCTGCAAAGGGCTCAGCATCCTACAAAGCCTCCAGGCAACTCACCCAGCCTCATGGCTGCCCCATGGCCCGCTCCGTCCTCAGGCTCTGCTGCCACATGGACACGGAGAGCTGGCTCTCTGCTCTGCCTCCACCTTCCCACACCACCTGCCAGCGCTCCTCAGGCTGCAGAGCCCCTGGCACTTCCGAGCTGTCCCATCCACAGGGTCGCTCCTCAGCCACCTCGGCTAAAGCCCCAATTCCTGCTGCCCCCCCACTCCCTTCCTGACCAGGGGGGACCCTAGACTCCTCCCGAGGGGTGGGGGATGCGACATGCTCAGCCCAGTGGGGCTGAGACCCCCAGAAGACACCCCTCCGCTGCCTCCGGGCAGAAGCGGCACTCCATGCATCCCACCAACAAAGCCAATGGAAGCGGCTACAAGTTACTATGCAAAAGAGATTTTCTTGAAATAAGATAAAAAGCTGAACATAATAGAAGTGGCATTATATCTTCTTGAAAGTGATCTTCAATTTCTAGTGGGACAATTTTAAGTTAAAGACTCCTGAACTCAACAAGAACTAGACATTTCCCAGGCTGGATCCAGGGAAATGCCCCAAATGAGCATCTGCCGGCATCAAAGCCGGTTTCAGCACCGGGAGGAGACCAGGAGCTGCAAGAGCACAACGCGCCGCAAGGTGCCAGCACAAGCTGCTCAGATGAGTCGTTTCCACCCCGGCGCCTCGGTGCGGAGGATGTTTTGGGGTCCTCGCAGGGCTCTGCGTGCTGTGAGCAGCCTGAAGCATGCCTGGGCCTGGGGAAAGAGCCGAAATGCTGAGGAGAGAGGTAGCAGCTATTCCCCACCAGAAGAGCTGGCTCTCCTGCCCCACTGGAGACAGTTCAAGCAGGGCCTGGCTGCAAAACCCCTCATCCCTGAAAGGCCAGTTGTAAAGTCAAGTGCAGACAAGCAAATACCTTCATCGCCTTCAACGTCGAGCTCTCTGCAGGGACATCTCCTACGCAAGAGCTCAGGAGGCAAATCCTGACGAGTGCTACGGGGAGTCAGGGCTTCATGGAAGGAGCATGCCAGGAGAGGGCAACCTGCTCCTGCTGCATCGCCTCGGCTCAGAGCACGGAGCAAACCACAGAATCCCAGAATGGTTTGGGTGGGAAGGGACCTTTAAAGCTCATCTAGTCCAACGCCCCTGCAATTGAGCAGGTACGTCTTCAGCTAGACCAGGGTGCTCAGAGCCCCGTCCAGCCTGACCTGGAATATTCCCAGGGATGGGGCATCTACCACCTCCCTGGGCAACCTGGGACAGGGTTTCAGCACACTCATTGTCAAAAATTTCCTCCTTAGATCTAGTCTAAATCTGCCCTCTTTTAGTTTAAATCCATTACCACTTGTGCTGTCGCAATAGGCCCTGCTAAAAAGGCTGTCCCCATCTTTCCTATAGGCCCCTTTCAGCCCTGGAAGCTGCAGGAAGGTCTCCCCGGAGCCTTCTCTGCTCCAGGCTGAGCCCCCCCCAGCTCTCCCAGCCTGTCCTCCCAGCAGAGCTGTTCCAGCCCTCGGAGCATTGCTGGGGCCTCCTCTGGCCCCGCTCCAACAGGTCCACCAACAACCCACTGCTGGTGCCCGGCATCGCAGCACCCCTGAGCTACCGCTACGGAGAGCGACGCAATGCTCAGGAATAAAGTACCACCAGAGCCCTCGGGAGGTGGTTTAAGAAAACCAGGCACAAGTAAACATCATTTCTGTGGAGTTTCTCACTCTCCTGGGGCTGAGCTGAGGGGTGACAAGCCATATAGCAGCGCTGGATGAAATGCTCTGCAGGATCCTAAGTGACTGTAGTGTACTCAGATATCTGCTTTACCTCGTCCTGAGGGACGTCAGACATCTCGCGGGGACAGGAAGCCACACAGGGCTCTACAGGTACACCGACACCATCAGTCCGCCCGAGCTGTGAGTCTTACCAGTTCATTGACCTCTGAATAACAAATTAAACTATCGCATCCAACCTGAAAACATACCAATTAATTTAGCGGCAGAAAGAAGCACGGAGGGACTTGCCATGCCCTGCGAGAGCGGCACAGGCCGTTCGTACCCCACCTCATGCTCAAATCCAAGTCTCCGTTCTGTGGATGGGGAGCAGAAGCTGATTTGCTTCATTAGACACGAACCACATGCCAGAACGGTTTCCTTCCAGTCATTCACCAGCTCTGCCACCTACACCTCTGCCCCGGCCAAGCCGCCTTCAGACTTTTTGAAGGGATCAGCTTTCATCTAATGACTCATTTCTAATTAGTAAGAATTGTTATTATATTCAGAGTTTGAAATTTGTTTTCCTCCAACAGCCTTTTTCCATGCCAGTTAAAAAAAAAAGCGCACTTGGGAATTTTAAATGCTTAAAAATAACATTGTAATACACCAAGCCAATTATGTGAGCTGGAAACACTCACCCTTGGTGCTCCCAACCATATGAAAACCCTAGTTACATTACTAAAGACAGTATTAAAAACTACTTACAGGTGAAATTTGCTTGGCTTAAAAATTTAAGTAATAAGCATCTGTTTTCAGCACTTAGCAAGAGCTCAAAGCTCGGGAGCCAGCAAGAGCCAGGGCGCGCAAGGACCTGGCTGCAGGGCTTTGCCCTCCTTCACCACAGAGGCTTCTCCAGCACCCACAGCTCCGTGTACCGGCATCCCCACGAGGAAACCGCACCTTCTAACTGCACCGGGAGGCCCCCGGTGATGCGACTGTGCAGGTCAGAAAAGCCTACAGGTCTCAAGGTGTGAGACTGCAGCACCTCCAGATGTGCCTGCCGATGAGCTCCCCGCTGCCTTCAGTGTGAGTTATTGGCCGGTTGCTTCATTTCTCATTACAGCTGCAGGCTCCCTCCCCGTCTGCGTCAACGCTAAACAAGCACGCAGCTCATTTGTAGCATCCTCACATTCAGAGTGTGCCGGACTCGGTGAAATGCTGGTCCCAACCTTACACAGCTCCAGGTTCCCAAACAAGCTGCTGGAGGTCATGGACATCAACCATGCAGACCTAGAGGTATGACAGCAAGTTAAAATTCAACCCAGGCAGAGCATTAAAATTAGCAATCCACCACCAGCGGTCAGTAAGAAGGGACCATCTGCATTGACTTTCATCCCAACTCCAGTTATAAGTTACCAAAATGACAAACCAAGCTAATATTAGCAAGCACAGCAGAGAAGTAATGACACAGATCATCCTTCCCACTTCTGCCACCCACGCAGGAACGGGGATTTTTAAGATCACAAGGAATATACGCTGCACGCCTGGCAAGAGCCAAGGAGAGACTCGCCCTCAGTGAGAAGCCGGGACCCGCCAGCTGTTTAACTGCACCAACTCCCCAAAAGACAAGCGAAACGGCAGGATCAGCGCAAGGAAGGCTTACCAATACCAGCAAAGACGTGAGCTTCTCCGATACCTGCATGAGCTGCTCACACACACCCGGGTATTTCAGTGACTGTGTGACATGGTTGTCTGCTTGTCGAATGAAAGAGGAAAGTTAGGAGCTGAAGAGCTGGTTGAACCCGTAACAGAGCAACTCCCCACACCAGCAGTTTGCAGTCACTAACTGGAAAGTGAAGACTGGCTAAAGGAATAAACCAGACTGCACACTTAAGCTAAGTCTTGACCACCAGCTGCTCCCAGACCGTGCTTTCACCGCAGCCAAACCATGGCTAAAAAGGACCTGAAGAAGCCTTGGCAGAAGAAACAGCGCTGCTTTCCCTGGGCATTGCTATGTCTGGTGGTACATCCCACTGCCCAGCCGAAGCCTGGGGTCAGCAAAGGTGCGATACACCTACATCCAGCCAGGCTACCCCCAGTCAGAGCTCACTATCTCCTGAAAGCTTCTTTTAAGGCAGAACACATCCTGCCAGCAAGGTCCCGGTCCCATCACTGGAAGGGTGGAGGACTGGTGGCAGCCAGGGTTTGGCCGAGAGGAGCACTGCAGACTAGAAGAAAACCCGGGGGCTTTTTGCTTGCTCCCCAGGGTTTCTGAGTGCTGGGCCAAGCGCTCAGGAATGGGATGTGCATCCGGCACTGCCACATCCCAGCCCATCACCAGAGTCTGCTCTGGACCTTTTGCTCAAGGACAATTCTTCCCCCAAAAGCAGACGGGGTGATAAAACCAACAGAAAGCCTCCAACACGCCAGCTCCGTAGTGAAGCACTGACCCACACCACAAGCCAGGCAGAGGGCTCGAGCGTGGCCAGGTCAGAGCTTCCCTGTTTCCGACAGCAAAGGCAGCCGGCTCGAGGCCATCCCACCTCCACCACAAGCCAGGCAGCACTGTGCGCCAGACCAGCAGCACCAGGCTCAGCCTGGAAACCCGGACACTTGCGACACCAGCCCCTCCGGAGTCCATCAGAGCAGGGATCCCAGCCACAGCATGAGCAGCCACTGATGGAGCCCAAATTCGCCCCCCACGTGATAGTTGCATGTGGTCACAGCTGCCAAGGCTGGCTCGCTCCGTACTGAATGTGGCTTCGCTTGCGGATGATGGAAATCGGCCACCGAGAACACGTTCTATTAAAACGAAGCCAGAATATTTCAAAACAGCGCGTAGGCATGCAAGTTGTGAAGGCAAGGGAGCGCAGGTTGCCATCCCGTTCTCAGGATGAGGTCCAGGTCATGCCACCCTGGACAGACAAAGAACACAAATGAGGAGGCAAGAATTCACCATGCGTTTACACATCAGGAGAAAGAGATGGCAGGGGGAAAAATCAAGACTTCACACAGGCAAATCCCACCTCCATCTGTCCAGAGCAGCCCCATACCCTGGAACGAGCAAAGAGACACCGAACCTGGGTTGGGGACAGGAGAGGGACAATGACAGCTCGTTCCTGCAGCCTTTGAGGAAGGGAGCGGTGGCGGCGAGGGGAAGGACAGGGCTGCGCAGGAGGGCGGCTGCTCAAAGCTCTCTCCCCTCTGCAGGGAGCAGGGCCTTCAGCTGCACCCCCAGCCCCAAGACGAGATCTCGGGGGGGTCTGGGCAGGGGCCGAGCCCTGCTGCCCGCAAGGCCTTGTGTCCTGCTTCGCTCAGGGCGCTGGAGCTGGCAGCGTCCCGGGGAAGCCCTGTGCTGCAGAAAGGCACTACCGAAGGTGGGGGATTTGCTTCTCCAGGTGGAAAGGGCTGGTGGTGCTTCTGCGGCCACCGTCCAGGACATGGGCTGGCGCCACGGGTCACACCGGGATCTCCCAGCAAAAGGGAAGCAGGTTTAAGTAATTTATTTCTCTTGCAAATGCATCTGCCAACGGAGGCGGTCTTGGGTCCAACAGTCTCTACCATAGCACAAGGAGCAACAGCAGCCCTTCGCTTCCCACTTCCCACCCTTCAAACTGCTCCGAGGACCCTGGTGCGCCGAGGTTCGCAAACCAGCCACTGACAAGTCCTCATTCAAAAGGATAAAGAAACAACATTAATGCAAACTGAAGCTACCTGCCTCCATTCTTCTGCAGTTACTGTTTAAAACCGGTCAACGCTGTCCAGACCAAAGCCAGAGGGATCAGGAGATTAATCCCCCCCACAGTGGGGCACAGGGCTGGATCCCAGCCGCGGGCAGCGGCACGCTGCGCTCTCTGGGTTTCAGCATTTACGTGGCAGTGGCTTTTGAGCCGGAGCGCAGCGAGCACCAGCTCCCGGGGCGTGCTCTGCTCTCTGCCCGCCCGGCTCTTTACAGGGATTAACACAGAGGCAACAGCTCCTCGTTTCCTCTGCACGCTCGAAACCACACAGGGAAAGGGACAGGACACACAGATAAAGCAAAACTTTATCTACTGCAAAGGGATGGGACCCTTCAAAGGCTGTTTCAAACCCTGGCGAAGTAACCGAGAGCCACTTGTCATTCTCCAAGTGAAATAATTAAACATGAGTTAAGGTAAAACATGTGCGCAGCTTACGGGGTTTTGCTGATTTTTTGCTTTGCAGTCTTGACAAGCGGCCTTGATAAATTCTTATGGAAGAGACAAAAAAAACCACCACCAAGCATTAGACAGAGGAAACATTTGCAAACAGCAGAAAAACGTGAAATGATGGAAACAACGCTTACTCAAGTCATGCACTCGCACACAGCCAATAGTGGCATTTGTCCAGAGTGCAGGGTGAGAGGTCAATAAATAATGCAATGAGGAAAAACCACAGATTTTTAACACAGAAGATGGGCACAAGAGAAAAATAAAATAATAACACCACACACATCACTTTTAAAAACAAGAACAAGATTTGCAGTAAATACAAACATCGCAAAATAGAAAGCATTCTGTCACCGTTTTTCCTTGATACTTATCAGTTCAAGGAGTAGCACAATCCTCGCCGTAGCTATTTATGCTTCTCCCATTTTCGCTGGTTAAGCATTTGCTCTTCAACTCTCCACTGGGAGAACAGAGCTAGTCCCTATGGCTACAATGGGCTACTTTAGCCCCCTAATTTTGCCCAACTTCCAGCTCCTAAGCCACGATGCAGGACTGAGTAGGGACCAGCAAGGATTTTTCCTCCCTGTGTACTTGCACCAAACTCCTCCTACACCAGCTCAGCCAAAAAAGAGCCTTTTCCTTCACCGCACCCAGCCCAGGTGCCCCTCGCACAACCCTGCCAGCTTTGCAGAGGAAAGAAGGGGCCCGAGCGGCTGGTGTGGCTCCACGCAGCACAGCCACGCCAGCGGCCCGCCACGGACTTGGAAATGTATTTGCAAGCCACCAAGGCAGCACCCCTCACCCCAAAGGCAGCCACACGCCGAGGGCGTTCTACACAGGAGCCACAGCAGCATTACCGGATTTGTAGACTAGAAAGGAATAAAGCGGGTTATACTTTAACAGCAATGCTTGTTCTATACTGGAGGAAAAAAAAAAAAAAAAAAAATCAAAGGTTTCCTTTAAGATCACTGTGAAAACAGCTTTTCACTCAAAAAATTCTATAAATCACAGCATCAGTGACATCTCACAGACCCCAAGTTTGGCGCGTTCACACTCGGCATCTCAGGTCTTTGTTGCCAATGGATACCCTCGTGCTGCACATCCCGCAGCGGCATCTTTCCGAGCACCCACGTGGGAGCAGAGGCTCCTGCCCCACACTGCAGCGGCCCTTAACAAAACCCTCACCCCTTCCCTCCTCTGCACAGCCACATTCAACTACTCATTTTCAGGGGGTTGCAGCCCCACCTGTAACACCGCGTACACGCAGGAGCCCAAAAAGCTCCAAAAAGCAGCTGCACTGAGAGCCGGCAGCGGGCTCTGTCGCAGTCCCGGAGCACAGCTCACCGCACGCCGCCCACTAAAGCGCAGACTCCCGCGGCTGTATTTTAGGAGCCCTAAAACACGCTTCACCAGTCCGCGCCACGAGCCTGCCGGAGCGCAGAAGCGCGGGGCGACCGCTCAGCAGGCGAAGCACCAGGCTTCTCCCTTCCTCCCGCTCCCCCGGGCAGCGGCACGCGCCAGCGGAGGCGGCGGGGATGTACCGGTGCTGTCGGGCACGTCCCGCCGCGGTGGAGCGCAGCGAGCTGGGAGATCGTCCTCCCGCCTACTTCCGAACCCCGCTCCTTCACCACGTGTTCGCAACGCTGACACGCACTGTACCCCAGTACCACTCCGCACCCGACTGCCGTCTTTTTTTTAAATTGCAAGATCACCGTGGAGCATTTTGCCAGTCCCTCCCTCACCTTTAGCTGCTGCCGTTGCACGGTAAACTCCCTCCCTCGACACCACGGCAGTGACGAGCGGGCGGCCACACGGCACGTGCAGCGGCAGCAGCACAGCTCCTTCGCTCACGCCGGAGGACGAGGCCGCAGCAGCGGAGACGGCCTATATACTGCTCCCTGCGGTAATGTTTAATTTGCGGTGTTACGTAAGGACCATTTTCTGTGCTCCTTCGCTATAAATCATTATCACGGATTACAGCTGCAGCAGAATAACATATAGTGTTGCACCTGGGAAACAAGGGAAGGATCAGCACCACATCGAGGGGGCAAGCACATTTCTTGGGTAACTCTACCCTGACATGCAGGTGAAATGGAAAACAGGAACAACAGAATTAAAAACAGATCAGCAAAAGAAAAAAGAAAAAGGGAGGTTTCCTGGCTTGTGAAATAAGATTCCCCTGGCCGCCTCATGTTTGCACTGCCAGGCAGCAGCCCAAAGAAGAGAGCAGCTGAAGGCTGTGCACATCTCAGATGGTTTCAGCTGAACATCTATCCATCAGGGTCTCATCAGCTGCAGATATTCAGACAGCCTGGTCAAGTACTCACCCCCCTGGGCCTCCCACCTCCAGGCCTGTAAACTTCCTGGGTTGAGAAAAATTCCCAGGCTGATCAGACACACTCTAAAAGCAACCAACGCAAATTTTTTTTTTTTCCCCCCTTCTCAATACTTGAATTTCCTAGAATGTCCCAGATATGTGTTCAGACTACTTTAACCACCTGTAGTTAAAAAGAAGTCAATGCTTCGTAACCCTCCACGTTCAGGGCAATTGCCCATTGTCCCATTGCCTGCAAATCCCCAAGCATTCAGCCGCAGCAGATGTGGAGGACCACAGCCACCTCCTGCACATCCAAGCCCCAAAGCTCTTCCCTTGCCTTGCAGAGCCCTCCCGTTCCTCACGAGATGCCCGGGAAGCTCATCCCGTCACACCGCGTGACAGCAAGGGACGAACCTTGCCCCACGCTTACAATGTGCCTGTAGCAAGGCAAAGGCTTGTGAAAAAGAAGGGAGTCGCAGGAGGCTGTGCCTGCACCCTGCACCGTGCCACCAGGATGCGGCTTTGCCAGCGAAGCCCGTGGGTGCAACACCAGCCAGAAAATGGAGAGGGCTGGAAAAGCGAGGGTGGCTTGCACAGTCTCTCCCCCAAGGTCAGGCGTTTAGTGATAGCAAAGGGTTAAGAGATCAAAAGCAGCAGCCCAGAGTGCAGACAGGACAGCAGAAGTCCACCAAACCCACCTAAGATGGCTCCAGTAGCCCACTGGCACCACTTCCAACAGCAGCCAGCAGAAAGCGTCATGCTCTGATATCCTCCAAACGCACCCTACATCCAGCCCTGGGCATCAGGCCCCATCAGATAGGCAAGGCTAACAACTAGCATAATTACTCCTAAGTAAGCCTAACGTAACCTTCCTGCACAGAGATAAACACTCAGAGATCAAGCCTTGCAATTCTATCAGTGACATATCACAGCTCGCGCAGGGTTACCCCCAAGGAAGGGCTGAAACAGCCAGCGGGACTTCTAGATACCACTAGAAAGACACAAAGGACCTACAAGGACTTTTCAGAGCCTACAAAAAAAAAATATATGTATGGAAAAACCCAAAGGCCAAGTACCGCTGTGGAGCCCTCAAAGAAATCCCACTTGCTGAAACTCTCCAAAGTTTGAAAAATTCCATTTTGACACCGCAATAAACGCCTTCAGTGGCGTCTAAGAGCAGGCATAGCTTCAGCTGTCCCTTCTCCATGCCACCTCGACTCACAGGGGGTTTGCACACCCCACACCCATGCTGCATCACAGCATCCCTTTGGCTGCAGTGGGAGAAGCTGAAGTGTTGACCGCAGCTCTTCGGTGGTGGCCAAGACGGAGCAATCCATCCTGATCACAACTTAACGGGGGAACAGGAGAGGCAGAGCATCCTGCCAGCTGCAGAAGGGAACAGAAGCGAGCAGCAGAAGGCACTGAAAGGAGACAGGAATTGTTAAAAGTGAGAAATCCAAGCAAACAGCTCCATCCCAGCAGCACTGTCAACTGTATTTCCCATGGCAGCAGCTCCTGGCACAGTTAACAGCAGCCAGCTATCTTGGGAAAATCCAGACTCCAAGGATCAAAAAGGCAATTAGATGAGCAAGGTAACTGAGCGCTGGCAGCCACTGCCTCTCCAGGACACGAGCCCTACGAACAGAGCGGAAAACAGTTCGCAATGGGATGAAGAAACATCACGAGGAGGACGGGAAAAGGGAGCGCTTTTGTAAAAAGAGCTAGAAATAGCAAGGACTACTACAGCAACGAGCTGGCATCGAGGGCATACAGACAACAACGACGGGGATTGTCCGGTCCTGCCACAAGTAGAGCAGAAGCACAAGCCAAGGCCACCTGGCCAGGAGCTTGCTGCGGGCAAAGGGGGGAAGCAACAATGGGGTAATTCACAGAGCGGGGCAGGGAAGGTTGCAGATGCTTTGCAGTGTCACATTCCCAAGTCAAAGTGTCGTTTGCAAACAAACCCCTTAGTTGGAAAGAGCGGAAAAAACAGGCAAAATACATCAAGCAACAAAACTGATGCTATTGCTAGAGCAATTAAAGGCAAAGCTAAGGCATAACCAATTATGGATCCTTTTTAACACCACTACATCTGGCACACCGAAGCAGAACTGCTTGCTGGCAGCCTGCTTGTGTGAGCTGCAACCCCGAGAGCTCCACCTTAGCTCTCACCCACCAAACCTCACACGTCACCTGCGGGGGGGCCACCGGCCTCTACGGAAGCCTGATTTCTCTCCAGAGTTGCATTTTCCCTTTACACTCTGCTGCAGCAGAAGCTCATCCCAGGAGCCAGAGCAGTGGGCATGACCAGCACTAACAACCCTCCTCCTTCCCCCTTTGCACCGCTCGAAGCTCCTGCTCTCCTACAGACTACAGGCAAGCCCCTGTAAGGCTGATTTTAATCACTCTCTGTTTGCTAAGAAGAAAACAGCTGATTAAGGCAGTAAGAAAACCAGATGACCCAAGCAGCCAGCCCCCATTATCCCAAATCCCAGACCCATACCACACATGGCCACGCCAGGGTGTTGGTCTCAAACTGATGGTTCCAAATTGAACTGATGGTTCCAACGCTCACCCGGGTGACACAACCCCGAGAGGCTGAAAATGCCATGTGAAGCCCAACAGGCACAACGGAGAGATTTTGGGGAGCATCGCTCCAGCGGCAGCCTCACCAGGATGGTCACGCAAGGTCAGCCTGAACACCCAGGGAGCTTCACCTCTTCTCTAGCCAGCAAATTACAGTTAGTATTTAGGAAACAGGACAAAGGAACAGGGCACACGTAGTAGTTTTTCCAGGCATAGCTGCTTAGCTTTTAGTGCTGTGCTGCTTAAGGACCTCCTGGGTTGTATTTTGTATACAGAAAGTTACGGCTTGTATCCATGAATGATGGAATTATGCCCAAATCAGTTCAATCTCTCTGGATTTTCTGGCATCCCACAACAACTGCCACCATTTAATTTTGTGTTGTACAAAATACGAATTATTCCTGCTTCATTTAAAGCCATGACCTGACAATTTCCTCCTTGTTCTTGTTATAAGCAATCGTCCCCATCTTTTCCTGCAGCATTTACTATCTTCCATATGGCACCTTCAGCTGTCATTCTTCCGGATGGAAAATTTAATTTCCACCATCCACCTTCCCTTGGTGAAGGAGATTTTGTTTGTCTGGTTAATCTTGTGCCTGTTTGAGTTTTGGGGAGTTTTTTAAGTTCTGCTGAAAACTTTGTGAACTGGTGTGATGAGAGCCAGGGCCTCTCCAGGGGACACGCATCACAGCTGCATGCAGAGCAAACCTGCATTTTCTCTTTGGCTCTGCCCTTAGCGATCCCCAGCTTTGCTGCTGGGAATTTGCACTGACGTCTCTCAAGCCCCGAGCTCGACGTGAGGCACCGGATGCCTTTGGGGGAGGTTGGCAGGTGAGCTGGTCTTGGCACAGATGTGAACACTGACCTACCCAGTTAACTCCTGCTTTTTTAGTACCATGAACACCAAAAACACCTTCAGTCAGCCTGAAATCTGCACTGGTTTAGGCAACGACGTGAACCACTGAGTGGATTTCACCCTTTCCTCCCAGGAACCCCAGTCGTCAATGACTCCCTCACCTCTCTAATCAATCCCCAAGCAGCCCAGGTTCATTTTGGGAAGTTTTCCCACACAATACCTAGTGTTTAAAATACCAGCGACAGATTTCTACCCTCCCCTTGAAGGCTTTTCCAAAAAACCTCCCCAATCACATAACCAAGAAAATAATTCTCATATATTCACCACTCGCATAATTAATTCCTGTATCTCATGATACTGTTCTAAAAAGAAAGGATGTTTTTACTGCCATAAAAAAATTTTAAAAAAACTTATATTAACCACAGTCAAATACTTCAAGTTCACATCCTCCAAGCCACAACTGTAGAGAGAAAAGCAAGCATAAGGAGCAGATAAAACTGTTTCTTTGCTGCTGCCCTGCAAAGTTGAAGGCTGGTGCATGAGCTGACAAAAACCCAAGGGGTGATGCGGGTACAACACGGTGAGCAGAGAAGGCTGGAATTATCCAAGAGCTTACAGTAGTGTGCACAGAGGGCGATTACAGAAATCTGATTTTCAGGACAGATAAACAGCACACGGCCACACCGAGCACATGCCTGCTCTTTCCATGGGGTGACAGAGCTGGGCACCGTGTGGGCAAATCAAGTTTACGACAACTTCATCAACACTTTAAAACCCAGCTGGAAATAGCAATGCCAGATTCGTCTGAGCAGGGGCTAAAGGTGAGCCGTCCAGCTGCGTCTGGTACCCTCTGTCCTAACGTTACACTATACATTTATTTTAGAGGAATTAAGCGTGGTACTTGAGGAGAGAGATAAGACAGCAACTCAGCTCTACTCTCGCTTTCTGCTGCTAATCCACCCGGTATCACTAGGCAGGTTCCTCACCAGTGAAGCGGGATGAGGATGGCAAGCTTTCTCACCTGACATCTATCAGCACTGACTCATGTCCCAGCTCACGGTTCCTTACCAAAATAGTCCCGGCTACGCACCAGGTAGAGGGGAAACCAGAGCTCTTTCAGTTACGCACAAGAGGGAACAGCAAAGTCTCCCATCTCATACTTGGTTTGGGTAAAGGTTTTGCTCCTTCTTAAAAATAGAAATGAGAATCAGTCCTGTGAAAATGGCATCTCCCAGTGCACAGCTCAAGCTAGCCAGTAGTCAAGTTAGAAACACTTTCGTATCTGTTTATTTCAAAAGAAATACTGGGGGAAAATACTCTTTTCATCCATCTCAAAATAGTTTCCCAGCAGTCAAGATATTTGCAGTTAACCCCGTTTGCCAGTCCTACACCCCATCAAATCTCAAACGCCAGGAAGGCAGCGAGGGACCACTGATTTCTGCAGAAACACAAATGAATGGAGAACCCCAGCTTACACTTGGGTGTGTTTTATTTTCAGTAGCGACTCAAGTGTGGCTCGTCTTTGAAACATTTCCAAAAAGAGGTCAAGCTTTTTTTTATTTAAATTAATTAATTCCACACTAACATATTCCTCCTTTTTGGATGCAAGGAGAGGACGACTCCAAAGGACCGCAGAGCACCAGGAAGCAAAGACATCCCCATCCCTCTCCTGGGTGTTCCTCACCGCACCCAGAGAGATCTGCTGAAACCTGTGCGGAGCCAAAAAGCCGCTCCACGTGAGACCGCCCCGGCGCTCACCAGCTGGAGACACCTCAGAAGCAGCTGATTCGAAGTCAACCATCTCCTCCCAAGATGTGCCACCTCCACCAGAGCTCCCTCCTTCCGGAGCGCCAGTGGGGACTGCTGAGGACAGGCTCCTGCCGCATCCCCCTGCGCAGGCAGGGCGGCAGGCAGCACCCGTGAATGGAGATCGCCGTAAGGATGCTCCTCACGTCCTTCCCCGGAAGGGCAGGCAGCGTTAGACACAAACCTGCTTCTCTGTCCTCATCTGCCCGCTGCAGTGCTCTCCCAGTCTTCTGGCCTCCCAGAGCCATCGATGCTCCCTCTTTGTCGGCACAAATCCACACGGCTGTTCGCCACCCTTCGCGCCCATCGGCCAAGACAGCCCCAAGGCATCGACCTGGGCTGTGCAGAGCAGCCCTGCGAAACACACGGAATTTGGGCATCGCTCAGGACAAGAGGAACCAACTCAGAAGACTCCCCACATGAGCAGACCTGAAGGACCTAGAGATGACTTCAGCAAACCCAGAGCCTCATCCCTCCACTTGTAAACACCCAGCCCAGGGCTTTGTGCAACACCCAGCACTTGTAGGGACACAACGCTAGGAATTTTATTTCGATTCAAGCAAAACAGTCAAACCTAACGCGCATTCATCCTTTACCTTAACTAAAAGGTTACCAGGCAAAACACCATCAGCCAGGTGAACATTAAAGTGTAAAGTAATTCACTGATGTCCTCAGCTCTAACTCCACAGCACAAGGATTCAGTAACCATTGACAGAGTGTCTTATTCCCTTGGTCCAGATCAGAAATGCCTGGAAAAAACAAGAGTTTTGGGTTTTATCTCCCAAGAGCTTCCTGGCCTCGATCACAGAATTGCCCCGCAAACAGCTGAGTCAGCACAACTGTGAGGCAGCGCCGGAACCAGCATCCGCACCCAAATAAGCACTGCTGCCGCACTGTCCTTACCCTGAAAGCACAGCCTGAGCTTGCTGGAGTTAGGAAGTCAGCACGTCCAGAGCCTTAAGGCAGGAAGTCTCTGCATTTGCTATTTTTATGTAAAGAAACAAACCCAAAAACAAAAAAAAAAAAAAGGAGGGCGCATGACTGCGGAGGCAGCATCACTGACATCCTCCTGCAGCCCCGGACGAGGCAGGAGCTCAGCAGCTGGCTGCCTGCGCCCCTCCACGCCCGCCCTCGCATCGCCCGCGGCCTGACGTTCAGAAAGGTGAAGGTAAAGGCACGCACCCACCTCTCCCACATCCGAGATCCTTTTCCCAACAGCTGCCCAGCTAAAGGACTCGCTTCCCGCTACGGGGTAAGTGACGTCCACTGGACCGACAGCCATCACACCCAGCTCACTACAGCCGTGACGTGGCACAATGTCACGCCCTGTCAGGCAAAACACGCGTGCCTAGAAGCTTCCATCTTCTCCTCAGTCAGCTGAATCCTCCATCAGCATTCACATACACTCCAGAGCTGCAATATTAAGGGACAGAGAGTTCACAATACTTTATGTAATTAAATCCGTAGATGCTAGAACACAGCGTACTTAAACAATTATGGGAAACGGGTAAGTGGTTCACACACTAATCAACTTCTGTATGACCTTGTGGGA
The DNA here is from genome assembly GCF_964289735.1 of Phaethon aethereus. Classification (NCBI taxonomy): domain Eukaryota; kingdom Metazoa; phylum Chordata; class Aves; order Phaethontiformes; family Phaethontidae; genus Phaethon; species Phaethon aethereus. The sequence goes on along the minus strand of NC_138593.1, from coordinate 15,006,068 downwards.
TGGCTAATTATACAAAAGTCAGACCACATTAGTCCAGGACCAGGGTCTTATTCTCCTGCAAGTCAAACCACTGGCGCTCTGGCATTCTGCTGCTCTCTACAAAACATGACGTTAAGCACAGGCTCTGCCTGCGCAACGCCCCGGCAGCCAGCATCCCAAACGACCGTCCCGCTGGTACGCAGGCGAAGACATCAACGCGCTGCCTTCCAAAAATGTGGTTGCACTGATTTTATGTTGACTGTGTGCTTTCATAAGCTAGCAGCCTTAGAAAGCTGTCTGCATCCACACAGCCTCAACCGCCGCTCAGACGCAGAGCTGTGCCCCGCAGTCACGCCACGGCGCGCTTGGTTTTAGTGTGCACGTGGCAGCTCTTCCCCTGGGGAAGCAGAGGTTTTTCTTGATGCACTGACCCAACCGCAACCTTGCTCAGTGGTGATGTGAAAGCTCAGCGTCACGAACACTTTACTCCTGGTTGCATATCCACTGCAGCCGATAGCACAGGGCAGCACCTGCAGGTGTCCCAAAGCCCAAACCCGGACCAGGACAGCAAGATGCTACACAAGCACTGAACCACAGTGCTTTCCCTGGTTGCGCCTTCACACACGCCCTTTCTAAAATGTATTCAGGGCATTTTCTGAAGCTACATTTTCATTTTAAGCACAGTATTACAAAATCAGGTGTTCGCTACATCTTTTCTCTTATATAAGCCTGATTTCCAGCATTCAAGATACGATCTGAAAGTGGTTTTAATTTTAGGGTAGAGGAGATAGGCAGATTTTTTAATACATTCACGGATTTTTTTTTTCCTGCAACTTAAAGCCACGCTTGCTGTGAAAGAAAACCAAATGTTAAACCCAGAAGAGTTATGAACATTGAAATATTTCTAAAATATTCTGCTTGTTGAGCACCTAACCAATCCATTACACAACGGAGCAATAAAAATGGCACACTGGAGAGGAGCTGCGTAACAGGCACGGGGGTCTGACAGCTTTACGTTATGTCCCAAACGTACACCAATAAACTCCACACAACAGCATAGTGTGTATAATGGAGAAGGGGAAATACACATGGAGCGAGACAGCTCAACTAAGTTTACATGTCATTCATCTACTGAACTATCCCAAGCTATCGGTGAATAGCAAGACACGGCTCTAGCACTGCCTGGTGAGCTGGTGATCCCTGGAGTGCCACTCACCACTGCACTTAGTGCCTCTTACAGCGTTCCCCGTCCACACGGACCAACCTGAAGTCTCCAGGAGAAAGGTACATAGGGCCTGCCTTCCAGAAGAAGGATCATTAGTTCATTTTCACTGGGTCTCTACAATTTACAGTCGTTACCGACGGCTTTAAAAGACCTGCTCAATGCTGCACAACCAGATGAGACGATGTTTGGTGCACACAGTATTGTTTAAAACCCTTTCTGTCTCTGGGAAACCATCAGCCATTTTTAATTGTGTATGAAAAAGTACCTGCCAGGGTTTCCGCACAATTTAGCGAGCACAGAAGAGCTGGTTTACAAGGAGGTTTTAAAAAGGATCCAGTTGCATGTTCGCATACTAAGCCGCACTCTACCTGACTGGTTGTTCCTCATGCGGATGGCTTTTGCTTTGGCCAACTCCAGGGCCGTGACCCAGCGCTGCCTCTCCACTTCCGAGTTCGCCTTTAAGTGGTACGTCCTTCCTCCGTTGGAAAGCACGATGTTACAAGAGTCCTCCGTATCGATATGAGCCGTGGACAGGTTGATGGTCCCACGGCACGTGTGGGCCATTTCTGCCTGAGTTCTGCACGGGAACAGAGGGAAAGGAAGTGTCAGTCCCCCTGCACCCAGCCTGTCCCCAAAACACCCCCGACGCACCCTCCCACATAGCAGAGACCCACGGAAACATCCCGAGCAGGCAGTAAGCACGTCAAAGACACCAAAGCTAGACAAGCTGCTTAAACAGAAGAACAAGGATGGGCTGCAGCATTTAGGTAGAGCTTGTTCCCTTATACGAACACCACCCCCACCATTTAGGCTGCTGCTTTCACATCCTGCTGTGCCAGTTGCTTCTGGTTGCCCTAAAAGTAGAATTACCAACTGCACGCCACTGGCCTTTCTCGTCTCATTTGCATTGCTGCTTTTCTCCCTTCTCCCTGCTATCCCACCTCCAGCATCTAGTATTTTGCGGCTCCTGATATCCGCTCCCTTCAATCGCTGCCTGTTGTCTAGTGTGTTAAGGTCTTGCATGCAAAGACCTCCGTTTGTAAGGCAAATGAAAGCAGCAGAATTCCTCTTCAGCTGTTAAAAACACCTTTACTACTGGCAAAACTGCGTAATATTTCACTAGGCTCACCCAGGTGAGCAGAAGGCTTTCCTGGGGCTAACTTCCCAAGGAGCCAGCCCTCCTTCCACCCCAGCTGGCCATACCAGGGAGACCCCACCCCGCAGCAGCCTTAACCCACGACCATCCCACGGCTGACAGCCGCATCCAGGACTTCACGTCTGGGGCCAAAGCCCCCCAGCCTGTACAGCGCCTCAGCCTGTACAGCCCCCCAGCCTGTACAGCCCCCCAGCCTGTACAGCCCCCCAGCCTGTACAGCACGGCCCTGCCCCACACTGCAGTTCTGCTGGTCCCAGCCAGGGACAAGGCACAGCAAGTTGCTTCAAAGCGGTGACCCCTCCAGCATCCACGACAGCTGCTGCTCTACCATGGAAGACTATTTCCACATCTTCAGTCATTCTTAGCCCTCCATGGGCTTTTAGCTCTATCAAAGCTGAACTGATCACTTTATTTTTTTATCTATTAGTTCTCCTCTCTCCCCTCGCCGTCTCTCGTGGCCCCAGGAGAGCAGCCGGTCCCACACTGCCTGCTCGCCAAGCTATCGTGCCAGCTGAGAGCTGCCTTCTTGCCCACAGAGACACTTTGTCTTTTCAGAGCATGCAAGCTGTGGAAGAGCCATGTAGAAACCAACAGCCACTTTTTAAAACATACCATAGTGTTTTCAGAAGCAACTAAAGTCACTTTAAAAAAAAAAAAAGTCACAAAGACTAGGTTTTTAAAGGCACTTGAGCACAAAGATAAATGCCTAAGTAGTTCCAAAACTGCCTCTACACCCACTGCTGCATTGCAGACGCCTAAAATAGCTCTACAAGCGTTGAGTCAGCAAGTCCTCAAGGCTTCCCACCAGCCCAGACCTGCCCAGAGCGGCCAGCGCAGGCACAGCCAACAGCGTCACCGACGCTGTACAAACCCCGCCAACACCGGGGCAAGCACCACCAGCCTCCACCGCCCCGCTCCCATCCTGGGGGTACAGAGGCTGTAACCCCCACATTCCTCCAGCCAGCAGGGGCTGAGCAGCACCTGGAAGCCAGGACCTTTGGATAGGAGAAAACAAGAGTATTTTCCTTGATCTTCAGTACATTTTCTCCCTCTTTTATTTTGTCCATCTCCTTTGCCACCCCATTCAGCTCTGCTGCATACCCATCCCTCAATCCTCATTCCTCACCCACCTTTGACACCCTCCCCGCTGCCCAGCGCCTGCTCTCCCCCATGCCACACTGCCCATCCCTCCCCAGAACGCAGGACTACAATAAATACACTTGGCATTAGGCCACCTCTGGGTCCACAGACCTTCCCCGTTTTACCCAGCACGCGCAAGCCACTTACCACCTTGCATTTACGCTGCACAGCAAGGTGGGATCCTTCCCAGCTTGTTTGTACTGCCGGCCTCATTGAAGAGCTGAAGTAGAACAGGCATCGTCAACGCCTGGAAAACTCGGGTTTCCTCCCTTCTGCTGCCAGCTATCGCTTCCCATGGCACAGTTTAACCTCGCCCAGCGTGTTCACCGTCTTCACCCATGTAAGTAGTCAAAGGTCCTAGAAGAGTTTTAAAGACCCTAAATCGGCCCCAGCCAGGTGACCATGCTGGGGGAAAGAGATGGGAGCGGGACAACGTTATATAGGATATATGAGCCCCATGTACTTTTAAATGCCTCTTGTCCAAGTTGTTTCCAGAGTCCCCTCTCTGACCCTTTTCCTGACATTAAGACATGTTGGAACTGGGTAGATGTCAGACAAGCCTTAGGATTTTTCTAATATTTCAGCGAAATACATTACTATGCAGTTGCTCATGGAGTTGCAGTAGGAGAAGGAATCAGTCTTTTATAGGCATTTTTTTCCACCGTTACCAGCTCCTTTCCTCCCACCAGCCTAGCAGCACAGTCCTCACCCAGGCATGTCCCCCCACGTCCATCATCCCTCAGTTCTCATGGATGGATGCCTGTCTGAAACATTCCAGGGCTACAGAGGTCACCACCAGGCTCCACGGCAGGACAGGCACAAGCCTCATCACGCCACTGCTCAGCCTCAGCATTTTACAGAGCAGTTTGCGTCGACCACAGAGCGCTGGCCTGAGCACCATGCGTGAGGACAGTGCTCCCGAAACCACTCAGGGCAGTGAAGTAACTCAGAGCACAAGGTCTAGCAAAGAACTGGTGCTCCTCAAGCACCCGAGTGCTTTTTACAGAAGTTCAACCTTGTTACTTGAAGTATTTTCCAAACAGTACATAAGGAGGGTGGAAAAAAAACACTTATTTCCAACTGGTTTTGAAGGCTTCAAGGTTATTTGTTGCACGATTAAACACCTAACACTGAGAAGACCTCACCCCAGATGCACAAGGCTGCCTCAGGCTCCAGAAGCAGAAAAGCACCCTTGCTCACAGCCTTGAATCACCAGTTAACGTAGCTCTCCTTCAAGTCTCATGTCTCTCTCCCTCTACCTCCCTTCCACTATTTTTCTTCACTTCTTCCTTGTTTCTTTACCCTTCATGCCTTAAGCCAAATATCTGCTCCTAAAAATACGGCAGTCCCAGGCCCAGAAGGTGATAGTTCATCCTCACCTGGATTTAAAGGTGCCCCAGCTGGGCAGATGCCTTTGCTGATCCTCACATGGCAACGTGAAGTCTCCCCCTCTGACCCTAATCCCCCACTACACACAGAATCCTCCTCATCTTCATTCAACTTCACATTTTATCATGGTATTCTCCTTTTTTCCACTGCCAACAGCCTCGCTCCATCTCGACCACAGCCACCCATCAACCTGCCGCACAGCTCCTCTCAACTCTCAGGTCGCTAATGACACCTCCATAAATGCACCAAAGTCCAAAAGTGATTGCTGGCCACAGCTTTTCCAAAATTTTAAAATCAAGCCACATCTTTTAAAGCCAGGAGCTGAACAAGTCATCAGCTGCTAGGCACTAGAAGCTTTCATCAAGGCACACAATACCAGCGCATCAAGCACAAGACCATTCTCCCGAGTGCCAGGAGCATCTCCCCTCATACCTGAAAGGTTCGAGGCAGTTTGCACATTGATTGAGTCCTTCCCCGTGGCTTTGAGCATGGCAACAACCCCACAGTCACACGGGCAGGGGTACGGCGAATCTCTGATTCTCAGCTGCACACACCACCACGTGCTGGTGATGGGCTTCCCAAACCTCTCAGCCCTGCTCCACGCACTGGTCCAGCGGGAGAGCAAGACCTCAGCTCTTGTTCCCCAAGAACGCATTGCCAGGCAGGACTCTCTGGGTCTCCTGAAGGAGGTTTTACAAGCATAGCCTAGAGCTGCCTTCAGAACGATGGAGTTCATTATGGGATGGAGATATGGCCCCTACCAGGAGACAGCGGGCAGCGATCCAGAGAGATACTCACTACCGACCTTATTGCTGGGGTTGCATGCTATGCAGAAGGAAGCCATTCTGGCTGAACAGGAACTCAAATCCCAAATCCGAACCACCCTAACTACAGCATCCCAAGGACCTCTCTCACCCACTCAGCCCTGACGCCATTTTGCAGAACAGATTTAACCCGGGGCTACATCCAAGCTTGACATGCAGGCACGGAAGCCATGCAGAAACGACAAGTTTCCTGGTACCTCCTAAGGACTTATGGTTCATGTCTCAGAGCACCAAAGGTGAAGTTCAAACCCAGCGTATGCTGTGTTTATGCTTGCTTGGGTGGGGGGTAGGAGGTGAATTGGCTCCAAATGAAATCAAGCACCGATTTTAATTTCCAAAGTCATCCTCCTCGTGACGCAGCCTGTACTGACGTGTTCCCAGGAAGGATTACTTACCACCTTGAGAGAACTGCTAAAACGATTCTCTCTTCTACACAAAACAAAGGTCTCCAAGGTGACTTCACTAAATCAATTTAAGTCATATTAAACAGCCTTGCTCTCCCACCCAAGAAAACCGTTTTGGTACGGGTTTTTGTTCTTTAAGCTACCTTCCCGTGCCAATCTGCATGGGAAATCAATTGCTATCAATCAGCACCCACACACGAGGCAGGCACCTGACCCAGCCCTGGGCCAACAAGCAAGCAATCTTCTCCATCCGCATGCAGGAAAAAAAATAAGAAGTGCCCTTCAGAAGCACTCGTGGTCAGATGGATCTGCTTATTCACCACTAGCAGCTCAACTATTGCATAACGTGATCCAGGCAGATTTTCTGATTCTCAACTTTCTGCAATAATCTGAGCGCTGCACATATGGGAGAGCACGTGGGCAGGCTGCAAAAAAGCTGAAGAGAGGTTAAATGTGGACATAGACCACACAGAGGCGGCTGCTGCTGAGAATCTGGCATGTTTTCGCGGCTCCCTCACAAAGCTAATCAATGGGATTTGCCTTCAGAGATACAAAATAATAGCTGCGCGCAGGAGAGACGGAAGAGGACTGCCTCGCATACAGCCCTTACCAACACACACAGTGAAAGGGGCTATGCAACACAAGAAAAAAATAATTAAACAATATCTGCAGGTGTTAAAAAGCCGGGAGAGTTGGACTAAAGCACCCATTCAGCAAGGGCAAAGTTAACGTCCCAGGTGAAGACAACCCCTTCCCCTGCAGAGCACAGCAGCGAGATCCTCAGAGTACCGGGGCGAGCTCCACGCAGCCCTTGAGCTATTAACCCAGGCACAGGCTACAGTGCCCTGCCGGGCGCTGCGCAGCTCGGGCGCCTGGCTCCAGACAAGACAGGCCAGATGTGATGGCTTATTCCCAAAATCACTCTTGTGGCAAGAGCTGTGCTGCTCCTTGATACATTAAGATCATCAGAAAGGAGATTTCTTACCCTAAAAGCACAAATACACTTTATCATGATGCTAGCAGTTCCCTATTTCAGCTGTCAAACCCACTCTGGATGCACAGGTCCCAATTCCTGAAAAGATTTTGTCGAAGCTATCAGAAGATGCTCTCGGAATACAGCAGTATCCGCTTGTTCCATTTCGACAGCATGTAGGACACGGTAATGGAAATTTCAGACTGGCATCATTACTCAGGCACCCTACCCACAAGTACAGCAAAGCTCTTATATCACAGCAGTTTGCAGAATACTGGATTTTGCAAAAACCTTCAAAAGATGATCTTGTTAAAATATTATTTGCAGCGTTTCTCTCCCCAACCCACTTGCTTTTTTTTTTTTTTTTTTTTTTGGCTGGGAAAGCTGTTTCAGCTACTTTAATACCACAAATCTAAACATACAGAGCTTGACAAGACAACTTATCAGTATCAGTTACTTAAAAAGGCCTTCAGTATATAACTCCTGGAGTCTAAATTTTAGCAACGCATATTCTGCAGCCTGACAGATCAGCTACATGCTGTAGTGCAATAAAAGAACAGCAAATCACGATTTAAAGACCTGCTTTCCAGTTCTGAAGGAATACTTGAGCTATATGAGGCTGCTCAGTATGCCAGCGCAAGAGAAAAACGCTCCCACTTTTCAGTGACTGTAAAAAATCTTTCTAAAGATTTCTAAAAATTTCACAGAACAATGAAATTCCTTTGTAAGAGCTCAGAAGACAGGTTTATCAACAGAGCAGAGAGAAGGTGGTGAAAAAGTAGATAATAAAATGTTTTTCATCTACCAGCTCCACACTTTTGGTTTCAGTGATATCACAACAGCCAAAGATTTTGCTTCAGATGCTGGTAAGATGTTGCTCATACAGATTTTGTTAACTCTCACTGCGTGGCTCTGCTGGATGTTAACAGGACGCAGCTCACGCTCTGCACCCAAGCATCATTCACTTAAAGCGAGAAAGCACAACGGATGCTTGTGGAATTTCTCTGCTAAGATTTCCTTTCCACGAGCAAGGCTCAACACCATTTCGGGGTAGTTTTCTCTCCTAAAACTCGACTTCTTTTCTCACAGCTCAGACAAGATCAGGCAAAGGACCTCGGCAGGAAACTGAGCCTGCTCTGCACAGCACCCGCTTTCCAGGCGGCCAGCAGTATTTCAGCGAGCTTTACAGCTTGAGCACCGACAAGGAGGTCGGGGAGAGCACAGCAGCCCAGTTTTGAGACCAGAGCATACATCTGCAACCCGGGCAGCTCAAGAGCCACTTCGGTTCAGCCGAGCAGAGTGGGTACGACACGTGTAGGGACCCTTACGTCCCAGCTAGGAGCATCCAGCTTCACGACGGTGCTAAAAATACTCAGGTTAGCAAGCGTGCAGCTCTCCAAACAGGCTTGTCCACAAAAACTTCAGCAGGACACTACGCAAACACTGCCCTGAGGCTTCTCCCCTAAGCTGGAAGGACCAATACTGCCTGTTCATGGGTTTCAGCATCACTCCATATCGCTAGGCACCTTCACAGAAAAATCCAAACATGATTTAAGTTATACCCAGGAAAATGACCTCCTGAAATATGCTCTCTCTCTCTTCCTAGAGATCTTTCTCCTATAATAGCAAAATCATTTGCTTGCTCTAAGCCTCAGTAAACAGCACACCTGATTCTGCATCTTAAAAGCTAAATTCCCATCTTACCGCTCTTACAGCCGTTCTACTTTCTGGTGTAAACGTAGATCACTGCAGGGCTCAAACTCGTCCCCATACTAATGGCCACAGCCACCTCCCCGTGGAAGTACAAGGCGAGCAGCATTTAAAGAAACCCATGTTCTTGTCTTCCCCATTCCAGCGTATCCTTCACCTCGGGGTTTTGCTCACCACAGTGACATTGCAACAAGTAAAACTTGGGCATGTACGTCAGAGGCCACATCTGAACCTCCAAGTCTCCAACCACACACTTAAGAGAACTCATCCCCAGTGTAAGCCAGCACGCTAAAGCCAGCACGGTTCACAAGCAGCCATCCAAGTCATTCTTCCCTTGGGAAAGCACCACTGAGTGCTGGAACAGGAATCCATGAGCTACAGCCCTGGCAACAGGCAAGAGGCATCAGCAGCAGACACACTACACCATTTGCCAGGTTATCACTCAGCTGCTTGGTCACTGTTTACCAACGAGGAAATATTTTCTAATTTAAATAGCACTTACAGGAGAATCTACTGCTCTTGCTGTGCAATCTTCTTGGGTTTTGGGGTTTTTTTTTCCTCCCCTCAATGACTACTTGAGCTGTAACAGCTCACGATGGGTGGTTGAAGTTTTGCAAGGAAGTTTTACTGTCCACGTTTGAGTTTTGAGCGCAGGTCCAGAAACAGCCTCCCCAGCACCATCGTGACAGCCGGTTCCTGCAGCTCACGTGCTTCAGCTGGGGTGATCCAGCAGGTCACCATGATCCAGGATCCCCCTCCAGCGCAGGGACGGAGCCGAGAGGTTCACTACCATCAGGGCCACACCCGGCTTGTCTTCCATTATGAAGGGTTCCAGGAGAAAATAAAAAACATGTGAAGAGTTTGAAAAGGAAAAGCCACAGCCTGTCAGGGAAGCGAGTGAAATGTATTTGTGGTTGGGTTTTTTTGAGTCTCTGGACGTGAGGTACAGAGATCTTACAGCAACACTGCCACTAGGCACATGGCATAAAGCTGGACACAAATCCCAGGTCCATTTCTGGAGCTGGCAGACACCTCGAGGAGCCTCCTCAGTGAGCTCCACCACCACACTGCATTCGAAGAGCCAGGAACTGAGAAACACTTCTTGGCTATAATATCTCGGGAAAATTACGAACCTAAGCTTCTGTACTGGTGCTGCAGATCACACCCAAAAAAACAATCCAACACAGCCAGAAGTAAACACTGCAGCACAAATCCAACATCTCAGAGCACCTCCCAACACCACAGGAGACCCGGAAAGGATGGGACTGATAAACACGTTGGTCCAGAGGTGCTGGTACACTCCTGGTGTCAAAGCAGCTCAAGGGCCCCTAATCACAACTTGCATCCTAAGAAAAGAAGGGTGCTGTAGCAAGACAACTGTTGTCACTCATCCCTGAACAACTAACTCCATCCTGGCTTGCTCTGGCCACCCCACCAAATTCAGCCAGCCCGGCATCACCTCGTAGTGTGTAATGCTTAGCAATCACAGGTTGCCAGGTAAGCAATACCAGGCTGCGTATGCGTTCCACAGTTTTCTCAGCAAGATGACAAGGATAAACACTTCCATCCTGATCTATGGAGAAGAGAGTGAGGCAGGAGAAACACACAGCATAGCAGGTGGACTGCAAAGCAACACATCCAGGAGGCACTTGCCCGACTAGAGAGAAGGAGTCCTGTTCCTGCATCGGCTCAGGGCTCCCCGCAGCCTATTCACTCCCACGGCGGCGAAGGTCAGTCCTCGGCTTTTGCAGCTCGGGAGCAGTGGTTCAGCCCCACAGCCTGGGAAAATCCCATTGCAGCACATCTTCGGGAAAAGGGTTTCACAAGCCTTTCACAGGGAGCTGCGCTGGGCACGTCCTGGTCCCAGGGAGACGGCAGGGCTCCTCTGCGAAGGGCTGTGGAAGAGCGTTGCCCCATGCAAAGCACAGCAGCCCGAGCCTGCCTCCCCCGGCACGACTCACGGGCGCAGATCGCTGCACTCCTCCCCGGCACCGCACGATCACGGAGATACAGGTGAGACTGGGCAGGTATTGCGGCAACTACCAGCCTTTGCTTCCTCCGCTATATGGCGGCCTGGAAATATTCAGAAGTTCAGACAAAACCCACTTTTTTAACTCCCACCCCCCCTGCAAGAGAAAAACTGGAAAGCCTCACAGATGACAGCCTCGCTGCTCCTTACGTCACTGACCTCTCCCGACTCAGAAATTAAGACCTATTTTTCCTACTGCATCTTTCACAGGTTAAGTTACAACCAGTTTATTCATTTTCCCATCACACTGGAAAATTTTGTATCATTAAGTTACATGCTCTGCAGCCATAGAGAAATATTTATACCAGCCTATATTTATATATATTTATACCTGGGAAAGGCCCTTTAGAGTAAGCTGCAGAGACTGCTGCTGGCAGAGGCAAGAACAGAAATCAAGGACAGGGAAACAAAATAAGCAATAGATGGGGACAGAAAAAGAGGAGATACCGAATGGATTTACGTTCTGCCTGGCCCACAATAAGAGCAATGCATTGAAACACTTTCAGCAGATGTGGTTTTGTTTTTTTTTTTTTTAAGATGGTGCAGAAGAATCACCGTGGTCCACAAGGGTAATCAGGCTGATCCTTTTCTTAATTAATTGAGGATGGAAATTTCTCTCAGGGGATTTTGTTTCATTACTGGGAGTGGGGGGCAGCACAGGAGACGACGCAGATGCAAGCCTCCGCAGCGCAGGAAAGGCCATTTGTGCCTGTCTGCCGTGCCAGGCTCTTCCCATGGGACGCTGCTCTGCTTGCGTTTCAAGAAGCACAAACCACCCCTGGACGATGCACAAGGACTTCCACCCAGAAATTCAGGACTCCATCCAGGAAATCCAGGATTTCCACCTAGTCTAACAAGACTATCTGGATTAGGTTGAGCCCTCCGATCCTTTGGTGACCCCGGAGGCACGGCCAGCGCCCGCCGGCATTCTCACACAGCGCAGGGGCAGGAGCCGCGCTCCCCGTCTGGCCCTGCCAACAAAGGGCTGTTGTGCCACCACCACCTCCCCGGCATCGCCCGCACCGGCCAGCAGCTCCCTCCCCACCTCAGCAACGCTTCCAGGCCTGCAGCAGTGCCTCCAGCCCCATGCCATGCTGCTTCAGGGTCCTCTGAGCCCGAGCAGTTCATCCACACTGAAACCCAGTGCCCAGTTTCACAGACACCGTCATCCCAGCCTCAATACAGGAACATTTGAAATATTTCATGCAGAGCAGCCCATAGCAGGGCTACAGAACCCCGTCTGCACAAGTGCTTCATGGCACGTGTCCCAATAAACTGAGATTTTGCACGTCCTCAGAATAATTGGGCTTATATAGCCAGTGAAATCTCTGCATTCACTTTAAAGTGCCTTTTGTAATTTCTCACACACAAAAACTGGTTATATTTTGAGGCCAAAAGCTCACATGCCTGAAGTCAGGGGATGTAAGCATGGATGCCAAACCTCTTGGGGTTATTACTCTTGCTTGGTTCAAGGAAAAAGGATTTTTATGACAACTCAATTGCAGAACCCAAATGTCCAAGAGAAAGCAGGCGCGTGGCTCGGGAGTTGTTTTCCCAGCTCACGCAGTAAGCAGTATTCACGTTCAGCACATCACAAGCTGGTTCAGCACAGCTCTCACAAACCACAAGCTCCGCGTGACAAACAGCTCAGATATTTCCCCCCCCCTTCCTCTTTTTCCCTTCACCAAAGCTACCAAATCACAAACAAAACCCAAACAAGCGTATGGCCAGTGTTGTACTGAGCTTTCCGCAAAAAGATACGATTTACTTCTATTTAAAGGCAGATTAATCTGCAACCGGCTGCAGTCGGGACGGGCACAGATTAGTAACGATCAGATTTAAGGGAAAAAGCCTGCAATCCAGGCTGCAATCCTCGCTGGCCAGAGGGATGCCCGCAGCTCGAGTGCCCACAGCCTTCGCACATCACGGGACAATTCCCCCCGAGCCATCCAGCAGCTTCCCAAGCCGGCTCCTGGGACAAGCCGCTACCTGCACGTGGGACCCAACACCGACGAGCCTCAGCCAGCGCAGCATGTCATCACCAAGCAAGGATTTAGGGGGGACATTACTGTGAACAGACGGATGCAGAAAGAGACGCAATCTGGATTTCGCACGCCTTTCTCCAGCGCTTTGCCACTTGAGCTTGGCTGCAACACCTGCCCCAGTGCAGGGCAAGCCCTTGCAAGGAAAAGCCCAGAAGACGCTTCTGCTTCACATCATTTACAAATAGACCTTGTCCCTCCACGCTTCATGAAGAGAGGGAAAAAAAAAAAACCCTACAAAGGAGCTCGGGGAAGGTAATTTGTCAGAAACTCTCGCCCGCACCGCTGCAGCAGAACAAGGCCCCTGGCACTGTGCGCCATAAAGGTTTAATGCAAAATCTCACCAGCACGTTCTGCGAACGTTAGCACCTTCAGGTCGGAGGCATCTTCGGTGTAACAGTGAGTCTCTGAAAACTCACTGCTGGAGAAGCATACAGATTTAATAGATGTTCAGGTCAAGAAAACCAACAACGGTTGCCAAGCTGAAACGTCTCTGAAAACACCCAGGCTCCCCTCTGCTGCTTTTCTGAAATAAAAGTGTGGCAGACCTGCTGGCTAGATGGCTGAACAGCACGGCTAGCCCCATTTGGCTTGTCAACAGGCAGTCTCCTCCAAATATATATCACATCAAGCAGGGTGCCCAAGTATAGGGCCTCTCGTTTCCTGAGAAAACAGTGTGTAAAGCCTGCATAAAAACACACACAGACTTCTAAGTGCTTTTACTGCTAACATCAGAACCGCATCCAAATGCGCAGACGTGCTCCAGTTCCCTCGTTCCCCAAAGAGGAGACGTTCTGCTTCTACAGTACTCCCACAAACAAGACTTCCACCCCAAATAAAAGGATACTCTAAAAGCATTCTATCCAGATGCATATTCTTCAGGATTAGCTTTCATAACACATTTATGACTCTCCCATGTGCACAGTGCAGGTTTTCTGCCAGGAAACCTCAGCAGTGGTCAGGAGGCAAAAAAAAAAAAAATAAGCCATCATGCAGATATCAGCAAGCGCAGGATACGGTCTGGCAAAGGGACTTTGTGTTGGGGTTTTTATAAAAAAAAAAAAAGAAAAAAAATTTTAAAAAAGTTACCCGTAAGCATCCATACTCCTCCCACCACATCATGCTATCTCCTCTCCACCTCTGGAGAGGCTGGTGGTGGCCCCAGCTGATAAGGGTTATCAGCCTTGTAAACACAGGCACCCAGAAAGAGTTCTTCAAGCCGCTGGTTTGGGTGAGCAGCTTCACCTGTTCCACAGGGCAAACCAGCACCATGTTCTGTAGGGCAAGAGAAGCTCTCTAGGCTGGCAAAACACCGTACAACCACCTCTTTGCTCCAACACAACGCTGCTGCAGCCTCCCAAAAAGGGCTTTTACTGCCCTCCTTCCAGCAGAAGCAGAATTAAAGACTGCAAAGGAACTCAGTGAAGCAAAGTGTACCTGGCTGAAAAAATATCCTAGTATTTGGCCAGGAGGAAACCCCATAAGAGCATACCAGAGTCCTAAGTGTCCCATTTATGTCCGCCAGCCTGCAGCTGATACAGCAGACGTGACACACAGTTGTCCATCTCGGCCAAGAAATACAAACCACGAGGTCAGCAGCTTTATCACAGCCACTGCTGTACGGCCGGGCAGGGGGAAGGCTGCAGCGAGCTGGGCTCTGCATATGGAGCTGCATTTCCTGCAACAACGCTGCTGACGACTGTAACACCACTAGGCACAACAACAAAAGCTTTGGGGGAAAATAAAGAGTGGTCTTTAGCACCAGGCACACCAGTATCGCCCTCAGCACTCCCTCACCTGTATTCTGAATGCACTGGGTTTCCTCCCATTTAGGCTCTCCTCCGACTAGTTGCCTAGATCACAGAATCGTTAAGGTTGTAAAAGACCATTAAGATCATCAAGTCCAACCATCAACCCAACACCCCCATGCCCACTAAACCACGTCCCGAAGTGCCATCTCTACACATTTTTTTTTAATACTTCCAGTGATGGTGACTCCACGATCGCCCTGGGCAGCCTGTTCCAATGCTTGACCACTCTCTCAGTAAAGAAATTTTTCCTAATATCCAGTCTGAACCTCCCCTGGCACAACTTGAGGCTGTTTCCTCTCATTCTATTGCTACTTACTTGGGAGAAGAGACCAACACCCACCTCACCACAACCCCCTTTCAGGTAGTTGTAGAGAACAATGAGGTCTCTCCTCAACCTCCTCTTCTCCAGACTGAACAACCCCAGTTCCCTCAGCCAACCCTCATAAGACTTGTGCTTCAGACCCCTCACCAGCTTCGTTGCCCTTCTCTGGACACGCTCCAGCACCTCAACGTCCTTCTTGGAGTGAGAGGCCCAAAACTGAACACAGGATTCGAGGTGCGGCCTCACCAGTGCCGAGTACAAGGGCACGATCACTTCCCTACTCCTGCTGGCCACACTATTCCTGATACAGGCCAGGAGGCTGTTGGCCTTCTTGGCCACCTGGGCACACTGCTGGCTCATGTCCAGCCAGCTGTCAACCAGCACCCCCAGGTCCTTTTCTGCTGGGCAGCTCTCCAGCCACTCCTCCCCAAGCCTGTAGCATTGCATGGGGTTGTTGTGGCCGAAGTGCAGGACCTGGCACTTGGCCTTGTTAAACCTCATACAGTTGGCCTCTGCCCATCGATCCAGCCTGTCCAGATCCCTCTGCAGAGCCCTCCTACCCTCCAGCAGATCAACACTCCCACCCAACTTGGTGTCATCTGCAAACTTACTGAGGGAGCACTCGATCCCCTCATCCAGATCATCGACAAAGATATTAAACAAGACCAGCCCCAGAACCAAGCCCTAGGGAACACCGCTTGTGACCGGCCGCCAGCCGGATTTAACGCCATTCACCACGACTCTCTGGGCTCGGCCGTCCAGCCAGTTCTTTACCCGGCGAAGAGTAAACCCGTCTAAGCCACGAGCCACCAGTTTCTCCAGGAGAATGCTGTGGGAGATGCCATCGAAGTCTTTACTGAAGTGCAGGTAGACAACATCCACAGCCTTTCCCTCATCCACTAGGCGGGTCACCTGGTCATAGAAGGAGATCAGGTTGGTCAAGCAGGACCTGCCTTTCATGAACCCATGCTGGCTGGGCCTGACCCCTTGGTTGTCCTGCACATGCCCTGTGAGCTCCCTCAGGATGAACCTGTCCATGATCTTCCCCAGTACCAAGATCAGGCTGACAGGCCTGTAGTTCCCCGGATAAGATGTAGTTCCCAAAGATAAAGCCTCAGTTCAGGGGTACGTTCTGGTAACTACAGACACATGTGAGAAAGTGCCAAACTGCAGCTGCCAGACAGAGCTCACAGTCCAGCAGCAATGCTGGCACACGCTCAGCATTCAAGAGAGCCTGTTATAAACCCTGTTCACCTCTTCTAAAAACGCCAGAGGAAGCACCCCAGTTTACTGTTCTCATTCCCAAACAAAAATGCTGAAGAACCAGAGGGTAAAAAACACACCAAGATTTGCGGCAGTACTGCTGCCAAGTTTATTGCATCAGTTAAAAGTTTATGGAAGGTCTGCTCCAGATCCCGTCATCTCCACAGAAGTTAGTATAAACTAAGACCTGGGCGATGCATTACTTACGTTCCTGGTGGCTCATTTTTAAGCAACAACGAACAACAAATGACCATACACGGGGTTAATTTGACAAATGCTCTTACTGCACAAGAACGCTGAAATAAATGAGAGCAGACGAGAGCCTCAAGCAGTAATTTTTCTTGTTACAGCTTCTGCTTTGAAGTTTCTACTGGCCTTCAGCCCTTGGGAATTGCATTAAATGATCAAAATAAAGATCAGCCATAGTCAGCTTATGTTTATGTTTTCTCACCACCACGTTCAAGAATGTAAGAGCGCACACAGCACAGCACAGTCAACATTAAGACCCAATTTTTATTCCATCCCACCAACATGGCATTATACTTACAATATTCAGATTGGTAAAAATATGCTGTTTTTTCAGACTATAGAGTTTATGGGTATATTTGCTTCGAGCACAAGACTTACCTGGTCTTTCTGAGGTCGAGTGTGGAGAGAAGAGCTTGCTTCCAAGAATTTTGCCATGGCTGCTCTCTTTAGGCAAGTTACTGTCAACATTCACATTTTCATTGCCAAACAAATTTTCTTCAGAGACATTGCATGAATTACGGCCTGTGACCTCAAACATTACTTTAAAGTCATCGCACTTATGACTTTTTGCCAACTTTCAAACAATGCTAAAATTATAGGCAGAATTTCTTTCTGTTTGAAATATTTCTTATGGATAGATATCTACACACGAAGTCCACATGGTTGCACAGACAAATTTCTTCCTGTATTTTAAAGCCTGGGCACAAGACGACAAAGCTAAAACTTCACATTTAAAATCCGATCTGTTGCTTCTCAGCCCTTGAGTGTGACCTCCTCAGTTCAGCAACTGCCCTGCTACAGGCTCATGCACTGCACAGCGAGCAGGCTGGTTTCTATATCCGCGCCCAGCACAGATTTGGAGAGCAGCGCATTCAGTTGCATTTTCTCACCAAACACGACAACCAGCTGCTTCTGCTCAAGGCAAATACTCAATGTCAGTGGACAACAGCAGCCTCTGAAGCCTCCTGCAACCACCCAGAAACTTTATTCCGTGACAAAAAACATGTTCAGCTCTACAATCAGCATACCCTACTTTTGGTAGCAATTACCTCTTCTTCGCAGAGATCAGCGTACACAGCCACCTGCCTTTCAGAACTGATTCACGTCGCTAGGTAGTGGGCATAAAATCGCTACCCAAGTCTGAGCAGAAACAGGGAGGACAAAAATTGAAAGAGATGCTTATGTATACGAGGTACCTCCACAACCTTCATTATCTACAAAACGATCAGATTATCCTTTGAGGATGAGCCCCTGAGGAGCGCAGAGGCTAGCACTCCCCTGAACAGCAATTTTTTCCATAAGATCTGATGAAACAGAGAGGGGAAAACGCAAGCAGGATCTTAAAACATGTCTGCAACGTAAGTGCATGGGACAGATGACAAAATGTAAGAAGGATCTTTCGCATTCCTTATGACACTACCCAAAAAATAAAAAAAAATTGGCGGCTGGCTTTTCAGCCGCTGGAGATGCCAAGAGCTATTTTTAAAACAGAAATCAGGAGTTAACTGGTTACTGGCCTGTGATTCAG
Organism: Phaethon aethereus; assembly: GCF_964289735.1. NCBI lineage: Eukaryota > Metazoa > Chordata > Aves > Phaethontiformes > Phaethontidae > Phaethon > Phaethon aethereus. The sequence goes on along the minus strand of NC_138593.1, from coordinate 14,988,024 downwards.
ACTGGAAGATCTCTTAGATCAAATCCTGTAGATGCCCAAGTGACCTTGGCCAACCACTTCTGGACAGACCTGACACATCTCAGCTGCTTCACCTGCAAGATCGAACACCTAAAGCAAGTCTTTCAGCATTAGTGCCTCGAGATGTCTTCCTGAACAGTTACACCTCCATTACCATCAGCCTACTTAGATGAACACTGCTCATCAGGGTCCACCAAGCCAATCAAGGATGAAGCACAGAAAAAAGTTACAAAGGTTAGAGCAAGGTATTAAATTTAGGGTTTATGTATATATACGCACCGGGTGAGACCGTGCTATTCACCTTCACAAAGTAAATGCCAGAAAGACAGTTGGACTGCTGCTGGCACCAGGGACACCACACTCCCTCTAGCCTGCACACAGGAATATACAACCGTACAAGGCACATATAGGTGCTTTCAGCTATTTATCTTGGGGGTCTGAATCATGCCAATAGTCTGCATTGGGAGCAATGTTTAGGGGCTGTATGTTTCCCACAAAAATCCTATGGATATTGATGGTGGGGTACCAGGAACAGAAGAGTTAAACGTATGGCCAAGAGGGAAGGCAAAGTCAGTGACCTTCACAAGGGACTGCTCTCATGCGCAGACAAGGATGAGTTACAGCTTTAAGTGAATTTCCCAACTGCTCAAACCAGTCTTCCAGTGTTATTTTGGTGTACTGTGTTGCAAGAAAACTGCCATGGCGCAATAAGATGCTTGGAGTTTTTTAATGCAGAAATATTGAGCTGCTTCAGCAGAGTCCGAGACCTGCCCTCTGCTCTCACCAGCTTCATGCTTCTCTGGGTACAGTCAAGCCTAGGTAGTAGTCTCCCAGACAGCACTTCACAGGACACCTTCACACCCTCTCAAGAAGAATTAGCTGCCATCCCACCCCTCTCCTCCACGCAGGCAAGGTTCACATTCACACAAGCAGCATCAGCACTTTATCCAAAGTCACTACCTTTCATTTCGGCAGCCACTTTGGGAAGCCAAGGGACTTCCAAAGAAGCCTGCTGTACACGTACCACGAAGGCAAACGGGCAATTAACGCGCAAAACCACATTTTGCACAAAGAGGCACTTTGCTCAGCCAGGCGACCCACCCCAGCCCACCCAGCTGCTCAGGCTTTTGGGTAGGAGAAGGATTTTGCCAGCAGGTCCCAAAGTCCCACTGCAGGTCCAGGTCTGGTGCTTCATAAAGGGCATTAAAAACCTCCGTCCCTGAGTGCCCGAGAGCTTGTGTCCCGCAGTTCCCATCAAAGGCACAGGGCTGGGAACAGTTTATTTTTAGACCTCAGCCGCAGCAGCATTCATTTCCATAGGAGACGCACCAAACGCTTACCTTCTCTAAACCCCTGCCTCCCCTGCCTCTCGAACAATTTCAAAATTAGACTGCTTGAGACAAAATAGAGAGATTTCTGTTTGCTAATTAGGACAATTTAAGCTGGACGAAGCAAGCAAAGAGCTAACGTACACAGCGGCAACAGCTGGTTACTTTGCCAGTGCAGAAGAAACAAAAGTGAAAAGAGGAAAAGCAGAAAGATATTTGCCATGTGCCTTAACAGCTGTCAGTGTATCAATACACACTCCCCCAGTACAGTACAAGATATAGATAGCTACACCTTTCAAAACAAATATTGACAAGTACAGCTCAGCACCAGAAGGAAAACAGCTCTCAAGCTTTTTCACAGCTTTACATTTTCTCCAGCCAACAGAAGAGAGACGAATTCTGTTGTATAGCTTTAAAGTACAATACATTGAAGACCAAACATTTATACGAAGTGTTAAGGTAGGTCCTATAAAAGAAAGGCCAAACTTGGTCTAAAACCCACCTTCTGCATACACGTGCTACTCCATTTGAGCGAATCCAAGAAGGTGCTGGCAGGACAGTGACCCACATCCCTTGTCTTTCCAGCAGTCATTAGGAAGGACACTGAGCCCCGGGGGTCTCATCCCAGCAGGTTCAGCTGCTGGAAGGTTTCCACCAAAGGAGCCCAAAGCACTGTGGAGTGGGCACGGCAAGTCTCCCCGGGGAGGAGGAAGACCCCAGCTGAGTTGCAGAGGAAAGCAGCCCACTGCTTAGCTGGTTGTCAGAGAATAACTTCACACAGATGAAAAACAAAGCTGTGTTCCTTTCTTCCCAGGATACACCAAAGTGCTTTTATGAGTAAAAACTCATTTTTCTTACCATCTTATCTTCTTCTTACCTTCTCTGCCCATTTTTATTTCTTTATTCGTGTAAAGAGGTGCAGGAAGAAGAGCAGGTTTAAACCTTAAATTTATTTTTTTTACTGAAGGTAAAAAGAAATGCTGTAGGAAAGGCAGGCCACTGTAGGAAACCTTCCCATGGTCCCATACCAACATATTAAGGAGTACACACTAGTGAAAAAGCAGTAGAATCCTCTTTTTCCCAAGTAAATGAGCTAGAGCACATAACACTCATGCTTGCTTAAGACTAAACTAAGCTGTTCAGACTACAACAGTTGCACATGGGAGCAGATTCTTTTTATAGAGATCTGCCGCAACAGAAACATTACTCTTGAGGTTATGTTAGAGACAAAAGGTGCACTGCGCACCAAGCAGCATGATTTGCCTTCACTAATTTCAATCACAGGAGTGCACTGTAACCAGACAGGGCCTTTACACATTTCTGCTAGGTTTACACGCCTCAGACTCTAAACTCGCCCTCAACACACCACACATTACCACCATCTTGTTGCGTTTGTTTTCATCCAGTACAAAGCCAACAAACCTCCTCATATTTTCTCCCATTAGCAACAACAGTAAAAACATTTATAGGGTGAAAGGCAGCTTTTCAACACTGAGCAAAGCCCACTGCCCCAAAGCCCATCACATCTCAACTGGTGGCTCCCACGACAACAGGCTTGGGTCTCGCATTTCGTACTGTTCTCCTTCCATCTGACGAAGATATACTCAGTACGGGGAGCGGGAAAGGCAGTGGTCCCAGACACACACTGCAAGCTAAATATCAGCAATCCACATGCAACTCTCCCATGTCCTCTAAATGCTCCTTGGAAAGCCAAGAGGGTTTTTTGATGCAAGACTTGATGCACTGTGGCTTTTCTTAAAGCAATTCCTGCCAGGAAACCTCTACTGACACGGCAGCAGGAAGGAGGCACGAGCTCACCGAACAATGTGCTCTCCATCAAGCCTTCCGCACATCCGTGCTCTCCATCAAGCCTTCTGCACATCTTGGGCTCCAGCAAGACGATGTGGGACCTGAAGCCACGTACACTCTGCTTGTCAATGCAAGGTATCTATCCCAAGTTTGGGCAGCACAAAAGTCTGACCAACAAAACCTTATCCCATAGCCTTGTCTGGGCAGGGAATAGGTTTAAAAGCATTGCTACTGGCAGTATGTAGTTCACTGTAGCAAACGCCCTGCTGTGGGTTATTAACCCTTGGTTAGTCGTATAGAAAATGAACAGCGCGGGTAAACCAGCAGTTCCATAAATAAACCACAATTTTTAAATTAAAAATACACCTAATGGTTAACAGTGGAGTTTATTTACATGACACATGGGATGAAGGGATTGCTAGATTTAACTTACTTCCTTTAGAAAGCAAATGAAAACCAGCAAAAATATTTAAAGAATGGTGTGTTGAATGACAGACAAAAATATAATTCCCTCCATACTTGTGACGATACCCTGCTTCAGGGTAACACTTGCTGTGATTAGAAGCCAGCTTACTATTGGCATTTAAGCTACTTACTTTACAAATTCTTCCTTCCCAAAACTACCGAAATTGTAAATGTTCATCATGGAACCGCCTTGGACCAAGACCACAACAACACTAAAACCACAACGTGTTAAAGATTATACGGCTCCTACTGCCATTACAATCATCCATCCTTACCCTGTGGAAGCCAGGGCACGGCACAGCAGTCATGTCACATAGGAAAGCTCCACTGCCACGCTCCCAGAGCCTCACTACAAAGGTGTCGCTGCCTCCCTGCAGCATCCATATGGATTTTTCCCTAAAGCTCTCACTGTCCCATCTACACCGACAGCAGAATTTGACTCTCACAATCATTAAGATTGTTACAGGCATTGTGCACTTGGAAATGAAATGTAAAAGTCCTGATGAAGGGAGTCTCGTTCCCACAGCACATGCTTTATGCTGTCTCTAAAGTGGGGGATGACAGGTAATATATTAACCTGTAACGTCCCCAAAATGGAGAATATCGGATATGGGCAGCCAGAGAGATATTTCATTACTACACTGTAAATCTAGCAGCTTAGGGCTGCAGATGTGAAGCAGAATCCAATCCAACCCCATAATTACAGACCTCATCGGTGCTGAGATACAGTGCTGCGTGGTCTAAAGGCACTTAGAAGTGACAATTCAGGGCTTGATGCCTACAGGCTGTAAGAAGGAAAAAACTGGCTTATTACAGGGCAAGGGACGCCTTGCTGGACCTCCGCAAGTCAACTTCCAAATTTAAAACTGAACTTCCAAGGAGATTGCATCCATAGGTTTTCCACTGCAAAGCAGACGTCTTTGCTGCTTTTCCTGTGGTATAGAAGAAAAGGACAGAGAGGAAAGAGGTAGATGCCTCACCCGCGCATACTCAAAGTTTACCTACACAAAAATGCAGGCTCCTCAGAAAACAGTTCAAGGGCAACACCACAGCTGGGACATCCTAGAGACTACACAGGCAAAAGCAAACAGGTAAGAAAACATTAAAACTTCTGTCTTTCAGCTCCTAAGCAAATCCCACTCCTAAAGGAATCAGAAACCCAGCCAGGTCCTTACCTCCCCAAGCATCCCAGAAAAACACTATATTTACTATTTTCATATAAAATAAATATATTTATTAGCTTTAACTAATAAAATTGTGATATACCACTAAAGCACAGTTTAATCGTATCAGAAATTTCAGAAGTGCATTTGTATTGGCTCGCCAATCTTCAAGCTGTCCCAGTGTCAGGCAGAAGTCCTTCCTTCAATTTAGGGGCCAACTCATAACTTTAGAGAATAAAATTGTACTGATTTTTTTTTTTGAAGTAGACACAAGCAGTGCAGGAATTCAGAGCTGGAAGGGCTGGATGAACAATGCCAGCTTTTACAAAGCCAAACTCTCAGTACTACTAAAAAAAACCCAAACTTTAGAACAGGCACAGAGCACACGGTGAGATCGCATTGTTCAAGCTATGCTGAAAGCACCAGTGTCCCAATTCCTCACCAAAGTGGCTTTTCAGATTTCTAAGTGGATCCTGCTCACTTCCGAACACGAGGCACAGAAGAGCCCCAAACCGCAGGGGACATACCCTGCAGTCCGTCCCTTCCCATCTCCCCTGGTCGTGGCGTGACTCTCACCCGTGGGGCAAGTGGAGCAGGTACAATGCCAAGGACCAGAACGATGCAGTAAACCACCGATTATCTGGAGTAAACCACCCCCAATGGTCTGCAAGCCCGGGTCAGCTCTCCTCACTTCACATTTGGAGACGTCCCCACGCAGCTCTTTCCATCAGGTGCTCTGCCAACGCAGCTCTCCTGCCCTCCGCGATAACGCTGCCTGTCCCCAAATCTCATACTGGAACATGAATCGGGGGAAAAAAAGACAGTAAATGAGGGTCCTGCGCTGTGAACTCCCTGTAGCAGGAACGTGGGGTGCCATGGAAGTGCGGGAGTCTATGAAACACCTGAAGGGTCCAGGCACAGGAATCAGCAGTGCTTCCCCAGCACTGCCAGGGCAAGCCACAGACGTGACGTGGCTATTCTTCATCCTCCACCAGTATCCAGAGAGCTGAAGGCAAACTTACCAAGTTTTAAGCATCAGAAACCAAATAATGACAGAAATGGTACATTAACTGAGCCTGGAAGGCACCTCTGGAGGCCTCAAGTCCAGTCTCCTGCTCTGAGCAGAAGCAACCAGACCAAGCAGCTCGGGACCATGCGTGCTCAATACAAATCATACAGGATTAAGATGATTGTCACCTTTTGTACCATTGCAAAATGACTTTTGGTTTGAGTACTCTCTTCCCTCCTGCTTATAAAAATTACATCCCAGGAGAGATTCAAAGCTGGGGAGCCTGTAGCCGATCTCTCACCAACACAGACCACAGAGAGAGACACAACTGACAAGGAAAGGGAAAATGGCTTGGATAAAATAAAGCCATGTATTAGTTTCACCTCACCACGCGCTATAAAACTGTACTAGTTTTTGCTCCACAGGCTCTGCTGGGGAACACCCCACTGGTCACTCGGGAATAATAAACAGCAGATAAACAGCATCCAGCATCAGAGTAACACACACACTTGGAAACAGCAAAGCTCGAAGGTCTTGCTCTTTCAAAAATAAAGGATATATATATACACTTCTGAAGTACACAGCCCCCACAGCTAGCCATGCAGCACCACCTGAGCACTCGTGCCCCAATGCACCCACCACATTTTTAAGACAGAAAGGTTCTCATTTCATCAGGTACTCCCCACTCATGCACAGTCCATCTGTAGATAAGGGGTATGTCTCTGTTCTACTGGCATGAGCACATCTCAGTCAGCCGTGGCCATTCTGTAGCCAAATACACCCAAACTCACCCCGTCTTCCAAACTGGGACTGGTGTATTTTTCACACGTTTCCAGGAAGAGCCATCACTCCTGACAGTTGCAGAAGACCTGAAAAAAAAAGTTTGTGGAACCATCCCTGTGCATTTCACAGGAAAAAAAAGAAACCTCAAAAATCACGAAGATTCACAGAACTGGCAAATTAGTTGCCATGGATATTTTCTGCTGTGACAAATACTCGAATCCCATGTTCGGCTGAGTGATGGGCACAAAGCACCGAGGTAGCTGGGAAGCACCCAGCACCACACTTCTGAAAACGCGGCTGCACTTTACAGCACGTCGTCAGCGAACGCAGTAGGGAGCGTCCCTGAAGAAAGGAAGCAAGCAGCACAAACGCACGCCCCAGCAGCAGGTCAGCCGTCTTCCCAAAGGAGTTTGCTACCCATCCAGGGTTACTACTGCAAGCCCCTGTTATCACATCTGACAGCTATGCCATGGGAAGAAGAAATTTGCTGTTCTTTAAAAGACCACTCAGCTGCAGTGTTTAGGTATCCTTACCAATCACTAAGCCTCAGGTAAGAAGGTCTTATGCATATAGTGGCAAGCAGTAGGTGCAAAGGACAACATTTTCCTGCTCTGCTCCTTATGAAGTACTTAGCAGAAACTTGCTCTAGCTATTAATAACAGATTAAGAACCACTGCTTTGTGTTAAAGAAGGAAAAAAGAAAGGCACAGACTCCCACTGCACCATATTTATCTTCACGCACATTGCAGAAGCTGCTTTAAACTGCTGCGTGTGCCCTCTTCATCTAAAAAAATTTGAAGAATTAAGATTATTTTTAGAGAATAAAGGACTGCCCCCTGAGTCACTGTAGGGACATCCACCTATCCAGTCATGATTTCAAAGCAGAAATATCCCTGAAGAATTAGATAAAAGATCAAAAAAAGAAGGAAAAACAGGAAAGTTGATAGAAACACAGTTCAGCCTACATCAGTGTGAAAGGAAGGACTGCTGGATGCAGTGCAAACACGCGCAACAACTTGCTTCTAACACACACGCAAGCCAGTCAATAATACTGCTTGCGCTGCAAAAATGTCATCACTGCCCATGTAAGCACTGTGAACCGCACGACGTAACTTGCAAGCAGCATCAAACCCAGCAGTTCAGCAATGTCTTACAGTTATGAGCAACATCAGCTGGTGACAGTGGGAGGCCGGGATGGCAGCAAGCAACAAGCCGTGTTTCAAAACAGTATTCCCGGGAGCCCGTGCTTGCAAAGGTGAAGTGAAGCGTCTAAGCACCTGGAACGGGACCAAGGAGGAGATTTGTTCTGCTTTTATCACAGGGCTGCCACTGCCAATCGAATCATGTCACTGGCCCTAGTACCATGCTTTCAATTTACGTTTTTAATTCTGAAGTTGATTCATACACAGCCTGAAGGCTCAGCACTGGCATTCTCGCACACATGCCCGCGTGAGTCAGCAATCGCTGACCCAACAGCAACAAGCACATCCAGCTTTGTTACCCTCCGGCTTTAACTCCAGCCTGCAGTCGTCAGAGAAATATTAAGTAATTAATTATTAAACAAGATTTTTGATCAAAATCAAATAGAGATTGATATAAAATGTAGAAAGATCCCTGCCAAGGTGCCATAGGAACAATTACAATAATTGAACAGCATAATGAGGACATGAAGGGAAATTTAACACCTCCAGTTAGCTCAGGTTTTGAAGCACTACCCTATTTAGGGGACAGATCTCCAGGATGTTAGAGCACAGTGAGCTGCCTGCCCTCCAGATAGCAGGCTGGGACAACTCACATTTCAGGGTGATGACCGGAGTTTTGGCCATCAGCACAACATCTGAAGAGACCTACAAGAAGCAAAGGGCTCTGATATCACTGCACACTTAAGTTACCTAAAACTACCTAAGTTACCTAGCTACAATGCAATTTATACATAAGCACAAAACAGTACAGAACAGAAGCTCAACAGTCTGACTTCCCACAACATAAAAATCAACCTACAGATAACAAAAGTCCAAGTCATTCAGAAGCAAGTTACAGTGCTCTAGACACTGCAGGTTGCATGGATTGCAGACTCCTCTTCGGAAGGGAATCAGGTAGGTTAAAAGTGATACTGCCAGGAAAACCACAGCCGGTTTCTCGCATTACTTCTGACAAGGAAGTTCACCTCCGTCACCACTGACCCATTGCGAGTACAGAGGATGACAGACCATGCAAGCACAAATTTAAATCTGTAATCGGAGCAAGCGAAGTCAAACTGAATACATATTACCCTGGAAAAAGACAGGCATAGGAGCTACAGCCAAAAGGCAGGCGATGCCAGTCACTTCTGCGCGCCTGGACCAGAAGAGACAGCCATACAGCTCCCCGAGCGTGCCCAGCAGCACGCGCAGAGGAAGACCAACACAAAGGCTGACGACAATTGCTCCCAGGTGAGCATAGCCACTGCTGCCACACAGCAGCAGCCGGCCACGCAAACCCCCGGCCGCAACAGGCAGAGGTGAGCAGCAGCTACCAGCAGCGTGTGGGAGAAACGCAGGACTGGAGCAGTGACCTTCCCCTGCCCTTGCAGAGGACAACGGAGGAAGCCTACAGCGAAGGCGTAACAACACCTACGTGTTCTCCAGCAACAAAAGCTGGAACAACTGAGACCAAAAAAGTAAGGCATCTTACTCTCCCATAAGCAACCAAGCAGCTGAGCCCATAAATATGCTTCGTACCTGCAAACAGCTCCAGGAACTGAAATTGCAGTGTGACACTACCACACCCCCCATGCAATCAGCCTTGAGACAGCAATACAGGCAGCAGTCATTCGGCACAAAGCCAGAATGCATTGCCCCTCTCAAAACTTAGTTCTGCACAAGACAAACCAGTTATTTCTGCTACAACGTGATCAAAGGAAGCATTTGGGCCAGCATATTCAATTTAAGATTATATGGGTAGAAATAAAGCAACAAGATAGTTCATAGCTCTTGTTGGTTTTTTGCAACCAGCAAACAGAACTGGGCAGAATATTACAACTGAAGGAACAGATATAAAAATCCTCATACAGCACTAATAATCAGGCCACGATGAAAACACCCTTCAGGACTAAGATGTGTGTCTCACACTCTCCTGCAGCGTCAGCAGCAGTTGCTGTTTGGAATCAAGTCAGCCTGACTCCCCACCGCAGCACTAAAATGGGAGCGGAGCAATCAAGCCTGCAACAAGCAGCCCAGCAAAGAGCATGTGAGATGATCGCGCCACGGCGGCACTCGAGCGCTGCTCTGACGTGCCGTGCCCCCATGGAGCCGCACAAGCGCCGTGTCCCTGGTTACAAAAGCACAGAAGATGAGTTTCCTCAAAAAACGGGCTAATGACAAACAATGAGCAACAGCAAAGCACCATATGGATAAAGCAAGTACCGTGTGAAAACAAGATGACTGGGAACAAGCATTATTAAAACGCTGTTTAAAAACAAGGCGCTCAAAGTCACCATGCGGTTAAAGGGCTGTCTCTGAAACCCAAGAATGAACCCCCAAGGTTGACAGTCAGTCAAGGACATTCAGCTACTTCTATGACTGCAGAGAGACAAGCTGTTGTAAAAATCATTCTAGGAGCGTGTACCTCTCTCCTCATGCACGAACTAAATATAAGGAAACATTTCCCCCGCCCCCCGAGAATGGTCCAACAATGGAAGAGGGGCTAGGAGAGGCTGTGTAATCTCATACTTGGGAGACATTCAAACCTCAGCAGCTCAAGACCTTGAGCAACCTCATCGGGTGGCCCCACGTTGAGCGGGGGTCAGTCCAGAGGCTCACAGAGGTCTTTTCTGGAAATCCTCAATTCCTCCATGACTCTCATATCAGCAGTGGCTTTCAAGCTCCTGCCTTGCACTCACCACCTCAGCCTTCAGTTGAAGTCTCCGTACAAGAAGCAGGAATAAAACCCTCCCAGTTGTACTCAAGACCTTACAATGCTAACCAGGAGTTAACCGCTGGATAAACAAAGCTAGTGAAGAATCCTGCCCTGGGAAACAGCTTTTCCAGGGAACTGGGCTGCCCATCCCCTCCACCTTAGCAGGATAACAAAGACAAGGCAGCTAAACTGCCCCAGGCACCCTACATTCCTCTAAGAGGAGACCCAGCAAGAGCAGCCAGGGCTGCTTTCTGGTGAGAAGCCTTTCACATCACAACAATGACCAAATCGCATACAGCATGAAATGTTTTTTCCTTCTCCATTTGGCACTGCTTTAGCTATAACATCCTGTGATTGCAGAAAGTACTGCTGAAGGCTCTTCAGACACCTAACCCACAAATAACAGGCTACACACCAAACCCACAGAGGGGACAACATGAAACTCAAGCTCTTGGAAATAGGAGAAAGCTGCTTGGAGAACACAACACTCGTCTGGAGCATCAATCACAAGAACCAATGCCAATTTTTGATGAATTGATACTTACCTAAAGATCCTCTCTAATCTCCTTGAAAACTCTTATCTGTTCAAGATGATTAGATTCTCCTGTACAGACACACTAATTATAGATAATGATAAATCTATAGGTGGCAGCCTGCCAGAGCAGTTTAGAAAAAGTTTTGATCATTAGTGAGTCAAGTAGACTAGTTGTGCTATGCTTAAGCTGCCTTTGACCACAGGCATCACCTTTGCGCTGTAGATTTCCAAGTCAGCCACAAAACTTACCCAAAAAACAACCTAAGAGGGACAATCCAGGGCAATTAAAACGGTCCAACTATCTTGCTGTGCAACTCCTGGAAGTTCCTAAATCCACACACCTCACTCCAGAGGAGGGTACAGCAGAGGAAATCTTCAAGAATTACTCCGCTGTTATCATTTTCCACCAGTTCAGAGTAGGGAATATGAAGCAAAAGCACACGTCCTGCGGCGAAGCTTCGCTGGTAGTAAGACTTGATTTCACAAAGATACAGGGACCTTTAAATACTCCATTTGGAAAGAACACTCTAATTAGAAGCTTTAATTCAGCAAACTGTCTCTCTGAAAGCAACGAGGCGGAAAACTGGCGTTGCACCTGGCTGCCCAAGAAAACCCCACCAAGCTGCTCCTGCCGGATGGCACTGCGCCCACCCACGCACTATTACAATGGGAGCTCCCAAGAGGCCACAAAAGATTTTTAAGAGCTCAACTCTACAAACCAAAGAACCTATCAGGAATCACCACCCGGCAACATGACAGCCTTGTTTTTTGGTTTTTTTCTTAAAAAAGTAATTTAAACAGCAAGCAGCAGGAAATTCAAATGAAGCTTCAATCTGGAACTAAACCAATAGACACAAGGAGGCCACAAGGAGGGCATCACAGCGCAGTTTTTCCAATTAAGACGACGTTTAGCGCACAAGCAAATGAAATTTCTATCAAGCTAGTCCTGAACCGTCAGCAGCTAAGCCATCCAGGTTGTGCATCAGGGCAACCACCCTCCAAACAAAGGCATCAAAAAGCCACAGAGACAAGAATCACACAGCGATCCACCTGCAAGGGCATGATTTAACCTGCAAAGCCTTTAGAAAGCAGAAAAAGAAAATCCTGGCATGCACCTTCAGAGCTGGGATAAGCACAAAGACCCAGCAGAAAGTGAGACACATGGCTCACAATAGCAAGAGACCTTTATAGCCGTTATTTCCTGAATTCCCTGAAAAAGTGTCAAACAAGCATCAGTCCACATGTTGCCCAGCAGTCTGCTCACATAGGAGAGGTCAAGGAAAACACACAGCCTGATACCTGCAGCTCCCTTGCTCCCACCAGCTAGCTAGAAGTCGTATCAAAATAAAAATGCCAGTTTACCCCAGATTGTCTCACAGGAGCACTCTGCGATCAGCAATTCGAGCTGACACTCGATGGGTTGGCATGGCCACTATTTAAGAGCATTGGTTTTGGAGAGTATCATGGAGGCTTTTTTCCATTTAAGAAAAACTTCGTCACGTGTTCTGTACTGTATTTTGGTTCTCCTGACTCACAACCAAATTAACTCAGTTCTCATCAAGCCCAACAATGAAAAGGCGGCACAAAAAACTTCAGCATTACTTTTCCCAAGCAGCTGCTGCAAGTCTGCCACTGGCTGAAAGCTCCACAAAGCAATGCAGTTTCAAGTCCTTCACATGCTGCTCAAAATAATTTCCTTTTTGTTTGTTGTTTCAGCTTAAAACAGATCAAATTGTCTTAAAATAAACCCAGTTGTTCCAACCTACAATAACTGTTGAACAAAACTACTTGTTTGCTCATGACAGACTTGGCATCAATACAGAAAAAAAAAATATCCTGACATGGTTACAAGTGGAGCATTAAAGTTTTCAAGCCACGTAGCTCTGCTGGTCCAGAACTGGATGAGGGTTAAAGAGCATAAGCATACCAGAAAGGATTACAAGTAAATTAGCGGAATTACTGAGAGGTAACTACATTCTTGTGGGGGTGTTTTTTACGGAGCATTTTTGTTCGGCTTGAGTTTGGGGGTTTTGCGGGGTTAAACAACTCCCAAGTAGACAATCACACCATTGAACTTCTGACCTGCTACCTGCTGCAACTAGGGCCCAGATCTCTCTTTAGAGTTTATATGAACACCGGGCAGTGCGCTGAAGCTCGGGGATCTGCCTCAGGCTATGTGTCATCAGCTGTAGCAGAGAGGAAACCAGAAGATGAACTTTGTGTCAGGAGGAAAAACAGACTTTTGCGTAGCCTTTACAGAGAAGTCCTCGCTCGCAGGGTTTGGTACGTTAAAGACGTATCATTTTATAAAGCTCTAACCATCTTTAGTATCTGTGATTGTTTCCACGTTCTGAAATACAGCCAACATACACTCCACAACACCGACAGTGACAGAACACTTGTCTTCCAAATGACAAAAACAAACATGTTCCTTCCTAAAGGATAAAAACACCAAAATCCGACGACACCCATATGTTTACATTCTTACCACTCAACCGATACAAGAAACACGAGAACTTACTAAGATGACATCACTTTGGATCAAGCACTGCAATCACCAGCCCCTGTGTCCGATATCACTAAAACTACAGCCCGCCTGTACAAAAACCATCACGTTAGAGAGCAAAGCAAGCGAGGCACGACTTTTGAGTCACCACTAAGTGCTATAACTTCCTTCCTTCCTCCAATAAGGCAGCCTCCTGCCTCGGCTGCATCCCCGAGGCCAAGATCCCAGGCCGTCCTTTCCCCTCGGACGCAGCCGCCGCAGCACTCGCTTGTCCACGCACGGCTACGGAGGAGATTTTCAGGCTGCCCAGCGAAAAAAAAGCAGCAGAAACAGGTTACAAAAGCAAATCAATTTTAGGCGAAAAAAAGGGGTTTCTGGGTTTGGAGGTTTTTTGTTAGAAGGTTTATGATTCTGGCTTTAAGAGTGGCGGCAGCGGCAGCTGCTGCAGGAGGCGGCGGAGAGACGGGAGATAGGGGCGGCCGATCCCCGCGCCCCGGCGGGCCCGCGCCCAGCCCCGCACCCCGCCGGCTCCTCGCCGGGGCACTGAGATCAAAACCCGAGTTGTGCTTTAAAAACGGGGAAAAACAAAAACCAAACAACCAGACTCAGTAAAACGAAGCGATTTTCGTTCTGCCGAAGCGCAGACCCCGCGCCGCGCTCCCCGTCGGGCGGCCGCGCCTCGTCCCCCGCCACGGGAGGCACCCGCCCGACCCCGGTGGCGGCACCGCAAGCGGGTACCGGGCACCCAGAGGACACCGCGCCCTGCGGCAGGCCCGGGCCGAGCGGCCACCGGTACCGGCCCGTTCCCCACCGCCTCCGGTACCTGTAGTAGCTGAGGAGCCCGTTGCTGAGCACGAACCAGCGGCGCTGGTAGCCCTTCAGGTAGTTGGTCCACTTGAAGAGCCAGCCCTTGTAGGTGTCGGAGCCCGGGGCGGCGGGCAGCCCCCCCGCCGGTCCCCCGCCGCCCCGACCCCCCGGCTCCGTGCTCATGGCCGGCAGCTCCTGGCAGGCCAAGCAGGGAACAGCACCGAGGAGAGAGACCAGCCCGCGGGTGCTGCTGCTGTTGCCGCCGCCGCACAGCGCGGCCGCCTTCCCCATAGACCCCCGCGACGCGGCCCGGCCCGACGGCTCCGCTCCCGCCGCTCCGCTCCGCCAGGCACCGGCGCGGGGGCGGCGCCGCGCCCACGTGATGCGCGGGAGGGGGAGGCACGTGAGGCGGTGGCGCGGCGCGGGCGCCCCCTAGCGGCGGGGCGGGAAGAACCCGCCTTCCCCTCCCCCCCCCGCCATTTTGGCCCCCGCCGCCATTTCGCAGCCCCGCCGAGAAGGGGGGTATCGTGGCTTGACCTCGCCGACACCTCCTTTACAGTCAGGCTGCGAGGGCGAACGAGTGGTTAGTGCCTCGGCAGAGTGTCAAGGGAGGCTCCAGAGAGCGAGGGGGTTTGATGTGGCCCAGCCCCAGGCTGGACCCCAGAGCCACAGCCTGAGGAGCCCCGCAACCTGCCACAGTTGTGCCGTTGCTCCAACACCCCTCTCTAAAACCACTGGAAAACACCACTCAATGCTCTTTTAGGAAGAGGATGACCTGGGGAAGAATACGAAGCAGCAAACAAACACGGAAGCCTATGAGATGGCTACATGAGCGTGTGTGGGGCAGAGGGGCCAGCACGAGGGGCAGCAGTGCCGGGCCAGGGAGAAGGTGCTGTCAGAGCTCACACAAAAACCCTCCTTGGTGCCGTTTGCCCAGGAGGGAGGAAAAGCCCCGTCCCGCTCGCCTGCTCCCCCCCACCAGCCCACGGTCCTGGTTTTCATGACGTGGGTCATGCCTGAGGAGTCCCCCTCCACAGTGAACCCAGCGAAGCACCATGGGGACCTGTGGCAGATGCTGCCCTGGCCAGCACCCACCGAGGCCCCCTCCCTTCGCACCCCTGCTCTGCCAGCCCCGGGCGATCGCCTTTCTCCAATCTCTCTAATCTGCTCTGATCCCCCCTGATCGCATTACTGCTCGCCCATCACCTGCGCGTGCACCACTGCCTGCTCTCTCGTGGCAGCCCTGCCCACACAGGCAGCCCGAACTGGGAGCTCCTGCCAGCCTTGCCGGGGTCCTGCAGGGGCCTTGCAGGCTGTGGCACAGACCATGAACATGACCCTGGGACTGGACATCTCTCTCTTGTGTGACAGCTGGGCCATGGACCCGCTGCAGGGCAGGGAGGCTGTGCTGCTGCACTGGGAGGGGGAGCGGGTGGGGTGGGACAAGGCCCACGGGGAACCTCACAGAACTTAGGGGCTTCCTGCAGGCTGGCAGCAAGTGGCAAATAAAGGTCTCATGAGCAAGCGCCATCAGCACTGAGTGGCCAGTTTGAGGCTGAGCAGTGAGATGCAGGGCTGGGGCCAGTCACAGGATGAGCAGCAACAGGCTGAGGTGTGGGTAAAGGGGCTCCCCCAGCCTTGGAAGCATCTCCAATGGACATGCTTGGCTCCAAGCCTGAGGATTTGGGCTTGGAAAGAAAGATGTAGGCAAACTCCACCCACTGTTCTGGACAGAGCTTCTGCCCCCCTGAAGCTAGTTGAGCATTTCCTCCCATTTGAAAGAGACGCCCTGCCACCAGCACCTCTGGCACTAGCAGGCACTGGGGCAGCTCATAAGGGCAAGTCCTATGTCTGGAAACAGGCTGAGAGTACTCTGGACTCCAAAGGCTGGCATACTCCCATCAGAAGGTGTTCTCAGTCTGTCACCCAGCTGAAAGCCTCTCCAGATAGGCTTTGACACCTGAAGGCAACATCTGGAGGTGTTAGACAACTCTGAGACAGAAGGGTATCAAGATCAGTGTCCAACAGTCCCTGCAACACCCCAACATCCTCTAACCTAAAAGCATGTCCAGACCTTCTTTTGCCAGGAACTCAAGGGCTGTGGGTGTTTTTGAACTGAGGCCTCCCTAGAGATGAAACATGTCGTGATGTAAATACACCCCAAACTACCCGCATGGTACCAACATCTGAAAGTCTCCACGGATCCTGGCATCCCTCGTGGCTGCAAACAAAGGAAGAAACCTCCTCCAGCCATGTCTGAGAAAGAAGGAACTCACCTGATCCTGCCTGTGATTCTAGCACATGCTTGGGATCGGGCCCTGCCGAAGATTGGGCACAGGATGGCAAAATTCTGTGACTCGTACTGATCATGTTACGGACACCTCACTCTGCCCCTGTGACTTTTAACCAAATAAAGAGTCAAGGACAAATCTGTCAGGGCCTTATATTTGGCACTTGGGGCGCTGCTGTGGAATCTCCCCCTCATAGCAAGCTCAGCCCTTGAACATCTCCAGTCACTCTTTGTCCTTAGCAAAATGGCCCCCTCTCCGCTTTGGTTTGCATTAGGCGGTAAAAAGCATCTCAGCCCTTTTGCTATAGGTATCCATTTATGAACAGAGGTAGGGGGGTGGGTGAGGACTGGGGCCTGGTGGCTCTTGGGGCTTTGCAGCCAGCATCGCTGCCCTCTCCTGGGAAGAGAGGCTGCAAGGAAGGGCCACTGAAGGCGGGAGTGAAGAAACGTCACTGGGAATCTGGATCCAAAGTGCTCTTTGCTCCCAGCCTTGTTAAAGGCAAAGAATATGTGAGAGGACCTGCCAGGGCCTTTATGGTAACACGAACAGCCTGGTTCCCCAATAAAATGAAGCAAGTAAGACATAGCACTCAGTGTGTGACTGTATCCACACCCAATTTCAGGCCTAGCAGGCAGAGGAGTAAAGAGCTCTGTGGTATGAAGTTGCTACATGGCTACTGAAAATGGGAGGCCAAGGGAGGAAGTAAAAGCACTTGACTTAGGCCCCTGTGAAAGGGAAAGGCTGCAGCATGCTCTCGGGGCATCAGACACTGGAGAATCCAGAGGAAAGCATGCTGTCAAAACAGGGATCTGCATTAAACAGGGCACAGCTTGCTGCTTGCCTTAGGCAGCGACTCGTAGGATTGGGAGCAGGGCATGAGCTGGGCTGTGGCTGCAGCCCACCCTTCAGATGGCCCCTGCCAAAAACTTCAAACTGCCAGGGTGATGCTGAGTCAGGACTTGTGTCCCTTCTCTCACTGATAAGCGATGGTGCTGCAGCTTCCTCCTGTAGAAAGGGACAGGATCTCTCAAATCCACATGAGGAGAAACCCTCTCAGATGAAAGGCCTTATCCTGCCCCTAGGCATTTATTTTATTGCCACCTTCAGTAAGAACAGAATGGAGCCCTGACACATAAGCAAGGTATGGGCAAGGAGGCTAAAGCCAAGGAGACAAGCCAGGAACCTGCACTCCTTGCCCAGTCCTTTCATCAGGAGACATCCTCCTGCTTGCAGAGGTAGCAAAGCCAAATCTAAAATGGTGAGACATGTCTTTACACCACTGCTTCAATACACTCCAACCATAAGAGGCAGCCCCAGACCTGGAGGCATAAATGCAAATGCTCTCTCAACTCTAATGCTTTTATCTGGAAGAGCTCAGTCCCAGCAGAGTTGGCAGCCTTGCCAGGAGGAGAGAGAACAGATTTTGCGCTTTACTTCTTGGCCTTCTTGCCCTTGCCCTTCTTCTTCTTCATTTTTGACTTGAAGAGGGACCGGACCAAGTATCCTCTCCAGAAGGCCTGGATGCGGGTGGCGGCAAGGGTCCTGGTGGTCAATTCCTTCAAAGCCTGCTCCTCCTTCTCCTGACGTATCCTGCGCTCCTCCTCTATCTGGGAATACTCCTGGAGAAGCACAGCGTGTTTCTCCATCAGCAGGGATAGCTGGGCCTTCTCCTCGGCATAGGCAGCATGAACCTCCTCATACTCAGCCTAGCAAGACAGCAGGTAGCAGGTACAGCAATTTTGAGGGCATTCAGCAGTTCCCCCCTGTACATCCCTAGGTAAGGGTTCTTAAACCCATCCCAAATCCAGGCAGAACCACGACTGGGAGCTGAGTCTTTCCAAAGGGACTCAAAAGGAGGTGTGTGCCCAGTACCCAGGGAATTTCATGAGATGCCAGGTCCTAGTATCTTCATGCTCTTCTGAAAAATGCTCTCATAATTCTGCGTTGCAAACAGCATCCACCCTCAGCTGGGAACTCTAACCAGGTAACACACACCCAGATCAGAGCCCCTCCTGTGTATGCTCCAAGCAAGAGCACATATCGCTGCAGTTTGGGTAAGGCTGAGCCTGAGCTAACAGCTTTGCTGACAAGCCCTTTAGATGAGTGGCACTGAACCCCAGCTAATCTGCTGTACACTGCTTGAGAGCATGAGAAAAGGCCAAGGACAGGTAGTTTTAGTGGTGGTACTGCACTTCCAAGCTCAGCAGCAGTTTATGCCTTTCCTAATGCCTTTGAGGAAGCCACGCAGAGGTGGAAGATTAGGGGAACCAGCAGTGTGGATGTGTATCTGCCTTAGCAAGTTCTGCCCCAAACCTGCCATGACATGGTGCTCCAGGCACCCGGCAGACAGGAAACCAAAATAATCACATTGTTAAACACCTTACAAGGAGGGGATCACTTCTTACAATTAGCAGCCAGCTTCTAGGCCCCTCCCTACATTTTGCTTTGTTAGGCTTTTATCCTTCTCTAAAAATAGGGCAGGAACAGGAAAGCACATAGGGCCTTCTAGCGGCGAGGTCAGGGGGTGCTGATGTGATTCTCAGCCCGTTGTGGTTAAGTTGGATGCCGAGGCAGCAGTATGCAGGTTGTTCGGTTTCTTAGCACTTGAGAGACATCTCTCAAGGGGGCCAGCAGAAACAGGAGCATAGAAACACGAGATGGGGGCAACAGGATCAAGGATTGAAGCAAAACTGAAAAAAACATTCCCTAGCATCAGGAGAGTGTGTCTGACAGAATGTGGCAACCCATTTGCCCCCAAATACTGTGGGGTTCAGCAGTGGACCTAACTTTTTCTAAAGTCAAAGCAGCAGAGAACTCCTGAACACAGAGGCAGGACAAAGACATCTTTCCTTCCAAAGCCCGTACTTCTTCTGGATGCAAAACTGCCTCTCACTTCCACGGCCTCCTGTGTAAGAGCCACGTGTCCATCTGGACAGGAATCTACCTGAACATATCATCTCATGGGAGAGCAAAGCACTTTTAAGTGTATACCTGTTTTTCTCCCATGTCTGTGTCATATTTCTGGATCCAATTCACAATTTCCATCTCCACTCTGCACTTCCTCTGAAACACAAAATAAGATAGGTTCCTTGCAGGCACCTGAAGCCTGGTATAAAAGTAGCCTGAGTTAGAAAACAGCGTAGCTTCAACCCCCAGCATCATTATATTTGAGTATAACACCTCCTCCTTGTGGCAAGCTTCCTTCAGCTGACGCATATTTTGTTTGCCCTGCTTTGGGGATTCTCATGGGACATTCCCTGAGGCCAAAAGAGCCTTATTTGGCTTACAGCATGGAGCTGGGTGAGGGCTGAGGATTGAAACACATCTGAAAGGTGCGTTCTGTGGTAGGAAATGAACATGTCTGATGGAATGTGGCAAGTCATGGACAAACTGGGGCAACCAGCCTAAAATTGAAGCAATAGAGAACTGCTAAACATGAAAGTGGGACAGAAAGTATTCAAAAGATGGTGCCTTTTAAAAGACGGGTATTTCTAGCTGTAAAACAGTTTAACAGTGGCTATACTGCAGTGTAACCAGGGTCGGGCAGTTTACCCCAAGCTGCTGTATCTGTGCTCCATGGGATCATCAAGAGAAAGATCAGCTAGAGCCCATCACAGGTGCCACACGATTTCCTGTATGACACTGACCCAGGATATCCCAAGGGCTCCCAGGCCATGATGAGGTCAGACCTCAGCTGTTTAGACCACAAGTACAGTCTCAGGCCACCCCAGGCTAGGGCACGTGCTAAGGAGGGGGAAAGGAAACCTCTGTGGTCAGTAAATCTGTCTGCCTGAGCATTAGAATGAGCTGAGCAACTCATCGACAAATACCACAGGGGCCTGCAGCCTCAGAAGAAACTGCGTAATAAAGCCAGTTCATTAGAGGAGGTGTAAATGGGTAGATTTTGGATTTTGTACTGCAGCTCTAACTTGCATTTGATGCTTTGTCAGTGCCCAGCCCCACTGCCACTGTGCTCTACATCGTCCAGTACAAGAGTGAAAGATGCTCCATTACCTGTGTGTGCTGTCCTGCCCTTGGAAGGCCAGTGCTTGGTTGGAGTAAATAGCAAGTAGGAGCAAAATGAGGGGGAAAATGCTCTTTTTCCAGTTCTACATTCTCTGTGCCCTGTGTCACCAGCATGCTCTGCTCAGGGCAGAGCTGTTGATGCAGAGGCCTGAGCCTGCCTGCTGCCCCTGTTTCCTCCTTCTCTATCTGCTCAGGGCTGTGATAAATCCCATTTCCCCCTCATTGGCTTGTGTTCTCAGCAAAGTGCCGGACAGACTAGGAACTGCTGAGCTCCCAAGATAGCTGTGCTCAACCCTGAGTACTACAATCAGCTATAAAAGATGGCTTTATATACATCCAATATTATATTTTCTCTGCTTACTCCACACCAAATCCCTTCTTAACATATGCCTTGCCTATTTTGCTGTAGCCTTGCTGCTCTGCACTGGACTAGACCAGAACACGCAGTGTCACAGCGCTGTGTAGAGGTGTTTTCAGAGCTAAGTCAGGAGGCAGGAGGAGGACCTGTGAGCAGGCTACTTCCCTGCTGTCGCTGCAGGGTTGCCTTCCGCTGGAGTCAGCAGAGCATGAGGACAGAGCAGGTATACTCTGACAAACAGCATGTGCATCCTGACAGCAGCTAGCAGGAACCAAGTAATTACTTGCAGCAGCCAGACCTGACAGCACTACAAAAGGTATTAAATCTCCTGTTCTAGAGCTCTCCTCCCGTTTACCTTTCTGAGAGCCAGCTCTGATGCTCGATGCTCCAGTACAAGTGCATTGAGTTGTGCTCTTAGCTGCTGAATTTCCTGTTGTAGCCTGGCACACCTGGCCTGGGAGGCTTGCAGCTCCTCTTTTTGCTGTTTTTCTCCTTCCTGCTTGATCTGCTCGATGCTGGCCTTGCTATCTTTGGCCAGATCTTGCATGCTGGTTTTGAGGTCTTTGATCACATTGTCCTTCTTGTGAATCTAGACCCGAAAAACAATACAAAGAAATACCATCGAGAAATGCCGGTGAGGCATAAGGTGGGCAGGAGAAGTAAGGCACCCTTGCAAAGGTGGAGGAGATCTAAGAAGACACCCTGCTGATCTGGTAGCAACTGGGACCTGCCACTGCTGGCTGAGGGAATAGAGTTAGATTTACACAAGGTGCTTTGGAATCGTTCCCCCACTGCTGCGCTGGGAACCTCGTAATAAAGGTAGAGAATGAACAAACCATACCGAGACCCACAGGCATTGCCATCTGAGGAAGAGCCACAATCAGAGCCACTGGAGCAAGCCCATGGCTCACTCGAGCTTTGGATTAGGCTAAAAGTGACTGTCTGGGGGACCCAGCTCAGTGTGCTGCCTGCAAGAAAAACCCTCATCTGGGACCAGTGAAACAGATTTATTCATGATGCCCTGGACAAGCTGCCAAATTGCACATAAAAATCTCAAGTGTCTCGATTCACAGATCTCCAAAGAGCAGAGGGAATGAGGAAAGAAGGCCCTTGTCTCCGTTAGCACCATTCAGTGCAGCGAGCACATGACAAAAGCTTCCCCTCTGACCCCTCTTGCAGGAAGGAGGAGGAAAAGCATACGTATAAAACAAAGGATCGCTTGTCAGGAGTTCAGGGGCTTGGATGCTGGCACAGCCCATGGACTCGCAGAAAGAGCCTGGGAAATACCAATTCGTTTATCTGTACCTCAGTTGCCTTCACTGAAAAAATGAAGAATTTGTATAATCCCATATTAATGACAAATGCTCTAAGGCAGCTAACATTATAGAGCTGGAAGTCACAGAAATGTTTGTTTTAAGCAAGAGTGAAGGCAGAACAGATATTAAAAATGGTTTTTAATCAGAGCAATCTCTCCCTGGAATGACTTTTCGTCATTTCATCAGCAGTGAATGAAGTCTCATGCTGGCAGCTGACATTGTAGCCCTGCCAAAACATGACCGCAGCAATTTGTGTCTGTCCTGCAGCTCCTTTTTTAAACTCAGTGACTTGTGCCATTCAAGTTGGCCGGTGAGATGTTCAAAATATGCCAAATTCAAGTTAAAAAAAAATCAAGCATGCAATAAGCATTTTTCATTATATTTTAGAAGAAGAATAGTATCTTTAAATTTAGGATCTGGTTTAGAAATAATTTCCTCTTTAGGAACTGCAAGAAAGGGATCATTTTTAGCTTACCAAAGCTTTGCTTTATTAATGCTTTGTTGGAAAACATATTCCCACAATATCATACCTCCTCCTCTCGAGTCCAGACTGCTGCTGCCAGTTCTGCCTGTAAAGCTGTGATTGCTTCAGTGTTTTTCTGAATCCGGAGGGAGATGTCTTCCATGAACTGAATCTTTTCTTCCTCTTCCATGGGACTAGTCAGGAGTCTCCCAAGCATGAAATCCCTGAACTCCCCAAAGGCTTTGATAAACACTTCAGCTGGTGACTCTCTCACCCAGGATTTGTATTTGAGAGCCTGGCAAAGGGAAGGGTTGGCCAGCAAGCGTCTCAGGACGTTTCTAACAGAACATTTCAGACGTTGCTCTAGCAAGCAGAGACAGCCCCGTTGTTCCTCAGCTCTCATGGTGTCCCCTTCTTCAGAGCTGGCCAGCAGGTGCTCCATTTCATTTGAAAGCTTTTGGTGCTCAGTCAGGCTGTTTGTGATCTCAGGTCCCAGCATATCAGCAAACCTGTCCAGAGAGTCAATGATGTGTGGGATCAACCTGCTCAGCTCCAGCTTGGCAATCGTTTCGTCCAAGACACTTATGATTCTTTCCGTCTCCATGCTATAAGGTTTTAACCGCGGTGGACCCAACATCTTCATGGCATTTGATGTGATCATTGCCTTCTCTGGAGTTGCCATGCCCTTTACCAGGGGTTTGTTTCTTTGCTTCATATCCTGAGATGATACTTGGAGCACAGCTGGATCCCTTGTTGCCGTGGCTTCAGTTAAACACTTGTGAGTTGAGTGTTTTGAGGTCTAGAAAGGATGCAGAATCTCCTATGCAGGGCGAGGCTCAGTCAAAGAACATCTCTGCTGCTTCTGTCACATATTCTTCTTTCTCGGATTTTACCTTTGAAAGGAAAGTGTGATGACAGCATTAGAAAAGCAATGTAATTTGGGAAAACATGGGAGTTTCAGATTACACCGGAGTTGTCCCTGGGTCTGGGCATAGGATCAAGACAGGGGTTGTGCGTCAGAGCTGGTCTCTATCCCATAGAGGCTGTCAAACACCCACGGGAAGGAAGGAGAGTAATGGACTCCTGGATTTGAAGGGTGATGAGGAGAAAGCTCCCAAGTCCTTCTAAGTTGCAGCTGAGGTGGAAGGCACAGATTGCAGCTCTGCAGCCCTTAGAGCTGTGTGGAGAGGGGCTTTCTGGTGCCTGGGGCGGCCTCGGAGGGAAGGGCAGGGTTCCCGGTGTGAAACGCGCACCTCCGTCCCTCTGGGCCTGCCACTGGCAGAGGGACCAGGTGGGAGAGAGGATCCTGATGCCCAGAGGGGCTGCACTGGTGGGGACAAGGCAAGAGGAAGGGGCAGTGGGAGGCTGACAGGGAGTGCAGGGTGCCCTCAGTGTGGATCTGGGGGCAGCGGGGTGCCAGGGGAACCCAGGGATCCCCCGGCTGTGTGAGAGTCAGAGGTCGGGGAGTTTCCCGGTGGAGAGGACCACCTGTGTGAGGGGCAGGAGGCCGGGGGGGGGCCGGGACAGGAGGATCCGGGGTGGTGTCTGAGGAGGGGCGCGGGGGCTGGGCGGATAGCGGCCCAAGGGGGGATCCCGGGGGTCGAGGGTATCTCAGGGGCCGGCTCCGGGGGTTGTCGGTCCCAGGCAGCCTCCAGTCCCTGCAGCGCACTCGGCACCGGCCCACCCGGCCGCCACCAGAGTCCTCCGGTTGCTAGGCAACCCAAACGGAGGGCGGGGCCTCTCCCGACAGCCTTCCCCGCCCCGTGCGGCCCTCACACCTCAGCGTCGCCGCTCGCTTGATGGGCAGCTCCGCTGTCCAATGAGAAGCTCCGCGGCGGCGAGCAGCAATGAGGGGGATGGACGCCATCTTGGAGGCGGAGGCTGCGGGCGTAGGGAGAAGAGCGGCGGGGAGCAGCGAGGCGGGGAAGAGGCTGCGTCTGTGGCGAGGGAAGGCTGCCGCTCTGTTTTCTAACAGCTTTATAGTAGAGAAGAGGCATCCCGAGCCGCGTGTGCTCGGAGCAGCATTCTCTTGGGGTCCCCTGACAATGCATTCGTGGGAGTCTTAAAAATAAGCTGGAAAATAAACTTCATACCCGCCAAACCAGGTCTCCCAGGCCCTGGTCAGTCGTAAAACAGCAAAAAAGAAGTAGGGGGAGCGTGTCAATGAGTCGGTGCCCAGGAGTCCTGAGGGGTGTGGAGAAGGGCCGCTGGATGGAGGCGTTGGGAGGGAATGGGTGGCAGAGCCGGGCAGGCACCCACTGGGTGGGTCGGGAAGCCTTCACTGTGGGGCCCTGGTGAGGAGAGCTTGGGGAAGGACAGAGGTGAAACACCCTCTGAGGATGCTGCGTGTTCACATACCTCGGGCAGGCTGGGGTTATGGACATGTAGACCATGTTGCAATGCTAACTCAGGCAGAACATAGAGTCTGACGGGGATTTGAAATGCCGGAACACCAGCAACCAAGAAACCCTGGCTTTAGTATTAAAGATGACTGATTTTATAGGGCTCTGCAGTTAGGGCCATAAAAATGCTAATAAACTCCGGCTGATTAAAATGCTGATGCTGCACATGCCCAATTAGTCAGTTACCTGATTCAAAGAAACCCAAACTTAAGAAATTTAAACTCAATATAACATCAAAGTGTTATTAAGCAGACATCTTTATTGCACCGCTGGATGCCTGGGGTATATCTCCTCCTAACATGCGTGCACTGAAACAAAAGTTCATCCTTTATATACCTTAAAGACATGAATATTCACACATTTTCCAAGAAATCACCGCCTCCTTGCTTATCTATTACATTTACATAATGCTGGCATTGCAAAACTACACTATGCATGAGCGGGTGTCTCAGGTGGTCGTCGGGGGTCGTCTGGGGAGTCAGCCCCCTACTCCTTTTTCCCTTTTGTGGTCACGGGTCTCTTGAGGACAATTTCTTCTCCTTGGATGTTTGCCACCTCCTGTTGTCCAGCCAAGCGGTTCCTTCTTATCATCCTTGTTAGAGCACTCCTGCCAGTCTGTACCTATGCTCAAGGTTAAGGTATCTATCTTCTCTGTTCTCTTTAATCTCTCAGTCCTTGCTCTTAACTCTTCTTTGTTTTAATTTTCATGAGGCCTGCTTTCCTCATGATTAACTGTTTACACATAGGTACAGTGTTAGCACTGAGGCTAATACAGCCTAAGGACTACAAGAGTAGGCCATTAAACATAATCACACAGATATTAGGCTAAAGAATTCTATATTAAAGTCAAACTAATCATGTAATCAATAACCTTCCATATATTAAGAAATTTGCAAAACTTAGAGTTGATTAGTGACACATGTTGAAACCTTGTAATTGTTTAAATCCTTGTTTCATACCCAGGAATTAGCGACGTCTGCAAAGCCCCTGTTGGCCCTTGAAGCCTGGGCACGAGCCCTGCCCTCTCCCTGCTGCGTGGTCAGCCAGAAGGTCGCATTCGGGGAGAGGAGGGCTTCGCTTTCCAGGAGGAAATTTGGCAAAATGCCAAACGCCAGGCTCGGCACCAGGCTCCTGGTGACGCCAGCTCTGTCCTCGGGGGCAGGAGCGGGCATGGAGCGGTCGCACGGCGGCTGTGGCACCCGCGGGCTGCCTCGTCCCAGTTCTCAGCCAGCCCGGCACCACGCAGCCTTTCCTTGCGTGAGCAGCCCCACGTATTTCTGTGCTTAACGTGTCTGAGCCCGTGAATAAATCTCCAGCGCTGGGGACTGTGCCCGCTGGTCCAGCGCGTCACCGGTTATTAATTATTTCCCTACATGAAGCAAACTAGGGTCTGGTGATGGGAGATGTGGTGGGACTACCTGGGCCAGAGTTTTAAGGCCTCGGATGGGTGAGGATGGATGAGAGGACACTGGTGGAGGGGCCAAGCCTGCTCAGGTCTGCTGCCTGCCTGTAGAGAGCAGGATCGTGGGTCTGGCAGAGATGCAGGAGGAGGGCAGAGCTGTGGAGGGCAAGGTGGGAGCAGGCCTGTGTCGGCTCTAGGGTGTGAGGCTAGACATATCTGGCTCATTACCCAGCCAGGGAAGAAGTGCCTCACACGTGGGCCACCTCCCACCCTCAGCGGCCCATCCAAAGGACAACACCAAAGGGTCTGGTGTGAGGATAAGTCTGGGTTTGGGTCAAAAACGCTTGCAGCCACCAGCACAAACCCTAAGCTGGGCCATACCCAGCCTGCTGTGGGTAGAAGTGGTGGCTCTAACTGCAAGCCTGGAACAGGCTGAACCTCAGCCTCCAGCAAAAGCACAGAGCTGTCCATAAACACCTTCTTGTGCTCTAATTTGGTAGATGGGATCTTGTCATCATGCTGGATCCCGAGCCGGCAGATCTGTGATTTCTTGGCTGCAGGGAGTGAGCAGGAGACACGTGACATAAGCACAGCGGGGCCGTAAGATAACAAAGGCCATGTTCCCTCGGTTAGATGTTTCCCCCAATGCACGTGGCAGTCATCACAGCACAGAGAAGCAGCCCTGGAGACATGGAGAGCTGCTGTTCTTCCTGACAGGAACTTCAGGGCTGAACCCTGACCCCCGTGAAAGGCTGCCACTTGCCTTGAAGACATTTTGGCAATTAAATCTGTCTTGAAAAGCATGTCTCTCTCTTTCCAAAGCTGAAGAGGGCCTTCATTGCTTGATTTGAAATGGGCCACTGCTCTCCAAGAAATGCAGACTTGGGCTTCCTTACAGCCATGAGCCGGAGATGGGATCAACTGCCTAGTGAGTGTCACCAGAGTCCCCTGTGCGCACGCCCTGCCCGAAGGTACAGAAGGGTCCTTGGGATGTACAGGGAGAGCGGATGGGAAGGGTGGAGCGGTGGGTCACATCCAGACCTCCTCTCAAGTAGGGAAGACCTGTGAAGCACTGCAGCTCCCTCCTGGTTTTGGGTAGTTAGAGACACCTCAGTCTTGCAGGCGGAGATGGGGGCATGACACGTGCCCAGAGCAGCCTGACTCGTCCTGCAGCTTCACACGCTGCTCTAGGCCAGCAGCAGCTCTTCTGCCAGGAAGGAAATCAGGTTGATTTGGGAGCTGGATGAAACGTCACCAAACCTGCGTCAATCCTGCCTCATCCAGGATGTAGAAAAACCTCACATCCATCCTGAAACAATTTGCTGCATCCAAACCCACCAGCCTGCATCATTGCCCTGAGCCAGAGGTGCCCAAGAATCCAAGCTATGTGGGCAGGGGGATGGGGTGGGGCACATCTGAGCAGGGAAGGGAGAGCTGGGAGACCCTGCTTGAGACAGCGCGGACACGCTGTCCCCACTTTTCGAGTCCGGCTGTGTTCAGACGCAAAGGCCTTGTGACTAAACAGCTGAACATCAAAGTCCTCCCTTCTCCTCCTGTCTGAACCACTCTCCAGATGCTGGATCCCTCTCTGCTGCAACAAAGCGAAGCAAACCGCAGCTCATGGGAGCAGCCAGGCTCGGCCGATCAGCTTGGAAGGCCGTGATCCACCCCGGCTCGGGTTTGGCCAAATCATTTCCCAGTTCCTGCTGCCACCCACCCATGCGTGGGACCAGGGACAGCAGGGAGAGAGATGGATTACCCCAGTTAAAACTGATTGTGAAACGATGGCAAAAGAGCAGAAGCACACAACGATGTCTTGCTGCAGGCTACAGTACCCCAACCTGGTGTTTCTGTAGGGACAGTCCCCTCTGGCCACCGTCCTTGCTCTGGCTGCAGCCAAAGCGCAGCTACAGGGTGGGCAGAAACTGATTTGCGAATGCGATGGAAAGCCTCCTCTCCTGCTCCTCTGCACACCAGGAGCTCTGAAGCCACGAGCCCCTGCAGTGCCCTCAGCGCTGCGCTCTGCGGCTGAGCCGGAGCAGGCTGTGTCTGGAGGCACGCAAGCACCTCGCAGGCTGCCACCACCCTGGCACAGAGCTCTGCGTGAGGAGAGCCTCACGGGAGCCAGTTTGTGCTGGCTGCTGTGCTGCACCAAGCCTTGCATCGCACTCTGCCGCGAACGTGGAGCGCTGGCACCACACCAAGCCCCAGGGGAATCTGTGGGGCCGACCGATCCCTGACCACGGCCCGGCTGCAGCTTCGGCTTGTGTTCACTCGTTCCCAGGTCTTGCCATCAGCAGGATGATGTGTTCCTCATCCGTACTGTGAGCAGGTGGGAAGGAGTCCGCACTTCCCCCAGCCCTCAGAGCCTGTCAGAAAGGCTCAGGCAGGACTCTGGGAACATCATTAAAAATAACAACGTCGGGCCCTTTTCTCAGTGCTTATTTCCTGGCAGAGGGAGAGGGAACATATCATCACTGTCACCATCACTGGAAGTGTTCAAAAAATGTGTGGACGTGGCATTTTGGGACATGGTTTAGTGGCCATAGTGATGTTGGGTTGACGGTTGGGCTTGATGATCTTAGAGGTTTTTTCCAACCTTAATGATTCTATGATGCTATGATTGTATGATTCTCTGATTCTACCATCACTCTTGCAACATGCGGGATCATCTATGACCTTCATCCCCTGGTTCCCTTGCCAGCTAATTTAGGGTTGAATGTAGCTTAGCTAAAGTATGACAGGGCTTCCCAAGCACCACTTTGAGAATAATAGTTCCTGTTTCTGTGGTGACCCCCAGGCAGACGGGCCCAGAGCAGTCTGGTTGCGCACAGGGCATGAGACTTGTCACACTGAGGGACACCAGTGGGATGAAGCGGTGGAGCTGCTTGTCCAGGCACGGCAGCACAGTGAAACTGGGTGAGCTGGAGCGGAGACGTGTCCAGCCTCCGGGGGAGTTTAAACAGAAAGCAAATTGTGAGGAGTGGTGATTTCATTGCCGTAGGACTGGGGAGGACTGCTGGAGGGCAATGGGGACGGCAGGAGCAGGCAGGGAGGTATCGCTGGCCCTGTGGCTACATGCTTTGCCCACTGCTCTCCAGAGCCAGGCGGGGAGCGGCTGATCCCACCAGCCCACAGCTGGCAAAGACCATGGATGTGTGTCCTGGGGTTTGCTGACTGCCCCACACCTTCTCACTGTACACGAGGGGGCTGGTTCCACAAGGGATCCCAGTGCTTTCCAGCCTTTCCGTGCTGCCTGTCACAGGGTCCTCCTTCAGGAGCGGTGCTCATCTGCCTGCACAGCTCCAGCGCTGCCTGGTCCTGCACGGCCGGCAGCGGCTCCAGGGCAAGGTCCTGCTGACTCTGCCTCTCTGCCTCTCTCCAGGAGAAGACAGGACACCCAGCCCTGCCTACGGGAGATGCTGGGGAACAGGCCACGTGCTGCTACCTGCAGAACAAGGAACTTTGACCCTTTTGCCTCCTCCATGGCTTGAGGCAGGAAGACAACTCTAGTGCAGGAGTCATCTCAAAGGAGCAGCAGTATCTGCTGCTGCTGGGAACCCATGCAGACAGCAGGCAGCAGCTAACGTTTTTCTTCTCGAGCTGTTTCCTACCAGCCTCTTGCAGCTGTGGAGGATTATAATGATGCAGCATGCATATAAGACAAACCCAGTGAAGCTGCAGTGCTGGCTCAGGAGAGGTGTGCAGGAGCTGCTATTTCTTTTCAACTGCACGTTCATCTTGGGGGTTTACAAAGCTTGTTCCAGGTCAGTGCAAGCTCCTGTGATTTAGCGTTCAGTGAACATACACTGTTAATATTATATTTGTGGTCCAAGCTTGAGCACGTGGGCAGGCAAGGGAGCTGCCTAAGCCAAACGCAGGCAGTACTGCCCTGTGATGAGGCTGAACCAAACCACTCTCACCTGCCCGTCACACTGTCTGTACTAGGTCTTGCCTGCATGGGGCTACAGGCAAGAGTGACCTGCCTCTTTCAGCGCTGCCCGAGGGCATCTGTGAGCACTCCAGAGTGTGCCGAACCCAGGATGTATCATCAGCTCCTCTCCTTGGAGCCTCTTAGGTGAGGAAAGGGCGCAGATCTCAGCCCAGACCATGTCTGCTTGCTTCTGCATGCCGAGATCGGAGCTGCAGGGAGGGGAAACGTGGGTTATATGTCAGTGCTGGTGCCCTGGGCTGCTTTGATAATTCATCCGATCCTGGATGGCACCTGCCCTACGGCTCTGGCTTCCGCTGCTCCCCTGAGGATGGCGCAGGCAGTCAGTACTGTCCCCCTCTGCTCCAAGCATTGTCTGTTCTGAGCAACAAGCACTGTGCTGACACAGCTCCACGTGCCTTCCAGCTCTGGCTGAAAACACAGACCTCACCAGTCTGTGCCAAGGTGAACGGTCCCTTCCCTCTTGAAGCGATCTGTCGACCACTGGAGGCAAGAGGTACCCCTCGGGGCTCCCCACGGTGGAGCGCTGGGGCCGGGGAGTCTTTTCCCATCAAACCACCGCTGCCTCCACCTCCGCTCTACCTGAACAGAGAAACCAGTGAGTCCCTACAAGAAGGAGTTTGCTGAAGAGACAAGTGTAGTGGGGTTATTGTAAACTCTGAGCAAACTGACTTTTAAAAGGGGGAAGACAGGGGAGGGCTGGAGGCGCTGAGCCGGCTGTGCAAAGCAAGAAGCCTGGGAGCAGCGGGCTGGGAGCTGGGTGGCAGGAGAAGCATGGGTGAAGGGGACACAGGCTCAGCCAGCAGCACCCTCTGCAGTCAGCTGCGGGCAGCGGTGGGATCGCTCTGAGAGGCAGATCTCCCTGGGGGGTTGGGGGCACTGAGGTCAGAGTGTGATTTTGCTCAGGGTCTGCCTGCTGCGTCTGCAGCAAGTCGCAACCGCCCGTTCCTCGCTCTGCCCACCCAGGGCTCGATCGGCACTGGCACCCAGCCCTGGCAGATCCAGGTCCAGGAACCAGCTAACACCCGCCGTGGCAAACGGGACGGCTCCCACGGCTCCACTGGCTTCAGGGCCAGGGGGCTGAGGAGGTAGGTGAGGTGAGGGCAAACGGGGCCGGGCATCACCCCACGGCTGATGCTCTTCACACCGGGGGGGGCGGCTGCGTGCGAGGGCTGACTCCTGCCACGGGACGGTGGGATCAAGGACGGTGCTGAGCTGGCGGACTGGAGAAACGAGGACTGGCGACTGGCATCTCCCGGCACAGGGAGGATGGGGAGGTGCTCCCAGGGGCTGAGGCCTGGCCCTGTAACCTCCGCACAGAGGAGCACTGTTAGTCAGAGCCCCACAGCCCCTCTGCTTCCACGGCAAGAGGGGAGGGACCTCCCCCACTCCCCACAGGGCGCCAGGCACCACGCCGGGACCCCGCGCGCAGGGTGGGCACCCTTTGGGAGATGGATGGATGCAGCTGTCACCGTAGCAACAGGGATGAACTGCTCCTGGGCTGGCTGCCCAGCAGAGCCGAGCTGAAACCGCCTGACCTTGGAGAGGAGGTGGATGGAGAGGGGACAAAGCTGGGCACTCTGAAATCACAAAATGGGGAGGCAATGAAGGAGGAATCATTCACTGCTTCTCGTAACACAAGAACTGGGGGCGCACAGTGAATTTGCCCTGATAGTAGCTTTAAAACAAACCAAAGGGACTGTTTCTTCCCGTTGCCTTGTTAAATGCTGGGACTCGCTGCCCCGGGATGCTGCGGAGGCCAGGCACATACAGGAGAGCCCAAAGGCTACGGAGGGCAGGTCTGCAGCCCAGCCTGCTGAGAGCTGCGGGGGAAATAGATGGGCTGCCAGATCCTGGGTGTGCTTTTGGCTGGATGGCACATTTCACAGCTGACAGAGCCAAGAGCTCCAGGCAGTGTTCAAACAATAGCTGAAGTGTTGCGTGGTAACACGCGAATGTCTGGACCAAATGCAGAAGCTCTCGCTTGGTTTTAAACCAGTTATTTTCTCACAACATCTTCCCACAAGGAAAAACCCCCAGGGTAGCCAGCACAGGTTTTTCCTGGGTAACAACCTCCAGGCTCCTCTCTCAAAATTCATGCCATTATTTGCTTGGTGGCATTTCCTTGCTTTTCACCTCAACGCATCTCTTCTTGGCTTTCAGTGCTACTCAGGCAAACTGATGTAGGCAGACACCAGTCTATCACTGGTGCCAGCATGACCAAAGATGGTTCCTGTCAGTCCTGTCCAGCAGCTGTCATGGTGAACAACAGGTCCACATTTTCCTGGACAAACACAGCAGGCAAAAGCTGCAGATGCAGGAATCCTAGGCCGTTAATTCTGCTGGTAATTTCTTTTTCCAGCTAGATGTCATCACTAAGGCCTGATGCAGGATCTGGGCAGCAGCACGGTGGAGGCAGGCTGTCCACGAGTGAGGTCAAGAAGGAAGGATCTGTCCATGGAGAGGACCGTATGCGGCAGATTTATCACAGGTGTAAGAAGGAAAGACAACAAAAAGATGCCTTAAATACTCAGGAAAAGCAAGACTTTACAGGTCTGTGGTTTGAAGCCAATCAGGTGCCAAACACCAATTCGGTGTTCCTAGAGCCTTTCAGCACTGGGATCATGTCTATGAAGCATCCTCTGGAGAGAGTCTGAGAGGATGCCTTCAGCTAGCTGCAAGCCCTCGTAAGGCAGGTGGCCAGTTGCTGCCGAGATGTCCCAGAGATGGCAAGCACTGGCCCTAAAGTCAGACTTGCCCGGCACCTTCCAGTTGAAGATTTTCAGTTGTCATTGTATGTAATATTGCCAGGTGTCTGAGTCTGGCTGAATTATTGGAAAAGCTCTAAGGAAGAAGAAACAGAATTATGTACTGTTTTCAAGAGCCAGAGGTTAGGGAAAAGTTTCTTGCTTTTTAAAAAAAATAGTCTTACAGTAAACCAAGAAGCAGTGTTTCATCGTCAAGGCCTGATGCCTCCAGATTTTTGAGCACTGGAGTGTAACTTGCCAGGTGTGCTGTCCTGATGTCTGAGGTACACCTTTCACGTTAGTCATGAAAATTCTCTTTAGAAATTCCAACGGAGGGGGACAGCTTGAAAGTACTGAGCATGAGTGAGGATGTGACAGTAATCTTGCAACATCCAATTATTCTTTCAAGGACACTAGGAAACATAAAAAAATGATCAGCTTATTTCAAGCAAAAAAGGTTTATGTTATGAAAACCTCAGCACCACAATGCTGGCTGAAAAACCAGGCCACCTCGAGAAACTGTAGCATCTCCTTTACTGCAAGTTTTTTAAAAACAAGTTAGATGAACATTTTTCAAGGGTAGTTAAAATATACTTAATGCTACAGCACCGCAGAGGCCAGAGTGGATGAAGTCAATCTCTCCAGCTCTGCACTCCTGCGATAAGCTGTATCCCATCCTGCCCGGGGGGACTCAGCTGTTACTCTGAATGGTTTGGAAAAGGGAAGGAGAAAGTTGATCAGTTCTATTTGCCTGCAACCACCTTCCCCATCTGCTGCTGACACTTATCCCCTTCTTCAGTGCCTTGAGGCACTCTCCTTCAAGACTCCATTCCTTGTTTTTTTTTTCTCCTAAGCTTCTTAAGTCACCAATCCCTTTTCTTTTTCCCCAATGACAGATTCATTTACCCTCCCTGAACCTCTGGTAACATTTCTGGAAATCCAACTAGCTGTGAAACATATTGCTTGGATCCTTTCTAAAGGCACAAGCCAAGAAAAAACTCTATCCCTTTCACATCACTTTTCTATTGCCTTAAAGGAAACCAGTCCTTGGAAGAGGTGTTTTACTCCTGCAGTTGCCACACTGCTCCCTGAATTGTCCCCAGCCCACGGCCGTCTGACCACAGCAGCCCCATCGATTTAAACGGTAAGTGGGCAGCAATACGAGGGTGAGGAATGGTGCTTGTTTATTGCTCGAACAGAACCGATCATTAGCTTCCTAAAAGGACAAAGCGAAAATTCGAGTAGGTTGACAAGACATGGGCCGGAGCCTGCAGGAGGAGCTCTCTAGACGTGTCTCTTGGTGCCTTCTCGGTCAGTAGCAGCTGCATGTTCCAAGGGCGTCACTTCACTCTCAGACAAACCATCGGTGGAAGGGACAGACGACTTCCTACTTCTGCGACTGAACACTTCCAGTGATTTTTCAAACCTTTCAGATGCCTTCTTCCACCGCGCCATCTTTCTCTCCTGTTCTTGCAAAAACTGCTGCTTTACATGTTTGTGGAAACGTTCAGTCTTCTTTTTGGCCTCTTCAAAGTGTTTTGCCTTTAAGAAAGCAAACATAAGACCTTATAGCCACTATCCTAACCACGAAATAACAAATTCCAAAGTGATGTTTGTCTTTGGGAAGAGAGACATCCTGCCACATCCCTGACTATAGTGAAGGTGACCTCCAAGCAAAGAAGCTCCAAAATTCTTAAGGACCACTCTAAACATTGGTCTGACAAAAATTAGTGAAATCATCCTGCCTCCTTAAGTCACTTTACACTACTGTAAGAAGCAGGTCTGAAGGATAGTAGTCACGCTCTTGCATTCACAGAATCACAGAATCATTAAGATTGGAAAAGACCTTTAAGATCATCAAGTCCAACCATCAACCCAACACCACCAAGCCCACTAAACCATATCCTGAAGTGCCACGTCAACATGTTTTTTGAACACTTCCAGTGATGGTGACTCCACCACCTCCCTGGGCAGCCTGTGCCAATGCTTGACCACTCTCTCCGTAAAGAAATTTTTCCCAATATCCAATCTAAACCTCCCCTGGCACAACTTGAGGCCATTTCCTCTCGTCCTATCACTAGTTACTTGGGAGAAGAGACCAACCCCCACCTCACCACAACCCCCTTTCAGGTAGTTGTAGAGAGCAATTAAAAAAAAGAAAAAAGCAGAGATGACGACATAGTATCCAGAAATTTTCAAAGATATAAACTGAATTAAATTGCCTAGTTCTTCCTCGGTTTGGATTCTTACCTATTTCTGCATTTCTAAAATCTTTCTAAAAATATACTGAGTGGGAAAACCATTAAAACCAGATGTCTCACAACAGGGAAAAAAATGCCAAAACTGCATAAAATTCTGGGGAAGAAAATCCAGCGATAGCCATATGGTATGAAAATTACCATTTTATATTATGATACAAGCCACTACATTTTAATTCATTTTCCCATCAAAGATGCCGGTTAAAAAAGTCAACTGTAGATTGTAAACATTCTTGCATCTCAGACCCAGTCCATCACACCGATAACAAAAACCCCACATTACAAAACCCACCGAAGACAGTGTGGTCGTCTGGTTTGAGTGGGCTCTCGGCGGGAATTTACTGGGCAAGCTACTGGCCCTCGTGTCACCCACGCACCACAGGTGTAGCACAGGCTTCCACGCTTGCGGGCACGCAGCCTCTCCAGCCAGAAGGGGTTTGCATCCCCTTGGGTCTCTTGATTGCGAAGAGAAGCCTGCCCGTGCGAGCGGCACAAACCCAGGGCACGCCAGCGCTGCGGGACCCACAGCACAGCTTGGGGCTTCGTCATCGGCCAGAGCTAATTAGCTCACAGCGGCTGCGCTGCCCCGAGGTCTTGAAACGCAGATGTTCGCGGGCCAGGAGGATCTCCTCAGCACACAGCTACCGGGAGGTTGCCGTCAGGCCACTGAGTTAAGGGATTAGGGAGCGGCAAACCAAGGAGAAGGCTGCCATCCCCACGATGGCAGAAAGAAACCTTCAGTCAGGACTTGTTAGCGTCACTAGGTCATGTCTCAAGTACATCTTTTAGCAAGAGAGACTGGGTATCGAAATCATCAGACACGGATTTCTCTATTAGTTTTTCTTTTCTGATCAGACCTCACTCGAGAGGCGAAGCTGGGTACGCTTTTTTCCCCGTCCCCACTAATAAGTGCGATGGGGCTGCACCGTTTATTGCTGAGGCTGATCCACGCGCAGAGCCAGACCCTGGGCCGGGCCCTACAGTTCCGCCAGAAACAGTCAAGGCAAGAGGGTGGACTGTGCAGCCCCACGTTATAAAACTTTGATTTAAACTGAAAAACTGCTGAAATCACAACGCTTGGGGTTTCCGACCAAAGTGGGAAGGCAAATTTCCTCAAGATATATGTAGTAGGGTGAGGGGGAAGGATTCAGGTGGTGATGGCTGGGCACTAGGGACAAAAAGCTTGGCTGCACGGGAGCAGAGGGGAGAGCTGAAGGGAACTGCTCAGTGCACGAAGGTCCAGGTTTATCTAATGCCACCCTGAATCCTAATTCTGAGCTTATAGACTCAACCCGGCATCCTGTGCATTCCTGCAGGAGAGATGATCTCACCTGCTATTGCTAATGAACCCGTTACTGCCAGACTCAAAGTGAGAAGCACTAAAGGGGGGATCGGGCTGCTGAAGAGTTGGAAAACATTTGCCTAGTCCCCACTGCTGGGATGTCACACATCAGCACTTCACCCATTTCTAATAATTTACCCTTGGTCACCCTAGATATTTTAGGAGCGGCATCTAAGTCCAGGTTAAGTCCATGGCCAACGATACCTGTAGCTGGTCATTCCAAAACACTGTTGACTTGCAGATAGGAGGATACGGCAACTGTGTCCTGAGGCCAGGCTGGAGGTGCAACCATTCACGTCGAAGGTGGCCCCGGAGCCGATAGCTGTCTCCCCCATCACTATTTGCTTCCCCCTGGAGAGAGCCCTGGCACCCACATCCTGATCCGGCAGGCTGAAGACCTAAGGCTGAGGACTTAAGTGGTGGTTTAAGGACTCTGAGGAGCTGAGACCCGAGCATTTGCACAAGACGTTCCTCCAGCCTCGTGTCACCTGCGGGCCTTGCTGCCAGCCTCTCCATAGGAGGGAGATCTCCCTCTGCTTTTCCAAAACATGTCCACCAACAGCCGAAGGCAGTACAAACCCTCCCCTTGTGCCGGAGGGACCGTGAACCCCATCCCAGGGTGCAGCGCCGGCTGGGCCTGGAGGGTTGTGGGGAGTAAAGGCCGTTACCTTCTTCTCCAGGAGCAGCAGGGCATGGCGGCTGGCCCGGCTGGTGGAGTTGGGTGAGGGGCTGCCAGGCAAATGGCTGTCCAGGTCAAGGTCCACGTCTGCAGGTCTGCTCCGGACAAGAGGGGGGCTTCATGGCACATGGAGTGGGCTGCAGGGTGGGCTCCAGCCGTACCCCACTGACCTGTTGTGGGTGGGAGTTGGGTGCCCTGGGCTGGCATATGTGTGTGAGGGGTTCCACAGCCCCTGGGTCAGCATGGGGGGTCCCCCAGCCCCAGCCTGGTGTGAGGGGTCCCCAGCCCCAGGATGGTGTGAGGGGTCCCCAGCCCCAGGACAGTGTGAGGGGTCCCCCAGCCCCAGCTGGTGTGAGGGGTCCCACGGCCCCAGGATGGTGTGAGGGGTCCCCAGCCCCAGGACAGTGTGAGGGGTTCCCAGCCCCAGGACAGTGTGAGGGGTCCCCCAGCCCCAGCTGGTGTGAGGGGTCCCACGGCCCCAGGATGGTGTGAGGGGTCCCCAGCCCCAGCTGGTGTGAGGGGTCCCACAGCCCCAGGACAGTGTGAGGGGTCCCCCAGCCCCAGCTGGTGTGAGGGGTCCCCCAGCCCCAGCTGGTGTGAGGGGTCCCACGGCCCCAGGATGGTGTGAGGGGTCCCCAGCCCCAGCTGGTGTGAGGGGTCCCACAGCCCCAGGACAGTGTGAGGGGTCCCGAGCCCCAGCCGGTGTGAGGGGTCCCCAGCCCCAGGACAGTGTGAGGGGTCCCCAGCCCCAGGACAGTGTGAGGGGTCCCGAGCCCCAGCCGGTGTGAGGGGTCCCCAGACCTGCACCGGGGCCCACCGAGCTGCCGGCTCTGGGGCGGCGGGAAGAAGGTGAGGCGAGGCCACGCGCCATCCTGCTCCTCCATGGCCCGCTGCCCCCCGCCCCGTGCACACAGCGACGGTTGCCGTGGGGGGCCCAGCCCAGCCCAGCCCCACCGTCACTCCCCGATCCCCCGGGGCTACCGGGCAGCGGGGCCCGGCAGGCTGGGACACGGCGGGGGACAGGGCTGAGTGTATTCCTACATGTATTTCTAGGCAAAACCGGCGCGCCCCAATGGCGGCGGCTCTGGGACCCCTCCCCGCCCTGCCCCGGCACCCCCGGCCAGGCGGCCTGTCACAGATCACCTCCAGCCTCCACCTTGGCATGGCGGCGGCTGGCAGCAGCCACCCCCTCCCCTTCACCCACCGCATCAGCACGCTCAGCAGCATCTCGCTGGAGGTGGCGAACACCCTCCGTCCCGGCATCGAGTACCTGCGTGTCCCCATGACGGATGGCCCCGCCGCCCGCACCTCCGGCTGCTTCCACTCCGTAGCAGCGAGGATCCGCAGCGTGGGGACGCCCGGGGGCCGGACGCTGCTGCACTGCGCTGCCGGGGTGAGCGGGACCTCACCGTCTGCTCGGCCTGTCTGCTGAAGCACGGCTCCGCATGCCCGGCGGGCGCCCACGCCCGGGCCGAGTCCTGCCGTCGCACCGTACGGCCCCGCGGCGGCTGCTGGCGACAGCTCGTCCGCTACGAGTACAACCTCTTCGGCGTCAACGCGCTGCGGACGATGGGCGCTGCGTCAGGCATGGCACCCGGTGTTTATGAAAATGAAGTAAGAGTAGCGCTGGTGCTCCCGGGGCAAACGAGCTTCTTGTGATCTCTTGGCGAGAAACCAAGGGAAAGCCAACGCTACTTCTTCCAGCCGCAGCACTGAAAATAAACCCTTCTCGTCTAAAGGGGTCGGAGCATGAAGTCTCTGGCGCTGAAAGAAGAGGGGATTTGCGATACAACCGGCGAGTAGTGGGGTTTACTATGAATAAAACCAACACAGTTCAACTGTGCAGTTAGTTTTCACACGTCGTTGTTATTGGGATCCCGACGGTAAGTCTGAAACCATCACGTGTTTAGAGAGTGTTGTTTTATTCCGGCACAAACTGTGCTTCTAATACAGGACAGAAACTAGCTGTGAGTCAGGATATTTGGAATGTTACCAACGTTTGTTTTTCCTAACGGGGATGTGACTTCGGGTTTTGAGACAGCAACCCTAAGGCCGGTCATCTGCTGCATTCCGGAGAGGGCAGGAAGAGCACGGACTCCAGCACCCCCAGTTGGGAGAGACCCAAGGATGTCCTGCTTTCCACTATCCAACCCTTTCTCTTCCCCCACCTGATTGCTCCAACCCTTTTGCAGAAGGTGCTTTGGCCTCCCTTGGGAGACCCATGGTTATTTGGGCAAGCAGCTCGCTGCTCTTAAGGAACCCCATTTACTCCTGGTGGGCTGGGAAGTCAAGATGGGAGCAGTAAGAGGAGGCTTGCTGCCAGTTTGCATAATTGCAGCAAGGTCATCATGTTGTTACAAACTAGAAGCCTGATCTGGGCACACTTTGGCACTGCTCAGCAGCAAACCGTGTATTAATTCTGGTTTATCACAGCATGAAGCTTTCAGCTCCAGCAGCTCGGTTTTGGGTGGCAATAACGGACCTATTTCAGGTGTGAGTAGGGGACCCCAGGCTGGCATGTGTGTGCGAAGGGTCCCACAGCCCCTGGGTCAGCTTGAAGGGGTCCCACAATCCCAGTTGGTGCGAGAGGTTGTAGTGAGGTGGGTGTTGGTCTCTTCTCCCAAGTAACAAGCGATAGGATGAGAGGACATGGCCCCACGTTGCTCCAGGGGAGGTTTAGATGGGATATTAGGAATGACCTCTTCACTGAAAGGGTTGTCAAGCGCTGGAACAGGCTGCCCAGGGAAGTGGTTGAATCACTTTCCCTGGAGGGATTCGAAAGACTTGTAGACGTGGTGCTTAGCGACATGGTTTAGTGGCGGGCTTGGTAATGTTAGATTAACAGTTGGACTCGATGATCTTAAGGGTCTTTTCCAACCTAAATGATTCTGTGATTCTATAATTCTGTATCCTGCCAATGGCACTTTGGTAGTGCTCCTCCACACCCACAAAGAGCAACCTGGCAAACTAGCTCTCTGCAGGTCTCAAAGCAGCTCTGGTGATAGCTGTGGTGGGTGACAAAGAGCCTTGCCTTCCTTTGAGTGTATTGCTTTTCTCCCAAGGCACCTTCTAGAAGCAGAGCAAAGACCCCACTCCTCATGGACATGTAAGAAGGTCATCCTGGAGAACAGAAACGTCAAGGAAAAGGGACAGAACGAGCCCGTTGGGTGCATAGCTATCACAGAGAGCATTGGAGCCATGGTAGACCTCTTGGAGGAGCCCTGTGTCCTGTGTGACCACCTGGGGCCTTAGTGCTGCTCAGACTGGATCTCTGACCAGACAAGGGTGCAGCTGGTGACTGTAGAGTCGTCCCCACCCCTCTCTACTTTGCAGTTGAACACCAGGTTTTCCCCACGGAGAGCAACGGTGCCGCAAGCCCTGGCAGGTCCTGCAGATGTCTGGCTCTTGTGTGCCGGCCATGGAGAGTACCACAGGCTGGGTCCCAGGCACAGGCACCTGCTGTCCAAGGGAGGGGAGACCAGGGCTTTGCGTATCTGGAGGTGGATGGAGGCTCATTGAAGTGGGAAGTCCTGACTGCCTGGCAAGTCCATGGCGATGAGGCAGGTCCAAGGCCAAGCTGGGAAGTTGGGTGGCAGTCCAGATCCAGCTCAGTGGGGTACAGAGCCAAGCACGGGCACGGCTGCAGCGTAGCATCAAGGGTGAGCACCTCAGCTTGAGCACAACTCTCAGGAGAAGTGGGAGGAAGGGGTTGGTGATGCTGCTGCCAGCTCTTTCTCGAACAGCTCTCTCTTCACAGCCATCAGACACCTGCACCTGACACCCAAACCCACTGACCCAAGCCCTCGCTCTGGCTTAGGGAGCCACTAAGGCACCGTGGGGGTTTCACAACAGCCCGTGGATCCCTTGAGTTTTCATACAGCGGTCCTATGTTATGCTTACAGTAATTGGCACACTGTTATAACCGCCTTAAGCATTGATATCTGAGCCCCCTACTTTATGACGTAAAGTTATGTTACAAAAACAAAGTACATGACTTTAAAAATGTCTTTAAGCTCATGTGATTTCATCTTTTAGAAACCCCGCTAAGGCAGGCGACAGCCTTCTCAGAGCAGAGCAGCCGCAGCGAGAGAGCAGTAAAGTCACCAGTAAAGCCAACCTGCCCCAAAATGGGTAAGAGCAAGTTTGTCCTTGCTGCCTTGTAGCTGCAGATCCCGCGTCCCTCTGTGTTAATGCAGTAAAGCTTCCCGACATCCCCGAGGGCAGCAGTTAATCCCCTGTCCTGAAACACAGAAAATTTCCACCGTGTGCTCGCAGGCACCCGGCTGGTGCGCAGCAAAGCCGCCCTGGATCTCCTCTCCCCTGCATGCTCACAGCTCAGTCCCCAGCACGCTCCATTGCCACCTCGGAGGAAAATTTTCAGCAGATCCAGAAGAAACTGTCCGGCCAGATCTCATAACAACGCTGTCCCATTGGACATGCATTTTTTTCTCCCACCTCAGACTTTGACACCTCACCTGGAGCTCCTTGCCAGCCAGCACCTCCAGCGTGGTGGGACCAAGCACATGGAGGTGCCACCCAGCCTTGCTGCCGCCACTCACTGGCTTCAGAGCTGTCACCCCTCCTTGCACCTCCGGTCCCCTCCGCGCATTTCAGGATAGGGACTGCGGAAACCCGACGGCAGAGCCCGAGCGGGAGGATCAGGCAGCGTGTGCTGGGTGCCTGCTACGTGGCTGAACCCCGGGCAGTGGAATCTGAGGGGTTAATGAGCCCTGGCACGGGGGGGGCCCAGCCTGCCCGCGGTTGGATGTTATTTAAAAAGACATGAAAACCCAGAGGATGCTTGGTAGGGGCTGTGGAGAGATGCGTGGGCAAGGAAAGGCCCCCACATGTGGGGCACATGAGCTGCAGGGGCTTCAGAGGCAGAGTCCTGGCCCTTAGACCAGGGTGATAACCCACCTCGGTACCCTCACCACGCCGAAACCGGGCGAGAGGAACCAGACCCCAGCAGGGACTGGGAAGCCGCTGGCTGCCGGGAGGCCGAGGCGTGGGGACGCACAAGCCCACGCGAGGGCTGGCCCCATCCTCCCCTGCTCCTGCTGGGGCTTGTCCTGCCCCGTGCCGCAGGCTCTGCTCTCCAGAAAGGTGTCTGCCTGCGAGCAGAGGCGTCCCAGTCCGCTCCCCCACGGCGAAGCAGCTGGGGCTGGGATGCCGTTCCCTCGTCCGGCTTGGCCGGAGCAGTGCCGGACCCCGCGCGTGGGCAGCTGCCGCCATGCCCGTGGGAAACACGATCCTTCCCGCGGCCAGAGCGCAGGAACGGCCGGCGCGGAGGGATGCCACCGGGCTGAGATCATGGCCTGAAATACCCGGAGAGAGGGCCACCACACCAGGCCAGCCCGCCCGCCGCTGCCAGGCCCTTCACGGGCAGCATCAAAGCCCCCAGCCCCAGCACAAACACTGCCCACGGGACCCCCGCGCCCAGCCCGGCTCCAGCCGCCAGCCTGCGCAGGGCTGCCCGGCAGCAGCCGGCCGCGCTCCCCGGAGCAGCAGGGCACGAGGCCAGCACCACGAAGCACTGAAACCGGAGCGGACGCGGTGAAGCCACAGGTGGAGGCGGGATGCGGGTGGACCCTGGTGCCAGCAAATGAGTCAGGGGGCCGGGGCAGGTGGGTGTTCCCCAGGGAAGGGCTCCTCGACACAGCGATGCCGCAGGCAGGCTGGTTTGCAGGTCCCGCTTCTCCCGTCCCCTGGCAGGGAACAGCGTGGGTGGGAGGTCCCGGGAACGCCTGGGAGGGGAGTTTCCCCCAGCCCCGTTCCCGGGGCCACACTGGGACTCGCCTTTTGAAAGGGACCGGAAAACCAAACCGACTTTCAACCCTCCCCGTTACGGAAAAGCCTCTGAAACGTGAGCCCAGAAAGCAAACGGGCTTGTGGCTGCCACGGTCTTGCCAGAGCAGGGGCCGTTTGCCGAGAAATGCTGTTGAGGATTTTTGTGGGATAGGCACTGCTCCAGCGGCGGCCCTGGGGCACCCCGGCGAAGGGGGCAGGGGGGTAGGCACACCGGCACGCCACGGCAGCCCGGCGAGCTGCCCTTCCTTCCTTCGCCGTGTGCCGGGCAAGGAGCTGTTCCCGGGATGCTTCTGGAAACGGCCCCAAAACTTGCCGCCCCGACGAGCGGAAAAAAGTCGCTGTTTGGGAAAGAGGGCGGGAGTGAGCGGGGAGCTTCCAGGGGGAGCGGGTTGTGCTTGCGGGGTGACGCGAGTCCCAGGGCTGGAGAGGGGCCGGACGGGTGACGCCAGGGGACGGGATGCTGCCCAGCGTCACGCTGCCCCGGGGCAGGGCGAAGCCGCGCTGCGGGCGGACGGTGCCGGCTCCCGGCAGGACTGGCCCTTCTCTGGACACGTGCGGCCGGTGACTCCTCTCCCCGTCACTGCGTCCCTCCTGTGTCGTGCACAAGGGTCGCGGTGCCAGCCCTGGGGCTGCTAAACCGCGGCTTTCCCTCCACCGGAGATGCCGGCTTCCCCCGGGGGGCTGGGGCTGCCCGAGGCATTTCTGTGCCTCAGTTTCCCACCCCGACGCCGGGTGGTTCCTCCCCTCCTGCCCCAATGCCAGCGTGCGCTTCGGGTGGGAGATCGCCCTGGGAGCCGAGGCTGGAGTACGAAAAAAATAGAGCTTTATTTCGGGACAAGTGCAATCAGAGCTCGGTCCTTCGGCCCCGGCGCAGAGACGATGAGCATGGCAGCAGCTACCAAGGACGCCGCGCGCAGTGGTGCCGGTGCACCCATCAGGGTGTGCACGCTCACGTGTGCCGGCGTCGGTGCCGGGGCGTACGCACGCTGGGACGTCCCTTCGCCAAGGTGAGCGTCTGCTGCGCCACAGCCCGGCACCATCCCGGAGCCACGGCGGGTGGGTCTGAGCCATCCCCGTCCCCTTTGCTGGGCTCTCGCCATCTCTGCGAGGGAGCCCGGGGACGGGCAGGCGGCCCTGCCCGCGCCTGCCCACTCCCGCCACGGCAGGCTGGGAGGGATGGGGCCGGAGCCGGAGCCAGAACCACAGCGGCCAGGAGGGCACGTGGGGATGTCGACAACGCCGGCAGCACCGCCGGAACCCCCTTGGGCTCGGCACGACACGGTGGGGCTGGGGACACTAGAGGGGACACTCACTCGCCCCGTCCCTGGGCCTCTTGTTCAGCGACAAGAACCGCGCGTATGCACAGCCCTGGGTTTACTGCAGCCAGCAGAGCTCAGTAGCAACGCACACGCGTGTGCACGCACACGCACACAGACACACACACACGGTG
Source organism: Phaethon aethereus (assembly GCF_964289735.1). Lineage (NCBI taxonomy): Eukaryota > Metazoa > Chordata > Aves > Phaethontiformes > Phaethontidae > Phaethon > Phaethon aethereus. Next base: position 14,943,210 of record NC_138593.1, on the reverse strand, counting down.
CTCTGTGTTTCCCCAGGTGGGACAGGCAGGCAGGTGCATGGAATCGTGTCTCGGCAGCCCCGTCCCTGAGCGTGCCCAGCCTGCACATGCACACGGGGACGCGCGTGCGGAGCTGGTGCACGCCGCCGCACGCGCACGCGGGTACCTGCTCACCTGCGCAGAGCCTACGTGCACACCGGTGCCTGTCAGCCCCACACGCGCGCGCCCCTGCGCACACAGAGCTGTGCACGTGTGGAGGTGCGTTTGCACACGCAGACTGCGCACACGTGTGTGCAGAGGCCGTGCACAGCAACGCACCTGTGCACACCACAGGTCTGCACACACAGCAACACACTTGCACATAGAGAACCTGCACACACCAGCAGATGCATCCCCACATCCACGTCGAGCTGTGCACGCAGACGTGCTCATGCATACAGAGTCTCTACCAGTGCACACGTGCCCACATGCGTGAGACCTGCTTGCACACACAGAGCCTTCATGCACCAACACACACGTGCCCCATGCAGGCATAGCCACACGCAGAGACCCACGCACATTTGCAGAGCCTGTGCACACCCAGACATGCCCACGTGCACGCAGAGCTGTGCACACAGACCCACTTGCACACGCAGAGCCTGTGCACACCAATACACACGTGTGCACAGAGCTGTGCACATCAAGACACACGTGCACGCAGAGCTGTGCACACCAGCACACACATACGCACAGTGCCTTGCACATCCATAGACATGTGCACACGGAGCTGTGTGCACCGACACACGCGTGCACACAGCGCCATGCACAGCAGCACGCACGTGTGCACAAAGAGCTTGTGCACACCAGCACATCCGTGTGCTCAGTGCTGTGCACACCAGCACGTGTGCACACAGAGCTGTGCACAGCAGCATTCGTACACACGGATCTGTGCACAGCAGAAGACACATGTGCACACAGGGCCGTGCACACCGGCACACATGTGCGCGTAGAGCCATGCACACCAGCACACGTGTGTGTGCGCAGGGCCATGCACACCAGCACATGTGTGTGCACAGGGCCGTGCACACCGGCGCACATGTGCGCACAGGGCCGTGCACACCGGCACGTGTGTGTGCACAAGGCCGTGTACACCGGCACACATGTGCACACAGGGCCGTGCACACCAGCACACGCGTGCGCACGCAGGGCCACACACACCAGCAGACGTGCACACCATGCCGTGCACACCGGCACACGTGCGTGCACAGCGCCACGCACCTCACCACGCCGGCGTGCACACAGGCAAACACGCGGGCGCACAGCTGCGCGCCCCAGCCCTCCCGCACACCCGCAGCGCCGTGCTCGCCCGCGCCTCGCAGCCTCTCCGGCTTCCCGTCCGCCCCCGGCCCCAGCGGGGACCCTACTCCCGCCCGGGGGGGCCCCGTCCCGGCCGTGCCGCCCAGCGCGCGGCGATGAGGTCCGGCTGGTGGTACACGAACGTCCCGGCCAGCGTCAGCCCGATGCCCAGGTAGCTGAGCCCGCTCAGGTGGCTGCCGAAGAGCAGGCGGGACAGCAGCAGGTTGCCCACCACGGTGATGTTGCCCAGGACGTGGACGGTGAGGGCGGAGGTGAGGGAGAGGACGCAGAAGGTGGCCAGGTTGTAGAGGACGGAGCCCAGGCAGCTGAGCAGGACGCAGGCCCAGAGCGTGCCGTCGTAGCGCAGGACGCCCTCCCAGGAGGGACCCACCTCCAGCGCCACGGCAGCCCCGAAGAGCAGGCAGAAACTGGGCAGGGAGGTCAGGCAGAGCAGGGAGAGGGCGTCCAGCCGCTCCTCCTGCAGCAGCAGACCTGGGGGGAGGATGGGGACAGTCAGCAGGACGCCCGGAGCATCCTGCTGGGGACACCTGGAGCATCCTGCCGGGGACACCCGGCACCCGCGGGGCCCCTGCTCAGTGCCCAAGCGGTTAAGAAATCCCAAATGTCACCGGGAAGGGGAAAGTGCGGGGGGCAGCCCCTTCCATGGGGCTGGGCGTGCCCTGGTTCAGGGGTGCCCTGGTTCGGGGGGCCGGAGATCCGCGGGGTTGGACGGGGCAGTGTCCCCACCCTGTTTTGGAGCAAATGTGGCTTCCACCCGCCACCCCCACCCATCCTCTTTTTTCAGCCGATTTTGCAGCCAGAGGCAGCACTTCGGGAGGTGCGGCCTGTCCCCTCCGTGTCCCCGTGTCCCCTCCGAGGCAAGCGGGGACAGCAGCACCGCGGGCACAGCCGGGCCGGCTGCCATGCACGGGGGGCACGTGCCCCATCCCAGGCAGCCGGAGCAGCCCCCAGCCTCCCCGGGGCCGCTCTCCGTGTCCCACAGGTGACGAGGGGACCAGGGTGGGTGCTGGGTGGTCACGTCCCTCGGGTGGCTACAGCAGCCCTGGTACAGCCGCCGGTGGTGCCGACCTTGGGGACGGCACGGGGCGTGCACCCAGCGCTCGGCCCCACGCCAGAGCCCGTCCCCGCGGTGCCCGCCTGAGTCACTGGCTCTGGAGGAAACGCTCCCTTCCCAGCCGAAAAACAACCCGGCCAGCTCCTCTCCGCCGCCTGCCAAGGACATCGGGGGGGGGGGACGATGCCGTGGGGCACGGGGACTCGCAGGGGGCCTGGCAGCCCACAGCACTGGAGGGGGGAGCCCACAGGGATGGGGCAGCCCGGGTGTCCCTGTGCCGGGCCAAGGTGCTGCCACCTCCCATGGCCCCAGGACATGGGACAGTGTCACTGGGAGCCAGCGGTGCCCACGGGCCACCACAGGGACACCAAGGTGTTTGCTCACCACCAGGGTCACCTCGGGGCGAGGACCATGGCACAGCGCCGGGGGGCAGCCGGGTGGGTGAGGGTGGCCCTGGGGTGTCACCAGTGACAGGCTGGGCAGGGGGCAGTGGGGTGACACTGGGGTGACACTGGAGTGGCACCAGGGCCAAGGGGGGCAGCGGGTGGCACTGGGACTGGGGTGGCATGGGGTTGGTGCTGGGGGCCAAGGCACCATGAGGGTCGCGGTGGCAGTGGAGCGGCACTGGGGCCAGGGCGGGCAGGGAGCATCACCAGCACCATGGTGGCACCGGGGTGACGCCAGCACCCCTGTGCCCCCGGGGCCGTGCCAGGGGAGGGCAGGCGGGCGTGCAGGACGGGGACAGGGACAGGCGGGTGGCACTTACTCTGCTGTATGGACTTGAGGGCGCGGAGGACGGTGGCGGCCAGGAGGAAGCCGCAGCCGGGCTGGTGGAAGTGGAGCCCGCCGGCGATGCTGCAGGCGGCCCCAGCGCAGACGGGGCCCATGGCGGCGTACTGCAGCGGGTGATGCCGCCGGCCCCCCAGCAGCCCTGACAGCAGCAGGGTGACCAGCGGGGTGGTGGTGGCCACCGCCTGCGCCACGTCCAGCTGCACGTAGCTCAAGCCCAGGTTGCCCAACGCCACGCTGGTGCAGAAGGTGAGGCTGAGCAGGTAGATCCTGGCACGGGGCCGGGGGGCCGGCGGTGACGGTCCCCGCGCCCAGCCCAGCAGGTACCCCACGGCCACCCCCGACAGCATGTGGAGGGACGACAGCAGCAGCGGGTAGCGGAAGCCGTGGGTGGTGAAGATCCATTTGTTGAGGCCGGCCATGGTGGTGCCGGTGCCCAGCCAGGCCAGGACGGTGAGGGTCAGGGGCAGCGCCGGCCCTGAGGGCGGCCGCCCCCCCCCTGCCGGCCCCGGGTCAGGTTTCCAAGGCCGGAGGGTCCCCTCGCCGGCCGTCATCGCCGCTTCATCGCCCCGCCGGGACCGCAGGCACATGGGCACCAGCTCTGCTCCCCTCCGCTGCCACCCTCCGCTCTGCCCCGTCCTCCCGCGCCGCGCCGAAAGCCGCCAGCCCCGGGAGTCGGTGGCGGCGGCGGGTCCCCGGCTCCTGCTGGCAGCGGCGGTGGCGGCAGCACCCACGCCGGGGGTGGTGGCAAGGCTCAGCCCCGGGGCGCCGGTGCCATGTGCGAGGGAGGCAGTGCCGGCGGCCAGGAGCGAGCGGAAAGTTTGGCGATGGCGGGGAGCGGCGGGAGGGAGGCTCCTCCCCACAGGGCCGCCGCCGCGTCACGGCAGCCTGGGTGCGGGGGTACGGGGGTGCGGGGGTGCGGGGGGGCGCGTGCAGGGGTGCACACCCGGGAATGCCGCCCGGCGCGACGGGGTCTGCTGGCAACCGGCGGCCATGCATCCCCACCGGAGCAGCTGGGCTGGCGGAGGCCGGAGCACGGGCGGCCTCCATGGTGACGGCGGCGGTGGGACTGCGTCAGAGCCCCCGGCTGACTCACGCCGGGCGGCGGGGCGGGCGCCATCACGCTCCACCGCCGGCCCGGGAACGTTGGCAGCCGACCCCAAACCGCAGTGGACGCCGCCTCCCTCGGCTCCGTTCACCGCCGGCTGCCCCAGGTGTTTTTTGGGGTTGGCTTAAATCCCAGGGTGGGGGATCACGCAAGGTTGGGACAGACACACCCAGGGGGTCCCCCTCACGCTGCACGTGGGACTGGGGCCACTGCGGTCCCCAAGCCCTCGGCGGGGGGGGCTGAATGGGGAGGGCTGGGGGTCCCCCCCAGGGGGTTTATGGAGGAGGACGGCCCCGGGTGGTGCCTTGCTGGGGACGAGCAGCGCTGGCTCAGGCTCCCCAAGAGCGACACCCCAAAACCAGCTGCTCCCAGGGGCTGCCTGCCCTGTCCCCGAGCAGGGCCGGGACCGGTCTGGCTGCTCCGGTCCCACCATGCCTGTAGCACACAGGGCATGGCGTGTCCCCTCCTCCTCCCCCTCCCCGGGTGGACCTGGGGTGCAGGGCGCAGGGCAGGCAGGGCAGGCAGGAGGCAGGGAGCCAGCAGGTCCTGCGCCCAAGGCAGGCGTTTCATTGCCATCACCCCCCCACCCTCTACCACTCGCTCAGGCGCAGGATGAGGGTCTCCCCGTCGTGAGGTCTGTAGTCGGCGACGCCTGCGGAGAGAGGGACAGCAGCCCCAGGTGGGAGAGCGGCCATGGGGGCCACCCGGGACCCCCGCCGCCTGCCCCAGGACCCCCCCCCATCACTCACCCATCTGCAGGCTGGTGCTGGGGGCAGTGAGGAGCTGCCAGTAGCTCCGCTTCTGCTGCCGGGCCTCCAGCCCCAGCACCCTGCTCAGAAAGGGGCCCTGGGGGGTGTCCTGGGTGTCAAACCTGGCGGGCGGGAGAGGGGGGTGAGGGTCTGACCCCAGCACTGCCGGCGGTGGGGCAGGTCTGCTGCCGAGGGAGCCAGGCGATGGGGACCAGAGAGAGCCCGCAGCACGGGTGCGGGGCATGCGGCCGCCCTGGGTGTGACACCCAGGGACCCCGGAGGGTCCTCCCAGCCCGGCACGCGGGGCCACGTACGTGAAGTTGTGGGTTCCCTGCGCGGCGGCCGCCTTGAGCACGTCCAGGAGAGAGGCACCGGCAGGCGCGGGCACCAGCTGGTTGTAGAGCCGGCGCTGGGGACACCGCGGCTCGGGGCACTCCACGGCCAGCCGCACCATCTTGTTGCCTGGCCTCTCGGGCAGCGGCTCAGGACCGACAGGCATCAGCGTGTCTGCGAGAAGGAAGCCACCGCGGCACTGATGGACACCGAGCCACCACCACGCTGGTGTCTGCGCTAACCCCATCCCTGTCTCCCCACGCTGCCCCGGTCCCTACCCGGCTCCTCCTGGCAGCTCATGGAGGCGATGTCCAGGTAAGAGCGGCCGTGCAGCGCCGGCAGCGCCTGGGCCATGGTCGCGGCGGTGGTGAAGGCATCCAAGTTCGCCAGCAGCGCAGCCATGGCCCGGCCATATGCCGGCTGCGTCCGGCACGTGTTGGTGGCGATGAAGACCTGGGAGCAGGAGGGAGGAAGGTGGCGGGGCAGCGGCCCAAGGAGGGAGGCGGGTCGGGTCCCTGGGCCACGGGCACCGCGCCGCTGCCGCTGAGCATCGCCTGCCTGCCCAGCCCCTGCCCGGGGCAGCGGCCTCTGCCCAGGCACCTGCACCCGCACCCACTCCTGCAGCCCCACTCCCACCCATGCCCACACCCACGCCAGAGGCCTCCCGCACACGACACCCACCTGCATCGCCCATGGGGTGCTGTAGACATTGCCAAAGAGGCCATCCCGGCCCTGCACCTCGACCATCCTCCTCCTCGCCCTGTGCATGGCCGCCCGCAGCTCTGTTGCCAGCCCGGCCCCCACCAGCCGCTCCCGCTCCAGGCAGGCAAAGGCCAGCGCTGCCACTGCCTCGGTGTCTGCAGGGACACGGCGTCACCCCGCTGCCGCACACCTGCTCTGGGGGGCCACCGCCTTGCCTGTCCCTCGGGACTCTTACCCACGGCACTGCCACCAGCGTGCTGGAACCTGCCATGCTGCTCGGCCGCCAGGAGCCGGCGGATCACCTCCTCCCGCACCCGCTTGCGGTGGACGCACAGCGCCAGCACGCCCAGGCTGTACTGGTAGTAACTGGTGAGGGGGTGGCCGTGCTGCCGGGAGCCTGGGGACGAGTTATCGTGTCACCGGGGAGAGCCAGTGGCCCTACGGCTGGACGTGCCAGCCCGTGGGTGGGTGCTTACCACAGTCGCCCCGTGGGGATGCTCTCACCTGCCCAGTCCTCCTCCAGGTAGTACTTCAGCCACGTCACCAGTGAGCGCTGGGGACGGGGCTCTGGCGGGGGACAAGTGGCCCGCAGCCCCAGCAGGTACAGCGCCAGCCGCCCCGTCTCCGGCCCCTCCGCCTCAGTGCTCCTGCAAGCCACCACATCAGCTCTCATCGGCAGCCGGAGCCCCCGCACCATGCCGGGGGGCTGTCACCCTGCCGGTGGAGGGGACTGTCCCCGCGGGACACACACACGTACGTGCTGTGCTCAGTGTCCGCAGCATCCTGCTGGGGGTGGCCGTGGGGTGCAGTGTGGGGCCGGCCAGCTGCCTGCAGGCTCCTGCGGGGACTCAGTGTCAGCAGGGTGCTGAGGCAGCATAGGGGACAGGGGACATCGCCCAGAGGCACAGAGGGGAACCGGTGTCCCCCCTTGGAACCTACCGGCCATAGCGGTGCTGGAAGGCGTCCCGCAGACGCGCCAGGTACTGCTCCTCCCCGCGCAGGTCGTGGTCGCCGGCCAGGCGAAGGGCCAGGTAGACGCTGGGGTCGGGGTCCCGCGCTGGGTCCGCCGCCAGCCCCAGCAGCCGGGCACTCAGCGCCCGCACCGCCGCCGCCTCCCCCGGGGCATCTACCCCCCACGGCCCCGGGGGGAGGGAGCGGAGGGTGAGGGGGGCAGGAGGGGGCTGAGCCCACCCCAAACACCAGCTCCGTGGCACCTGCAGCCCGTGGCACCGGTGGCGATGGAGACCCAGCACACCAACCCTGTTGTGCACCCTGTGCCCTCTGCGTTGCTCCCTCAAGTCCCAAAATCTCAAGTGTCCTCCCCAAAAACGGGGAAGAAACACAGTAAGAGACGTGACATGAAGCAGCAGCGCAGGGAGCCCGACGCCCAGGCACAGACACCCTCCCACCACGCCCGTGGGGCTGGCAGGGTGCTGGGGTGACACCCCTGTGGGACTGCACAGTGGGGGGCTGCAGGCGCAGGAGCGGGGCAGGTTGGCTGTGGGCACTGGGCAGGGGAAGGAGGCACAGGAATAAGGCTTAACGCCGGTGGGCGCTGGGGAGAGCTCAGCTCTGGAAAACTCATCACCAGAGGGGCTTCACGAGGCCGATGTCCTCCCCGGGGCTGGCGCACGGGGCTGGAGCCAGGGATGCTGCCCGTCCCCCCCAGCCCCACTCCCTGGGGACGTCTCCACTGCTGCAGCCAGCTCGGGGACCCGCTCTAGGCACTGTCCCAAACAGGTGAGACCACCGGCTCCAGTGTGTTCCCCAGGCAGGACGCAGGGGTCCAGGGGCTGCAGGTGGCGGCCGGCCGCCGTACTCACCACAGAGCTGGGCAGGCAGGACCGCGGCCTGCAACAGGACGAGGAGCAGCCACATGCCGGAGCGGGGCGGTGGGTGCCACGGCACGGCACGGCACAGCACAGCTGGCGTCCTGGCAGAGGCAGGCGGAGCCCAGCCAAGCCGAGCCGGGACGCCGCCAGGGATGGGAAGGTGTCACAAGAGGCCGTTTCCGCACATCTGACACACAGTCAGCAGAAACAGGAAAGGACTTTGGCTGGAGGCGAAGCAAAGGGAAACGGGGCTGCCCCGCGCCGGGGCAGAGATAAGGTGCTCGCAGCCGCTCTTCCCTCCCGGCTCCCTGACCTGGCACGAACCATGCGAGCACCGAGGTCTCTCTGCCCTCCGCACCACGGCTGGGGCAGCGAGACCCAAACTGCTGGCGTTCAGGCCAAAATCACTGGTCAACATTAGCCCAAAATAAAAAAAAGAGATTGAAAACCCAAAAAACCCTGCGCCCTCCATCCCCACAGCCCTTGAAAGCAATAACCCCGCTGCTCGCCCGGAACTGGATTTTTATTGAAAAGCAAAACAAGGACTAATTGACGGGTGGGCATCGGGGTGCTGAACCCCAGGTGCTGAGGGGAGGGGGGTCCCAGGGTGCTGCTTGGGGCTCAGGTCTCTGTCTGCCGGGGAACTCCCAGGCTAGGAAGGTGGTGACAGACAGTGGGGACTCCCTCCTGCCCCCCACAAACCCCTGCACCTGGCAGGGGCTGAGGATGGGGCTCCCAGCCTCCACTACCCCCCTGGGAGACGGTGTGGACCCTCACCAGACGCAGCTCAGCCAGGATGCACCCATGGGTGCCCCACGGGTGATGGTAGGCAGGGAGGTGACCTGTCCCCTCCCGCTGTCCAGGTCTGCTGCTCTCTCGAGGGCACTGGGGACAGATGGGGTGGCAAGAGGGTGTGGCACCCATCAGCCATGTGTGTGCAAGCGCCAATGCTGTCACCGCAGTGCCAGGGCTGGGGGTCCCCGCGGGTCGGGACAGACAAGACCCCTTGTGTGCATGTCACCCTGCGGGAAACGCCCTGGTCCCCGGAGATGTGCCGTGTGGAGACACGGGGTGCAGCTGCCCCCTACATGTGGGGAGCGCTGGGGAGAGACAAAGGCGGGGGTGCGCGAGAGGCAGGGGCCTGCAGAGCGTGGGCCGAGGGAGGCCTTTCCCCCCCAAGAACCACCCCCATCCGCCCCACAGCCGGCTGCCAGGCCCCAGAGAACAGGGCCAGTGCCCTGGGGCCGGCGGGGGCTGGTGCCCGGCCCCAAGGGCTGCCTCAGCAGGGGCGGGGGCCACGGGAACACCCAGGGCCCAGGCAGCGCCGGCCAGGGACCTGCCAACCCGCTGTCCCTGCGGGTGACCGGCGTCCCGTGGCGTGGCGTCCCGTCCCTGCGGGAGGCCGAGCCTCGCCACCCGCCCGGGCCCCACCAGGCCCCGGCCTCGCTAATTCCCGGCATGCCCCGCGCCGCCCCGCAATATCCCAGAGTGCGCCGCGCCGCAGGACCCACCCCGACGGACGGCGCGGGCTGCCTGCAGCGTGCCTGCCCGACCCCGTCTCCGCCGCCTGCCCGCGGTGTCCGCCCTGCCCACACTGCTCGCGCTGCCCACACTGCTCGCGCTGCCCACACTGCTCGCGCTGCCCACGTGACCGGCGCGGGGCGGCTCCGGGGGGCGCGGGCCCGGGCCCGGGCCCGGGCGCAGGCAGGGCGGGGGCAGACCGGGGGCCTGCGGCGCGCCGGGAGCACGCGGGCAGCGGCGGCAGCGGCGGGGCGATGGGCGGGCTGGAGAAGAAGAAGGTACCGCGGGGCGGCCCGGCCGCCTCCGCACCTCCCGGCACCGGAGCAGCTCCCTCCCCTTCCCCCATCCCCCCGTTCAGTGGCCATGTCCGCACTCCCCCGTGCCCGTCCGTGCCGTGCCTCCCCTCCCGCCGGTGCCCCCCTCCACCGCCGGTACCGGTGCCCACCCGTGTCAGCTGCCCTCCCCCGCGGTAGAGGTGTCGCACGTGTCGTGCCCCTCCCCCTCGCCGCCCGGTACCGGCGCCCCCGCCCCGCCCCGTGCCAGGGCCCGTCCATGCTGTGACACCGGTGGCCCCATTAAGCTCCTCGCCCCCCCCCCCCCCCCCGCCGGTTCCCGTTTCTCCTCCCTCTCCGGCCAGTGGCTCTGGGGCTGCCCCTCCCGCCGCGCTCCTTGTCGCGGCCCCCCCCGACGCCGCCGTCTCTCCCCAGTACGAGCGCGGCTCCGCCACCAACTACATCACCCGCAACAGGGCGCGGAAGAAGCTGCAGCTGAGCCTGCCCGATTTCAGGTGCGCCCGCCGCCGGGCCCGGGACCCCCGGGGGGGCAGCAGGGGTTGGAGGCCGTGGAGAGTGTTGGTGGTGTGTCCTGCGTGTCCCGGGGCTTTGGGCTGCCAAGTTCTGGGGTTTTTCTCCCTGGAGTGAAAGGGTCCCGGGGCGTTCCGCTTTTGGGTACCGGGTGCTGCGGCCTCCTGTGTCTCACCCTCGTTGCCATTACCAGGCGCCTCTGCATCCTGAAGGGGATTTACCCCCACGAGCCCAAGCACAAGAAGAAGGTGAACAAAGGCTCCACTGCACCCAGGACCTTCTACCTTCTCAAGGACATCAAATTCCTCCTTCATGAGCCCATTGTCAACAAGTTCCGGGAGTATAAGGTAATTATCCTGCCTGAGACCCCCGGGTTGCTGCCCGAGGGGCCGCTGAGGGCTCGCCCCCAGCCTCCCCCTTTCCCCGCAGGTGTTTGTCCGGAAGCTCCGGAAGGCATACGGGAAGAGCGAGTGGAGCACTGTAGACCGGCTGAAGGACAACAAGCCCAGCTACAAGCTTGACCACATCGTGAAGGAGAGGTGAGCCACCGGACAAGTCCCCCCAGAGCCATCCCCGCTTGGGAGGCACTTTCCCTGCAGCCACCTGGACCTCTAGAGCCTTCACTGTGTCCATCCCTGTTTAGGAATCCACCTCCTATATATATTGGGGGGGTGGGGGGGGTGCAATGGAAACCAGTGTTTCAGGAGTGGAGGAGAAGGCTGTAGCATGCTGCACACTGGCTGTAGCAAAACCTGAGCAAGCAGGGAGTTGCTTGGCTGTCCTAGATGTCTCCAGGAAGATGCTGAGAGCTCCCCTCCCTAAGCTGTGTTTTCCTTGGAGGAAGGGCTGGTGGAAGGTGAATCATGCCAACAGAGTCGGTGAATTTGGTGGTAGTGAGAGAGGAGAGGAGCCAGGGGGAAGGGAACCTGCTCTGGCGTATCTCTTCGTTGTCTTGGTGGTGCCTGGGACCTTGCTGTGCTGGTGCGGAGAGGGGAGAGAGAAACAGCACCGAGAGACAGACACTGCCCCGACAAGCTCGCTGCTCGGGGGAGGGAGATGGTCTGGGCACTCAGCGGCCATGCTTGAGCTGTGGGGCCATGTTGTCTCCCTCCGACCACAGCGTTTGAGTCCTGCAGCTTTTGTCTGGGCCTTGTCCATCTGGTCGAAGAGCACCGTGCGTTGGCGTGCTGCACCGCAGGCCACAGGCGTGCTTGTCCTCAGTGGGTCCAGGCTGGGATTCCCCAACACTCGGTGCCTGTGGGTGCCCTGAAACCTGTTTACACCCATCCTGTTGGCAACACCCATCAGGGGTGTTGCCGTCCCCTCACCAGGGAGGTTCCTGGTTCCCCAGGGAGCTTCTTGGAGGCCTCTCTGTGACCATGGGCTCCTGTGTGCCCAGGAAGGACACCCTGCCCCTGTGGGCCACCAGCTTTGGTGGGATGTGGAGGAGATGGATGCTCCATAGTGCCCATTCCTTCCTCATGCGAGGTCTCCACCAGGCCCAGCAGCTTTTGGTGGACACGGGGGCTGGGTGTGATTTCCCCCCCACACACCCCCTTCTCCTCCTGCCCGGGCATAGGTACCCAACCTTTGTAGACGCGCTGCGGGACCTGGACGATGCCCTCTCCATGTGCTTCCTCTTCTCAACCTTCCCGCGCACGGGCAAGTGCCACGTTCAGACCATCCAGCTCTGCCGGCGCCTGGCCGTGGAGTTCCTCAACTACGTCATCGCCTCCCGCTCCCTGCGCAAGGTGGGCGCTGCGGGGAGGGATGGGTGGGGAGGCCCTGGGGGGTGGTGGACTTGTGCCCCCGGAGGGCCTGGGGCCAGCTGGCAGCTTCAGATGGGGAACGAGTCCTGCCGGGCCGTCTGTGAGACTCCTCTGATGAATCTGCTGACGGGGCAAGGGTTAATGAGGACAGGGACAAAGGAGCACCCATGGCCTTCCGCCCCTGAGCCCCTGCGCTGTTCCCTGCCAGGTCTTCCTGTCCATCAAAGGCATCTACTACCAGGCCGAGGTGCTGGGGCAGCCTGTCACCTGGATCACCCCTTACACCTTCGCCCATGACGTGAGTACCTGCGAAGAGCGCGGCAGGATCCGTGTGGGACCCACGCTGGCTCGCTGCCCCCTTCCTTGTGGGAAGAAGGGCTGAGGGACACAACCCTCTTCTACCCCCTGGGATGGCTGTATGCGTGTGCCCTGTGCCTGGCTGTACCAGTCTCCCCGGTTCCTTATTTCCTCTTGTCAATTATTAAAATGTGCCTTAATCAGCAATTAAAGATTAGCCTGCAGGAATGAGGCTGGTGGCATGAGGGAAGAGGCGAGTCAGACCCCACACCCTCGGCCAGGGTGGCTCTGCTGCGTCCCTTGCGCGGTCCAGGCTGGTGGCAGGGCGAGGGGAGAGCTGCGGGTGTCCCCATGCCAAGGACAGCTGTACGGCTGTGCTGCGCCTTGCCAAGATGCTTGGCACGCAGGAGTTCACCGTCACGGCAGTGCCCTCTTGTTTGCCTCCTGGACTTTCCAGGTCTTGGCACAGTTGGGTTGAGCCTTTCCAGCTCTCTATGGGCTTTGGTACGGCCCGCACTGGGGCGCACCCCCCCAGCTCACCCTCGCAGCATCTCGGGCAACCCACGTCCTCCCCAGCCAGCATTGCTTGTCTCTCCCTTGAGTTGTGGCTGTTGGGGGGCTGACTGTGTCCCTGCTGGGTTTCGGCTCCTTGCCCTGCCCTTGCTCTGCTTTGCCATGGCCTGCACATCTCTCTTGGAGGAGCAGAGTCCCTGGACGGAGCCACCGAGGGCCCCATCTGTGGTGGGATGAGGTGCTCCATCTGTCCAAGCAGCCCTCTTCACAGAGGGGTGGCAGCAGGGCGGTGGCAGCAGGGCCCTGGTTAGCAGCCTGGAGAGCTCTCCCTGCCCAGGGTCTGGCGGTGGCCATGGATCTCCGGACCTCACTGTGAAGGGGGCAGGATCCTCCTCCCTGTGCAGATGGGGTGGGCCCCTGTCCCTGCAGAGGGGGGTCTGGTCCTTTGTCCTTGCATCCTCACCCTTCCCGTGTACCTGCAGCACCCCACAGATGTGGATTACCGTGTGATGGCCACCTTCACCGAGTTCTACACCACCCTGCTGGGCTTCGTCAACTTTCGGCTCTACCACTCCCTCAACCTGCTCTACCCCCCTAAGGTGAGGCCATCACCCGCCCTGGGGACACACCACACTGGCCTGAGCCTGGCGGGACCACCCGGTGTGGGTGGTGTGAGCGAGCCCATGCTGGAGGGTCAGGGTGGTAGAGGGGGGCATGGTTGGGAGCTGCTTCCCCACCTGTTTCTCCCCAGATCGATGGCCAGGCTGCTGTTGAGCTGAAGCCCACGGAGGGCAAAGAGTATGCCATGGATTCGGAGAGCTACCTGGAGGTGAGGGACACTGCCGTCACCCTGGCCCGTGGCAGCACCCTGTGGGGCCCTGGTGACCTGAGCACAGACCCCTTCCTCCATGGGGCACTTGATGGGCAGGGGCCGAGGAGCAGAGCCTGGTCCTTGCCTGGCAGAGGAGACTGATCCCAAATTCCTTGCCCCCTCATGCTGGCCAAGGGAGGAGCTGTGCTTGGTCTCGGGGGCCACAGGGACCCTCTGAAGCCCCAGTGCTGGGGACTGCGGGGTGCGACAGCACACGGAGGAGGCTGAATGTCTCTCTGGTCCCTAGGTCTTTTGACCTCTTGCTCTGAGAAATCGCCTTTTCCTTCCTCCGTGAGGCTGCTGCCCCTTTTCCCATCCCCAAAGCGCTGGCTGGGTGTGACGCTCTCTCGGTCTCTTCCCGCTGCAGAAACTGTCAGCTCTGAGTGCCAGCCTGGCCCGTGTGGTGGCCCCGACCCACGAAGACGAGGTGGAGATGGATGAGTTCCCGGTGGAGGGGGTAAGAGCCTATGCGGGGTGCTCAGCCCTGGCTTTGGTTGATCCCATCTGCGGTATGTCTTGTGGCCGGGCAAAGGCTGGCAGGGCCTGGTGTGGTGCTGGGAGGGACTGCCAGGAGCATGGGGCAGCGCCCGAGAGCCCTCCTTGCAGAGAGGGACTTGGCAGGGGCTGTTCCTGTGGAGGGGGCTGAATGCTTTGCTCTGAGCAGGAGACAGCGGAGCAGATGGATGCGAGGAAGAAGGAGCAGGAGGCCCTGGAGAAGCACAAAAAGCTGTTTGAAGGGCTGCGCTTCTTCCTCAACAGGGAGGTGCCTCGAGAGCCGCTGGCCTTCATCATCCGGTACGTGGTGGGCAAGCTGTCCCTCGGCAGCCCTGCTAGGCCGTGCTTGTCAGGACTTTTAAGGCCAATCTGCCTGATGTCCAGCGGGCAAGGTGACCCTGAGGACCCCTCCTGCCTGCCTGACTCCCTGGTGGGTGTTGCTGGCAGGTGCTTTGGTGGCCAGGTCTCCTGGGACAAGTCCCTGTGCATCGGTGCCACCTACGACGTGAGCGACCCCTCCATCACCCACCAGATTGTTGACCGGCCCCGGGTGCAGCAGCAGGTTGTTGGCAGGTGGGTGAGGCAGGTGGCTGGTCCCCAGAATGGCCACGTGGACTAGCGGGTGTCCCTGGCCATCCCAGGACTGTCGCACACTCTGTCTGCTCCCTTGCAGCCCTGTGGGCTCCAGAGCCTGAGGTGGGAGGAAGGCGTCTGAGCCCATGTCCCTCTGCCCCACAGGTACTACCTGCAGCCTCAGTGGGTCTTCGACTCCGTCAATGCCAAGCTGTGCCTCCCCGTGGCCGACTATTTCCCTGGCGTGCTGCTGCCCCCGCACCTCTCGCCCTTCGTGACGGAGCAGGAAGGAGACTACATCCCTCCCGAGAAGCTGAAGCTGCTGGCCATGCAGAGGGGCGAGAACCCAGGTGATGCGAGGCTCTGAGGTCGGAGGAGTTGCGGAGCCAGGCAGCGTTGCTGCCTCAGCGGGGCCAGCGACTGCTCTCCTCTTGGTAATGGTGGTCTCTCTGTAGATGAAGAGAGTGAGGAGGAGGAGGAGGAAGAGGAGGAAGAAGAGGACGACAATGATAAAGAGGAAGAGGAGGAAGATGAGTCTGAAAAGGAAGAGGAGATGAAATTGAAGAAGATGGAAGAGCAGAAGACTGAGAGCAACAGCAAGGTACGGTTCCCGGCAGTGGGGTGGGAGCCCTGGGAGGAGGCAGCTCTGGTGAGCTCAGTCCTCCTGCAGCAGCCACCGCGCTTCATGTTCATGTTCATGAGCTGCAGCTCCTGTTCACGCCTGGGACCTGCCACCAGCTCCAGAGGGTGCTGCAGCTCTTCTGTGGCCCCCAGGGAATGGCGTGGAAATGTCTGTCCCTAGGGCAGGGTGGTGAGCTCCCGGCATTCCGGGGTCCTGAGCTCTTGAGCTCTTTGCAGGCGCTTCCCGTGAAGGTGACCGCTGGCAAGCTGCGGCTGGAAGACAGGCAGCGCCTGGAGCAGGAGCAGCAAAGTGAGGAGAAGCGTCTGGCCATCATGATGATGAAGAAAAGGGAGAAATACCTCTACAAAAAGATCATGTTTGGCAAGAAGCGCAAAGTCCGAGAGGTACGAACACAGGGCTGCTCTGCACCAAGGACCCTTGCCTGGATCCTGGTGCTAGCTCTTCCCAAATCGGCTCGCGGCTACAGATTCCTAAAGCTGAGTCTTTCCCCATCTCAGGGCAGAGGGAGCAGCTTCTGCTTCCGATAGACTGCGCCAGCTCTGGGCTGCTCCTTCTGCCCCTGTCTCTACTCAGTGAGAGCATTGGCCGACGGTGGGCTAGGGTGAGGCTCTAAAAGCCTCTTCCCCAGCATCACCAGGCTGTGGCTCCTCGTGCTCCCCCGGGGCCATGGCTTGTGCTCAGCAAGCGAAGCTGCAGCCCCTCTCTGTGCCCCACGCCTGGCCCAGGTGCCGGCAGAACATGGGTCCATCTCCCCCACGTCAAGCTGGAGGGCTTAGTGGGACCGAGGGTAGAGCAGCCCTTGGTGTCTGCAGACCAGTCTGACTGTGGGTCTCGGGGTTTCTCCACAGGCAAACAAACTCGCTGCAAAGAGAAAAGCCCATGACACTGCCGTCAAAGAGGAGAAAAAGAAAAGCAAGAAGGCACGACGAGCGTGACGGGACCCGGAGGCTCCCCGCAGGGGCTGGCTGCCTGCCGCCTGTGGACACTATCGCATTTGGGTGAAAAACCCTCAGCTTTGCTCTTGGGACAGAAATGCTAAATTAAAACATTTCCTGTCTGTAAATACACCTCCCGCTGTGCCTTTCCCAGGGCTCCCTCAGCTCCCCTCCGCCGGTGCCTCTGCCCGTCCTGGTCTGGGCTGCGGGATCGGCGTCACAAGGACTGTCCTCTTCGTGCTGGTGCCATGTCTGCTTCCTGACCCGCGGGGCTGGCGAGTGGGGAAGAGCCCAGGGAGAGATCTGGGCTCTTGCAGGTCCCTCTGGGCTTGTTCATTTTGAATTTGCACAGCCCTGGGTGGAGGCGCTGGGCCCCTGTGGCGGAGCAGGAGCTCCCCGGGGGCTGCCTGGCTTGGCGGGGCGTTGCTGCGTCTTTTGGGGGCTCAGCACGAGGAGCGGGGCATTGCCCCAGCCTTGGTGGAGAGGAGTCCATGGCAGAGTGGAGCCTGTCCTCTGGCATCTGCGTGGCACCGCATGGCAGGCCATACTTCTTTTGTATTTTTATTTTTCATTAAAGAAGGTGACGCTTCCCCAGTGGTGTGTGTCATCTATTCCCTCCCAGCCTGGGCGGTGCGACTGCATGGTGCCCGGGGCTCTGCCTGGTCCTGGGCACGGCAGAGGAGGCGCGGATCCGTTCATCCTAGACGCGTGCGGGGCTGGACACGGCTCCTTACCCCACACCGGGTGAGTCGGTACGGCTGTTGGGAGGTGGGGCAGAAGGGACAGAGCCTGGTCCCTGCTCCAGGTGCACGATGCGTGGGCACCGTGGCCGTTACCTTGCTCCTTGTCCCCCTGTGCTCCCAGCGGCAGCTTTGGGTAGGGTCTGCTCTGGCTGCTGAGAGCCAGCTCCGAGTCCGTTTTGTTCAGCTGGGTGAAGTGCAAAGTCTGGCCCCTGGGGAGGAGGAGCCCGAGGGGCCAGGACTCACTGGGGCCCACCGGACTGGGAAGCAGCTCTGCAGAAAAGGAGCTGGTGGGCACCACGTTGCCCGTGAGCCACCAACGTGCCCTTGGAGCAAAGAGGGCTAATGGTGCTGCATGAAGAGGTCGAGGGAGGTGATCCTGCCCCTTGGTGCTGGTGAGGCCACTGTGTCCAGCACCAGGCTTCCCACTGTGAGAGACATGGACATACTGGAGTGAGTCCAGCGAAGGGCCACCAAGATGATGCAGGGACTGGAGCATCCCTCCTAGGAGGAAAGGCTGGGGGAGCTGGGACTGGAGAAGGCAAGCTTTGGGGAGATCTTGTCAATGGGTATAAATACCTGGGGGGATGATGTGAAGATGGGGCTAGGCTCTTCTCAGTGGTGCCCACCCCCCGGGTGATGGGCACAAGCTGGAACCTGGGAGCCTTCTGAACAGCAAGAAACACTTCTTCACCATAAAGGTGACCAAGCGCTGGCACACGGTTGCCCAGAGAGGCAGTGGACTCTTCCCTCCATGGAGATACCATGAGCATGAGTCACCTTCAGAGGTGCCGCCAAGCCTGCTGGGACGCTGTTGAGTTGTCTGCAAAGGCACAAGGCAAAGGTTTTTGGGGCTCGCTGTCCCTCCCCCACCATCCTCCAGCAAGAGATTTGGGGGGTGATTTTTGGGGGTGAAGGAGGGGTTCTTCTGGGGCTCTTGGCTGAGATAAAGCAATGCATGGAGAGAGTAGGGCTGCCATGGTTGGCATTGGCAGCATTATCCCACCCCCTTCCCCAAAATCCTGGGTTTTTTTCCCTAAAAATAGCCACCCTCACACACCTTTCCTCTCCACGGCCTAGGTGTGGCCCTGAGGCCTCTTCATGGCCACCCTCCTCCTGGGGAGAGGAGGAGGGTAATGCCCGGGTTTGTGCAAGATTTGGGGGGTTCTGCCCTTTTTTGGCTCATTTTGGAGGTTGGGGAGGGGTGTCCCAAGGTGGGGTGGCTCCTGTGGGGTTTTTGTAGGGTTTTGGTGAGCGTGGCCTCGTTGGGATGTGAAGGTTGGGCCACCTCATAGGGCTTATGGGGACACCCTTGTCTCCAGCCATGGTGAAGGCTGTGGTATCTCACGGGGCTTTATAGGGACAGACTCATCCCCAGCTGCGGTGAAGGTTGTGCCATCAAATGGGGGTTTGTGGGGACGCCTTGTCCCCGGCCATGGGGAAGGCTGGTTATGTCATGGGGCTTTTATGGGGACCGCCCTTCTCCACAGCGGTGGGGAAGGCTCCGCCACCTCGTGGCATTTTTTGGCTGACGCTCTCTTTTCCAGCCAAGGTGAAGGCTGTGGGGACGCAGGTGGGGCCTGCGGACTCGCCGCGGGCGCTGCCGGCCCCAGGGACCAGCAACCCCAGCAGCGAGCGAGCAACAGCACAGACAGGGACCTGTCAAGAACGGCCGGCCTTTTTCTTTCTCTCTTTCTCCTTCCTTTCTCCTCTCTCTCTCCTTTTTCCTTTCTTTTTCCTTTCTCCCCAGTTTTTTTCCTTTCTTCCCCTTTTTTTCCTTTCTTTTTGCTTTGGCGGCTTGGGAGGCTTTTGCCTTTCTTTTTCCTTTTTTTTTTTTAATTTTTTTTGCTTGCTTTTCCCCCCTTCCTTGACTTCACCTCTTGGAAAAGGAGGAGATTCAACCCCTTGGGAGCTCCTGGGGCTGCACCCAGAGCCGGGCTTCCACCACAGGACCCTAAATGGGGTCATTCCCAACCCCACCGGAGCCGCTGGCCACCTGCTCCTGGGGGCCCGCAGGCGCGGCGCCGGGGCGGCAGATGGGAAGGGCGGCGGGGCCGGCAGGCAGAGCCGGCTGCAGGCAGCAGCCCCGCTACCAGGCTGCCCGGCCAGGTGACCACGAACCGGTCGCACCACCCCGACGGCCACCGGTTCCCCCTCTTCCGCCAGCGCTAATGACAGCTTTTCCGCACGATAAAGGCGCCTGACGCAGCGCTTGGCCAACGAGTGTCCGACGGGGCCAAGCCCCGGCACGGACCGGCCGCGCGGGCTCCTCACCGAATCCCTCGGGAGCCCCGGCTCCGGCACGCACTTCCCCGGCGGTTGCGGTTTTCAGCGTGAGTGCTTCGTTTGTACCCCCAGATCTGGGGGGGATTTGCTCTGCCCGCTCCCAGATGGGGGGGCACGGGGTGGGGGCGTCATGGTGGAGCCCTCCCGGGGGTGGTTTGCACCCCGTGGGGTGCGGGAGATGGGGCATCACAGCTCCCCGGCTTCGTTAAATCGCATCCCGAGGCCGCGAGCATCCATTCATTGAGCTGCTGCATCCTGGCCGCCGCGATCCTCATCCGGCTGGAAATCCTTCGCAATGCCGTCCCCCAAAAAAGGGAGAAACCCATAAGCAAGTGCCCTGTGGAGAGGGGGTGGGATGGCTCTTTGCCCCCGCGCCACCATTGCCACGGCGAATCCAGAAAGGCGAGCGCCGGAGCCAGAGCAGGCGGCGGAGCCGGGGCTGCCGTTTAATTCGGCGTCGTGGTTATTTCACGCCGCAGCCATTACCCGTGACAAGTGGGCCTCGGGGAACAGGGGGAAGAGATGGGCGATTAATCCCGGGCGTGACTCCAGCCAGGGCTGGGTGCAACCGGAAACGCGTTGGATAAGGGCTCGGCGCGGGGGCTGCGCGCTCGCTGCACGCTCGGGCGTTACGCTGCCTCTGCGTAGGGATGAGTCTCCTGTCCCCACCCCGGCGGCAGCCTCTGCCCCCCCAGGGGCAGGCGAGCACGTCCCAGCGTTGCTTTTTGGGGAGCGCGTGCTTGCACTCGCTTGTGCTCGCTCGCACGCTTGCTTGCTCCTCTCCGCTTCCCTGAGGTGCCCGTTCCCCTCCGCTGCCCACGGCCAGCCCGGCACGGCCAGCACGGCCTCGGGCTTTGATTCTGAAGAGCCGGTTGGGATCCCTCGTCCGGGGCTGGGGACGCCGGCAGGTGTCTGTGCCGGGAGAGCGGGGACGCGCCGGCGGGGTCAGGGCCTGCGGAGAGGCTCCTCATCCCTGTCCTTGCGCTGACAGAGGACTTTCTGGCTTTCCTCGTCCCCCAGCGCCGGCCGGGGCTGCCTGGGGGTTGCGCAGGTTGACCCGGGGGCGAGAACCGGTCCCGCCGAGGCAGGGCAGGATGTGGCAGCTGCCTGCGATGGGGCAAGAGCTGCCCGCCCGCCCGGGGCTCGGCAGGGTGACCCCAAGCCCCGTGGGGATGAGCCCTGAACCCCAAACACCTCCGGCACGGACGGAGACCAGGGTGGGTACCGGGCACGGCCAAGGGGTGCCCTGTGGTTATGTCCCCAGCCAAGCCCCGGGGCGCCGGCGCAGCCACCGCTCGCTTGGCCGCCTGAGCAAGTGTGCGGGGCCGTCACCGCCGCCGGCAGCAGCGAGCCAGCTCTGAGGGCGGTGGGAAGCGCCAGCGCCGGATCCGGACGCACAATGGCCCCTTTTCTGCCCCGCTGCGCGGCGGTGCCTGAGCAGGGTGCCGGATGGTGCCGAGCCCTCCCCGCTGCGGCCACAGCACCCGCTCGCACCCCTCGGCACAGCCGCGTCGTGGCAGGATGGGACCCCTCGGGCAGCAGCCCCCACAGCCCCGCACGGGTGGGGTGCCCGGGGACGCCCAGAGTCCTGGCGCAGCCGGTGGGACCCGGGAGAGGGGGAAAGGCTGGCGGCAGCGCGGCGGCTCCGCGGTTATCGTGCTGAGGGTGGGGGAGCGCAAATATTGCTTCCATTAAGGCCAGAAAAGCCGTTTAGGTATGGCGGGCGGGGGGAGGCGGCGGGAAGGATGGAGAGGAGCCGGTGGGGCTCCCCGGGGGGCAGGCAGCCGGGTTGGGGGTGCGGGGCCGAGCCCCCGCCGCAGCACTCCGCACCCCGAGGCGAGCTCCGGCGGCGGGAGGTGACAGCCCGGCCATGAGCGTCCTGCGGGAGGAGGATGACGGTGACTGGCGAGACCCGGCCCCGCGGGGAGGAGAGGAGCTGGGTGCCACCGCCGAGGGACGGCCATCGTCACCCGCTCGGCCGTCAGCGCCCACCGCCCCGGCTGCCGGCTCGCGGGGCCAAGCCGGGGCCTGGCGCTGGCATGGCGGCGCAGGGGAGCGGAGGGGCTGGGCGCGGGGCCTGCGGTGACAATGTCTCCCTTGAGGCCGGCGCCGCAGATGGAGACAAACGTCCCCCTTGTTTTCGGCGCTGGCAGGCAGCGGGCGGGCAGCGGGCGGGCAGCGGGCTGAATGCCTCCTCTGTGCCGCCGGGAGTGGGTGGGGAGACGGGAGGCTCGGGGTGGCAGCGGGCACCGGGGCCTGTCCCGGCTGTCCCGGGGAGCCGGGCAGGGCCCGGCCGCAGCCCCCATCCCTCTCGGCAGCCGCTCTCATTGCTCTCTCTGTTTTCCCCCCATTCCCAGGCCGGCGACGCGGAGCCGGGACCCCGGCGATGCCGTGAGAGACCTTTGGCAAAGCCGGCGTTCGCGGGGAGCTGCCCGGGACGAGCTTATTCCATGTCGGAGCAGCATCGGCACCCCTGCCCCACGCCGCCCGCTCCCCCCGCGCCCCGGCCAGCCCCACAGAGGAGAGGGTCGGCTCGCCGAGGGCAGCTGAAGCAGAGGAAAAGGTGATGCTCGGGGGGCAGCGGGGCACTTGGGGGGCGTCCCCATGGGGCAGGGTGCCGGGGCGGGCAGGGACGGGCGCTCGCACCCCCAGGGGCTGTGCAAGGGCCGGGGCGCAGAGGGGGGAGAGGAATGATGGTGCCTGCGTGAAATTGGGTACGTGGAAAAAAAGAGTGTGCCCGTGGGCTGGTGGCCAGCGGATGCGCCTCGTGTACGGCGGCTGTAGGGGTTTGGCCGTAAAGGAAACAGCTCCTATAGGGAAAAACTGAAAGGGGAGCTGCTGGGACACGGGGACGGGGCTGCGGAGCCGCATGGCCCCGGCCATCCCGGGGGTGACCCATGGGGAAACGGCTGGCGTGGCCGCGTCCTCCGGCTGGGAATTTTGACCGGCCGGCTGAGAGCTGGCGCGACGGCTGCCCCGCGCTAATGGGAGCCCCAGGAAAAACGCCTCGATCGTCGCGTTTCTCCTGGCGAGCTATTAATAATTAAGCCGCACATTTAAGGCAAAGTCAATAGAGTAACTGGGTTGGGAGCTGTTTGCCAGAATCACCGCAGGGGAAGCCAGCCTGGGTGGAGCGGCACATCCTCTTGGCATCCCGGCGCGTGGGGCCGGGGTGCTGCGCTGCCTCGGGGGGATGGCGGGGTCCCCCCCCCGGGCCGGGAGCCAAGAGGTGGGTTAATGGCACCGGCTCGCTCACTTCGGCAGGCTTGGTGCTGGCGCTGGCAGCGCTGCGCCTCGCGGCACGGCCGCAAGGACAGCTTGTGAGCCGGTGGGATGCAGCTTCGCTCCCGGCTGGCAGCACCCGCGCAGGCGGGTGTCCCCTCCGGCACTGCCTGGCTCTTGCCTGTTGAGTTTCCGGGTGGTGCCGATGCCGGCATGGGCGATGGCGACCGTGGCAGGACCACAATCACGGTGTAAGACTGAACCCCGGCTGCTCCCAGGCATGTGAAACCCTCTGGGCTTTGCACCTGCGCTGCAATTTTGGGGTAGGGCCAGGGCCACTCGCTCCCCCCGTGGTTACACTGTGCAGCCCCCCGTATCCTTGCCGTTCCTGCCACGCTAGCCAGCGGCTCAGAAAATCGGCGGGGAAGAGGCTGGCTGTGGCCAGCCCTGCCTGACCCGGCGGTCCCTGCTGCGGGGCCGGTGGGGGAGAGCACTTGGCTGCACTTGTGGGGCGCCGCTGGGTACCCCCACCCCATCGGCATCCCCCGTCTGCCGCAGTGGGTGCCAGGACAAGCTGTGCCCAGCACCCGGCCACAGCCCCAAGCTCCGGTTGCATTTTCCATTCATTATTCATCGAGCTGGAAATCTCAGTGGCAGGAGACGACCGGGGGGGGGCCAAAGCAAGGGGGAGGCAGGCGGGAGCAGCGAGCCAAGCTCGCCGTGGCCCGGGCACCCTCCGCGCCAGCCGGGTAACCTTCCTGCTTGGGGTTTAGCTTAGAAATCCCGGGGGGTCTTTGCTACGTGGGGGTCGGGGGTGGTAAAACGTGTCTGGTGTAAAGCACGGCTCTCCCAGCCGGCCGTTTCATCTCCCCCAGTTATCTGCTGGGGCTACGAGGCTCTATGGGGGCGATTTGTGGGTGGGTTGTTTGGGGGGGTGTTATTCAGCGGGCAGCCGGGAGCGCGGCCAGCCGGGAGCGCGGCCAGCCTTGGCCGAAGGATGCCGTGGGAGCCAGAGTGGAGCTGGGGCGGCCGGGGCGAGCGGGAGTGCAGGGAGGTGACGCTGCTCCTGCAGCCGCGAAATGGGGGGTTCAAGGCTGGGGGGGCCACCCGGGGCTCTGCCCTCCAGCTCACGGGGTGCTCCCGGCTGCTGGGCTCTGCTCGCAGCCCCCCGGCCGCGGGTGCCGTGGTCACGGGTGGCGCGTCCCCTCGTCCTGCCGCAGAGGACAGTCCTGCTGCAATGCGGCCACTGGCGCGAGCGAGCTGCCGGCGCTCCCCGCGTCCCCGGCCTGCGGCGAGCAGCGGCGGCGGCGGCGGCTGGGCAGGTGCTGCCGGGGGACGGGGGCTGCCAGGGCGAGCGGCACCGGGGAGGGGGCTGCCGGCAGGGTCTGTGTGTGTGCATGCGTGAGGGTACGCGTGCGTGCACGCGTGAACATGCATAGACACGCATGTATGTCTGTGTCCTTGTGCATACATGCACATGTATGTACGGGGGGGGTGTATGTGTCCCTGTGTGCGCGTGAGCGTGCGTAGATGTGCGTGCGCGCTTGTGTGTGCATGCGTGAGCGTGTCTGTGTCCTTGGGGGATTCATTAGTGCCTACATGTGTGTCCCCGTGCGTGCACACGTGTGCATGAGCACACACAGCTGTGTGTGCCCCTGTGTGTGCATGCACACGCGTGAGCACACGCAGATGGGTGTCTGTGTCGTGGTGTGTGTGCACAGATGCGTGTGTCCTTACGTGTACACCCCACGCAGGTGCATGTGCGTGGATGTTTGTGTGCACGCGTGTGCATGCACGTGTGCAATAGTGCACGCAGGTATGCGTATGTACGTGCATTTGTACATGGCGGGGGGGTGTCATCCTGCCCCAGACCCCCAGGTCTGCGTCCCCCCACCCCTGAGGCACCCAAAGGCGCGGGTGCCGTGGCCAGGGGGGAGCCGCGAGCCCCCTTGCAGCCCGTGGGGCTGGAGGGGCCAGGAGACGCGGGCAAGGCTGCGCCGGCCGGGTGCCACGGCACCTGGTACATCCCAAGCTGCCGGAATAACTCATCCAGTCCAGAGATATTCTTGGGAAAAGGGATCCCAGCCGCCCTTGGAAAGCTCCTGCCACCGCGCCAGTGACCTTCTGGTGCTGGCGGAGCTGCTGGTGCTCCCTGGCAGAGGATGCCCGCTCCGCGGCCAGGCTGCCCCACGGCGCAGCTCCTTTCTCCCCCTCATCCCCAGCCCCACGGCCCCTCCGATTGCCCTTGCGTTGGGCCAGGGAGTCGCTTTGGGTTTCCTCAAGCAGGGAAAAGGGGTGCAGGGCGGGCAGAGCTGCTGCTCTTCGGCCACGAATCCGTTCGGGGGTGACACACCTGGCGCTGGCTCACCTCGCTCCCGGCAGTGCCAGCGCCAAAAGGCCCGAGATGCTTCCCGGGACTTCCCACGCCCGTGAGATACCCCTGTGCCTTATTTGCTTGTGATTTGAATGACACGGTCCCCCCGTCCCCACTTCCCCATCCCCGGTGCTAACGGCTCTCCTCTCCGCCGGCCGCAGGTGACCAGGATGC
>NC_138593.1:14884588-14917892 GCF_964289735.1 Phaethon aethereus | reverse complement strand
GCTTTGTATTTGACTGGAAAGAGCAATGCAGTGCTACTGACAAGTTTAGTAAGATAGTACTCTTCTGTAATTAAAGGCAGTGAGAGGTAGGTCTATAGTAATGTAAAAGAGAACTAAAACTGCCAATAAGCTTTTAAGCCGATGACTTGCTAAGCTGGAGATGCAAGGAGATTTAATATATCAATGTCAGCATGGTAGTATGATAATGCAGTGTATTCCATAACAACATGAACTAAATGTTAACCTGAATTCCTTCCTGAGGAGTGCCATCGTTGTGGGTTGAATTTTAAGTCCTTTAAGAAGGCTGTATGGTTTTCCTGGACATCTGCACAGAGAAGATGTCTCCTGTTTAATGCTTCATATGTTCACTCTGCAATACTGTGAATGGCACACAAAAGGAGGGACTAATGAGAGAAATCCAACTAAGTGTTCTATTTTGGTAACAAGTAACTTTCTCAGTGGTGAGGCAAATGCATTTCTGTGTGTTCACTGACAAGTCGAGATACGTGGCTAGTTTTGGAAATAAATAATTTGTGGCTATGTGTCTATAAATTTGTCTGCCGCTCTTATCATAGTCCTGAGCGTCCTTGCCTGTTAGAGACGTTATCTTTTTTTCCTCTAGGGTCCGGTCACGGTCAAAGTTCAGGTTCCCAACATGCAGGACAAGACGGAATGGAAACTGAATGGCCAAGTGTTGGTGTTCACCCTGCCACTCTCAGACCAGGCATGTAGCTTATTAACCTGGCCTCTACCCCTTCTTGTTTTGCTACCGAGTTTCTTCGCTTTGAGAACAGCAGCCGACCTGCATAGCAGGAGCTGTAAAACTCTGGATGTTCCCCATGCTGTGGCCTCTTGCCCAGCAGGGTTGCGTGGCTGGGGGAGCGGCGCTGGTCATCTGTGCAGTGGGGGGGAAAAAAAAAGCCTAAGCAAGCTCTTTGGTTCTTCCTAGGTGTCTGTTATAAAGGTTAAGATCCACGAGGCCACAGGGATGCCAGCTGGGAAACAGAAGCTGCAGTATGAGGTGGGTATGAGCCCTTCAGATGCTGTTTGTTACTTCAGTGCTTTCTCATACACAAACTGACTTTTTACAAGAAGAAGTTGTACTGAGATATCAGGAAGAGCAGAGGGAATGTTTTTCCTGGCTGTGCAGCACACTTGGTTACAGAACTGCACACTGTTACAGCAGGACAGGCCTTTCGTCAGCGGACCTTTGTGTTGCTGCTGCAGATGAACCTTCTAAGCTTGATGGCTTTCTCTGAAATCAGCCTGTTTTTCTACTGGGAGTTTTTGACATTTAAATGCAGCAGTCTGCTCCCACTGATCTGTCACGTGTCCTCTGGAAGGTGGGCACGAGTACTGTGGAACCTTGGCAGCTCTGAAAAGACTTTCTCCAAAACACAGAAGGGAAGCGATCTCTCGCCCTTCCTCTTGAGATTGGAGCTGTTAGAAAAGCACCGTTCCTTTTTAATAACTTGTTTCCAGTCATGCATGTGCACAGGCACAACCCGCTGCCTAAGCAGTGGACTTTGTGCACTTGCCTCCTCAGGAGTGCATCTACAGGCAGATACTGTGTTAACCCTTAGGGAGAAAGGAAGCTTAACTGATACTTTTCTTTTAAGGGAAAAAAAGGAAAAAGAAAGGGGGCACACAGAGTGGAGCCTAAATAACTTCACTAGGTGGTGACTGTCTTTATCTATATGTTTGTAGGGGTATGTAGTGTCTGTTTACCCTTGCATCATTCCCAGCATACCCACCTCCTCTGGCACCCATCTTCTGAGACACTGGGATCTCCCCAGGGCTGGTCAAAGCCTGCCGTGTTCTAAGAGTAGGGCCAGGGAGGCTTTGTCGGCTGGGGTTTTGTGGGAAGGGAGCGTTATGATTTCTGCTGTGACTGCCTTTTTTTTCTTTTCTGCTCCCCTCAGGGCATCTTCATCAAGGATTCAAACTCCTTGGCTTATTACAACATGACAAGTGGCTCTCTGATTCACCTGGCACTCAAAGAAAGAGGAGGCAGAAAGAAGTAGGAGCCGTGGAGCCCAGAGACGTAACATGGCTGCATTGCCACTTGTGTAACCCCAACCCTTTGAATCCTCCAGCCTTTTAGGGGCTACTGCAACTGTCTGCCAGCTCTGGTTTGAAAAGAGAAATGATGAACGCCGTGTTTGGGTGGCTCTTGGGAGAAGGGAAGTTGACAGAGCCCTGAAATGTGTAAATGTAGTGACCTAGTATGTGACTGCAGCAGTCTGTTAGCGATCGATGCTTCACTTGAGTGCTGAATCCCCTCGTAAGCAACGTTGAGGTCATGCCCAGCTTAGTCTAGATCCATCTTTGAGGGATTTATACTGGCCAAGAACATCACCTGTCTGACTACAGTGCTTGTTGCTGCATTTAAGCTTTTTCTAATTGAAAACTTCTTCCTTCTCAACATACGTACTAAGCCCCTTGTTCTTCCTCTGTCTCCAAACTATCTGCAAAGCACCTCTCTCGCTTACCCAGACATGGAAGTTTATCCTCCCTCCGCATGAGTGTACGTGGCTGTTCCCTGTGGTAAAGGAGAGCTGGGTCTGTGTATGCTGAATGGCCTCGTGCTTCTCCTGTACAGCCTGTGATTTGTTTTAATAAACACGCGTCTCGGTGCAGGACTCTGTCTGTTGCAGCTCTCGTTCCTTGGGTTTTAGGTTTTTTCAATGGAGATGTGCCTGGCTTCAGGGCGTTTGGATGGGGTTGCGGGGAAATACATTGGGGTTTTGTCATTAAGCAGTTTACTATAGGAAATCCTTTTATTTTCTAGGAAAGGCTGCAAGAAAAGCATTTTGTTAAAATTTCCCTAGTGCTGCACAGCTATTCCTGAATGTAAAGCATGTATATACAAATGCGTGTGTCTGTGTATGGAGGCAGAAGGACTACTTTGAACTTAGTCAGAATTTATTGGAAAATGTGTTTTACACTTTAAATCTTGCAGCTGGCATCTCTTGGTTCTGGAGAGCATGCAAGTCTGGAAAATAGGTTATTCCTGTACCTTCAGTCAGAGCTGTGCTGCAGTTTGATACAACATAACGCAGAGCAAAGTTAATCTACGGTGAGATCATTAGGTGCCAAGGAAGAAGCGGTTGTCTGGGTACCTCTGCTCCTCTTTTGGGATAATCCAAAGCCATGGATTTATTTAGTGATGGTCAGGCATTACAGGAACATCCCATTTACCTTATTCTGTGCTTAGCAGGGGAGAGAGATTCAGCAGGAGGGAAGAGCCAACGTCCTCCCCCCTCGTCGTGCCACTCTCGAGGGCTGGCGGGAGCCCTGTTGCTGTAGGGAAGGTGCCTGGCACTGGTCCCCTGGCCACAGTGGCCAACTGCTGTCTTTGACAGATGCCCACATGTCTGCAAGCGCTGCGGAGTGTAGTTGCACAAGGGCAGCCTGCTGTAGGGTGCCAGATCTGGAGTGTCTTGGGAGGTGCGGGCAGGGGCTGTGGACGGATGGTGGGTGTAGGGGTGCTCCTGCCCTGCAGGAAGGTGGGAGAATTCCCTTCTGCTTTTAAAAACTAGACAATAGAAAACAAAACTGGGCAGTGAGTGGTGTTCTCCAGAGTTGATGGAGGAAAAACAAAAAAAATCTGCAAAGAAAGCTCTGAAATGGAGAAGTCATGTTTTTACATCCGCTGTGGGGCCCTAATGTGATGGGATTGCACTTGAGGTCATCCAGCTTCCCTTCCCCAGCGGTGCTCAGTGGCGTGAGCCACCATGGTGCTTGGTGCGTGAGGAGCTCCCCGCTCAGACGTGCATCTCCTCGATGTCTCTGGCTGAGCGCTGCGCTGGTGCTGAGGTGACGTTTTCAGCCAAGCCCCTTTTACCAGCTGGGCAGGGCTGAGCTCCTGGCCTGGCGTTCTGGCAGGAAAATGTCCTGCTCTAAATAGCTAGTGTGGAGCCTTGCCAGCCTCTTTCTATCTAAATATTACTGATAAATGTTGTAGCAAACTGCGTGTGTATATCTGGTACAAAACAACTGTTATCGGAGCCTTCCACTTCAGCGGGGGAGGACACGCAGGGCTCGGGTGGCCAGAAGAAGCTGGAAGTAGGTGGAGTTGTTGCTGACTTCAATGAGCCTCGGTCCTTTGGCAGCTCACCCAGCGCCTTACCTGCTTGGAGAGGGAGGAAAGCCCCATTCTTTGCTGTTCAAGGGAGAAAAGCGAGCGAGAAGCTGCCGGAGGTGGGCTGGAGCCTCACCCGCGGCAGGTCCCAACAGTCCCGGACCCGGCGCTGTCACCCGGTAGCTTACAGATCCTTTTGGGCTTCGTGTTTTGCAGATCTGGGCCAGTTTTGCCTGTCCGGGCTGATGGGGATGAGGCCGTTGTTGGACGGGTACCGCCGGCTGCGGGGTGCAGGGAGCCGCGGGGCCGGGGCAGGTTTCGGGCAACCACGGTGTGCCCCTGGCTTCAGCGCGTCCCCCGGCCGGGGCACGGTCAGCCCGAAGGGGCAACGGCCCGGCCCCAGTGCCGCCCCAGTGCCGCCCCAGTGCCGCCCCAGTGCCGCCCCAGTGCCGCCCCAGTGCCGCCCCAGTGCCGCCCCAGTGCCGCCCCAGTGCCGCCCCAGTGCCGCCCCAGTGCCGCCCCGCCATGGCCCCGGCCCGTTCCCAGCCCCAGCGCTGCCCCACGCCCAGTGGCCCCGCCCCTCGTGTACGTAGGCCCTCCACCCTTGTTGGCACCGGTGGAGGCGGGGGCAGGGTCTTGACAGACAGCTCCCTCCCCGCCGCTTGACCAATTGTCTCCCGGAGCGGGCCGGTCCCCGTCGCTGTCCGTGCGGCTGATTGGTCGAGAAGGCCGTTCCCGCCCAATGGCGGCGCGGCACGGGGGCGTGTCTCGGCGGGTGGGGGGCGTGGCCGCCGCCGTGGCCGCGGCATGGAGGAGCGGCCGCGCCGCCGCTGAGCCGCGCCGCCATGGCCAAGAGCCGCGGGGGCGGTGGGCCCGGCTCGCCCGGCGGCCGGCACCACAGCCTGGCTGGGACCCGCGAGAGCCTGGCCGAACCGGGCGGCGACGAGCTTAGCTCCCTCGGATCCGACTCTGAGGTCAACGGTGGCGGCCCCGAGGAGCGGCGCGTCGACAAGTTCGGCTTCATCGTCGGCAGCCGCAGCGCCGAGGGGCCGTGAGTGGGGCTGGGGCCGGGGTGGGCCGCGCCTCTCGAGGCGTTGAGGGCCGGGGGGAGCCGTCTTGAGCCCGGCTGGAGCCGCCACCGGCCGCTCAGCCCCCCGCAGGGCTGGGCCGCGGGGCCTCGGCTGCCGGGCCCGGCCGGTAGCGGCTCTTCCCGCCCCGGCGGCGGGTGGGTGTCCCCGCCCACGGCTCTGGGCCTTGGGGCCGCTCCCCAGCGCCCCGCGGGCAGCCCGGTCCGCGCCCCAGCGAGGCAGCAGCTCCTGGGGCGGGTTGCGGGTGACAGGCCCACGGGTGAGCGCCCACGCCGCGGCTCCGAGACCTCTTTGGCTCTGTCTGGCTGCGGAGGAGCCAGTGTGGGCTCATGCCGGTGCCGCGGCGTGGGGCCGGTGGGTGCCCCGAGTGTCCCCTGCTTGCTGGGCAGCGCTTCCGTGAGGTGTTTAAATTCCCCCGGGGGAGTGGGGCAGGGGCCTTCCGCTGCCACGGCCGTCCCCGGTGCGTGCCTGTGGCGGGGGCCGCAGAAGCAGGGACGTGAACAAGAGCCCCAAAAGAGCCGGTTCCAGCTTTGTCCCGACTCTCCTGCCTCAATGAGCGGGACGGGCTGGAAACGGCGTCCGCCTTGGGTGCGGGAGGGAGCGCTGGGCGCTGCCGGCAGCGCCGGGGCCTCCTTGCCGAGGTCAGTGCCTGGTAACCTCCAGGCCTCTTCTCCTCCAAGCGCTGGATTCTGGCGTATTTTTGGCCGCTGTCAGGCGACGACCTGCTGGGGGAACCAGCATCGGCAGCCGCGGGCGAAGGTGCCATGGTGAGGCGGCACTGGCTGGCCTCCCTCCTCCTCGGAAGCCTTCGGAGGAAGCGTGGCTGCCAAAATCAGCTGTGAGCAGCCCGCGGCCGTGCTGGCCCGAGGCGCTGGGCCCCGGGGCGGTGCCGGCACCCAGGAATGCGTTCTGGGCTGCCGGCAAGCTGGTTCGGCAGCGTGTTTGGTGTTTGCCTTCCTGGCCGTGGTTTCGCAGCGACACCCGCAGAAGCGCAGGATCACAGCGGGACGACGCGTGGCAGCCTGGGATGTTCCCTGGAGCGGGCTCCCCTGCGGTTTGCCCACCTGTGTGCTCTGGTGTCAGTTGGGCCCCGTGCCTCAGTTTCCGCATCTACGAGGAGCAAAGCCTTGGCCCCTCCTGAGCCTGCGGGCGTTGCTTGGCCGGTCTGCGGGGCGGGAAGGCACCGAAGGTTTGATTGCTGGTGCTGGGCAAGGTGCATTGCTCTGGGTGATAAACCCCGTCCCTGCGCGCTTAGCACTGCAGGAGTGGGGTGGCCTCTCCTGCCTGGGGTGCTGCACCCCGTCCTGCCCACACACTGTGTTTTGAGGGTGCTTTGGATGTCCCGGCTGTTGTCCCCAAGGCTGTCCCTGGGTGCTTGGGGTGGATGTCCCTGTGCTGAGGTTCAGCAGGCAGTGCCTCCCTCAGATGGAGCTCCTGGTGCTGGAGGCGAGTGGGATTGCCAACGGCATGGTGGCTGCGGTCACTTGGGGCTGAGCCTTCCTCCCGTGCCCCACAGATGCGCTGGGGCCCAGTCCTGCCCTCCTTCAGCGCTTTTATCTGCTCTCTGTCTCTCCAGAAGTGGATAAACAGAAGCGCACGGCCTCCATCTGTGTCTGGCAGAACCAGGGTCCCTCAAGCTGGAAGCGTTTTGGGGAAGCACAAGGGAGGGCAAGCGGAGTGTGCCGGCACCCACGGGGGGCCTGGGGGCACCAGGAAGGGCCGAGCTGCGGGGTTGTCACCCACAGCGCGGGTGCGGAGGAGCACCTTCCCTGTGCAGGGCACTTTGCTGCCTGCTGGCCTGGGATGCCCCCGCCTCGGCCATCTGAAATGCCTCCGGTCCTTGCTCTGTGCCCGCTGCCAAGCAGCCATCAGCTGGTAACAGCTTCCAGTCTGGGCTGGCCAGGCTCCAGCAGGCCCGTGGCCAGGTCCTGTATCCAGCATCCAGTGCTCCCGAGCTTCCCACGCCTCGGAGAGCCCCAGCTCCTCCGGCTGCCCCGGCTCATGGCCAGCGCTCCCTTCGTCCCCGTGCCGGGCTGTGCTGCTGGCGGCCGTGTCCAGCCTGTGCTGGGGAGGGGGGGTGGCCGTGCCGAGCAAAGCGGATCCCTTCAGAGAGGGTTTGCCTTCCAAAACAATCGCTTTTGGCCCTGTCTGACCCGCTGCAGTGGGTGGGACCCAGCAGGGAAGGGCTGGGCCGGGCGCAGGGCAGTGCTGCCAGCTGGATGCGGCCCTGGGCTCTCTGTGCCGCTTGCTTTCCGGCTCCTAACGCAGATAGGACCGGGAGGCAGCAGGGCCTATGTGTCCTGCAGTGGGGCTGGGTGCTCTGCACCTCCCCAGGGGATGCTCAGTGCCCAGACCGCTGTCCTTAGCTCCTCAGGAAGGATCTGGCCACTCCTGGGATTGGCACGGCTGTGGGACAGTGCAGAGCTGAGCCCAGGAAGGCATCGAGTCTGCTGAAGTTGGCCCTTCTCCACTGACAGCTCGAAAGAGGTTCTGCGCTCCCCGGGATGCACACGCCCAGGGCCTGGCCGAGCTCTCTGTCCCTCTGGCTTCTCCCTGATAAAAGGCCGAGGGTGCCCGGCTGTGGAGGCCATGGAGCCGGCTGCCCCGTTGCCGGCTTTGGCACTGCGGCAGCATCCCCGCCTACCTCGGCAGGGTTAAATCGGATTCCCCGGCCAGGCTGAGCCGTCGCTGGAAAATACTCCCCTCCCTCTTGGGGCACCCTTGGCTGGGCTCAGTGCCGGGCCCGGCACAGCGCCAGGTTTTTGGGGTGCAAGCATGACCGGGGCCATGCAGATGACATGATGCTTATGGCCCTGGCTTTCTCCATCTGCAGCCAGCCCCCGCGGTGGGGATCGGACCTTGCCCAGCTCAGCTAATGGCTCTGGCTGCGCTCCCTGGTTGCTTGCCTTCCTGGCATGCCCTTCTCTCTGGGCACAGGTCCCCAGGGACGCTCGAGCACACGGTGGGTGCAGCACAGGGTGCTCCCAAGAGGTTTTGAACTGTTGGGGAGTTGGGGCTGCGCTGGCACGGTGATTTCACGGGTGGTGAGTGCTTCCGGCAGCGCTGAGCAGCTGCCGAAGCACCGGCGCTCTTGAGCGTGTCCTGGCCAGGCTCTGTGCTTGCAGGGAGCAGCCGAGGGGCCGGGGGGGCTCCGCGATGCAGGGAGGGCTTGCAGCCTTGCTGACCGGCCTCTTCCCGCCGTCCCGCAGGCTGGAGGAGGTGCCTTTGGAGGTGCTACGGCAGCGGGAGTCCAAGTGGCTCGACATGCTCAACAACTGGGACAAGTGGATGGCCAAAAAACACAAGAAGGTAAGTGACGGCCTTGTCCCCTGGGGCTGCCCCGGCGCAGCTGCGCAGGCGGGAGGAGGCAGCGGGGAGGGAGGGCGGCAGCAGCCGTGTCCCCTTGAGGCTTTGGGGCAGCCTGCGTGTCACCAGGTCCCCACGGACAGACGCGGTGCCTTTGGATGATGCTGTTGGCTTGAATGGGCTGTTCCCTCCCCGTGACGCTTCTCATGGCGGGAGGGAAGCTGGGGCTTGCGGGGGGCTGAGCCTGTGGTCCCCGAGCCAGCCCGCTCCTGCCCCGTCTGCTCCCAGCCGGGCTGGAGCCTTCCTCGGGCTCCTTTGGCTGCCCGCAGGCAGCCATGGGAATTGTTCAGTCATGGAAACTTCTGGCCTGTGCATCTTGTAGACCAAAAAAAGCTCCGGCTAGGAAATGTTTGAGCCTGATGTGCATGATGCTGGTCTGCAAGCTGGGGTCCCCAGGAGACGCGTGCTGGTGCGTGCTGGGGCTTGGTCTGTTGGTGCTCACTGACCTCCTGAGCCTGCGAACGAGGCAGAGGTGGGATGCAGCAAGTCCCGGCTCGCTGCTGTATGTCCATTGGAAGCGGTGAGGCTGCTGGCGCGGGCCAGCAGTGCCTGAGAGCGGACAAAGGGCCTCCTCCTCCTCCCCGCTGGCAGAGCCTCCTGGCACCGCTCCGTGTGCTGTGCTCCCGGAGTGCCGTCCCCGCTCGGTCAACAGCGTAGAAATCCCTCATCTGTTTCTTGGATGCTTGCAAATGATTTGGGAGAGCTTTTTGGGATGCGGCAGGCAGGCACTTTGTTCTGCGG
This sequence comes from Phaethon aethereus, assembly GCF_964289735.1. Taxonomy (NCBI): domain Eukaryota; kingdom Metazoa; phylum Chordata; class Aves; order Phaethontiformes; family Phaethontidae; genus Phaethon; species Phaethon aethereus. The sequence continues at coordinate 14,908,613 of NC_138593.1, read as the reverse complement.
GCGGTTTCCGCTGTGCTCTGGCCATGCCACGGCATGGCCTCTGGGCACGGGTGAATGCTCCAGCAGCTGTATGTCTGGCAGAGGAGCTCCCTTGTGCATGGGCTGAGCTCCTGGGGGGCTCTGTGGGGCTGATGTACTGTGTAGTCTGTCCTGCAGCAAAAATCCATGCCCAGAGCCTCTGAGGTCTTCTGTGGAGAGCTGCTCCATGCCCAGAGCCCTGGTGCTGCTCAGGGAAGGGTGCCAGGCCTGGCCCTCGGGTGCTGTCGACTGTCCCTGCTCTGGCAGGAGCCCGGCTGCTTTGGTACGGGGCCACACAGCGTGGCTCAGGCTCCGCTGCTTCAGAGGAGCTCCCTGTGCCTCTGAAAAACCCCCGGTGCTTTTCTGGCTGCCTTGCCTGGGGTTGGCTGATAGCCCAGGGATCTCTTAGGCCAGCTCCTGCCAGGCTCGCTCACACCTTCACCGCTCCGGGATCCCAAAATGCTCCCTCCTTTGCCCGCCTGGCCCAGATCCCAGCGGAGCCGCGACCCCGCGTCCTTCGTGGCGCTGAGCCGTGCCAGCGCCGCATGCCGCTCCTTGCCCTTTCCAGCCAGACCGAAGGAGAGCAGACGCGTGGGCAGCTCCCACTGTTCTCTGGGGGCGGGCAGCGCTCCGACCGCTCTTTGCTTTCGCATCCCTCTGCCCAGGCGTGCTCCTGGGCCCCGGAAGGGCATGGTGGGATCCCGAGGGCTGGGTATCCCCAGCGTAGGGGCGATGGCGGGACCCCTGCGGAGCCAAGGGGATGAGATGCTCTGCCGCTTGGCCCCGGCCACGCTGAGCCTGGCCAGCTGGAGGGGCTGCTGGACCGAAACCCAGCAAGGCGGCTTCCTTCCTGGCAGCTTAGCCAGCAGGAAGGGGAGCCGGCTCTAAAAGGGAGCCGTCAGCAGCAGCAGAGCTGCCCGCAGCCGCCCTGGGCATCGCCCGCCGTGTTTCCTGCGAGCACAAAGGCCCCGCAAGTCCCAGGACCTGCCCGGGTAAACAAGCAGCGCTGCGGCGAGGGAGCAGCAAACCCTCCCGGGGACATGGCGTTACCACCACGCTGGGCCGGGCTCCTTGGAAACACAACCACCTGCTCCTGAGTTACACCAGCAAACAGGGAAAAGGAGCCCTGGGCAGGCAGGAGAGACCCAAGGAGGCTTTGGGAGCTGTTGGCACGGCTCGCAGAGCCCTGGCACCTCTCCGGCAATTGGCACGTGCCGCCCAAGCGAGGACACAAGGCGTGGAGGCCGTGCAGGGTTTTATGTGGGGTAACTGCTGAAAGCGCCGGTCCTGTGGAGCCCCACCTTGCTGTGGGCTGTGGGGATGGTGCTGCTCCTTCCCCAGGAGTCGGAGAGGGACATGTTGGGGGGGAGGTCTCTGGTTTTGGCCCCTGCCGGTGCGCTGGCAGCGGCAAGGTTAAGCCAGCTCGGCTCACTGTCGCGGGGTAGGTACCGGCGGGTGCTGCCTCGCCTGGACTTTGGTCCTGGCCGGTGCCCTGTGCCAAGGAAGCTGGAGACCGACTGTGGGCATGGAGCCGGCCGTGCGTGGAGCTGAGGCCAGGCCTGCCCTTCTGCCTGGGATGAGCGAGTAGGTAGGCCAAGACCCTCGGCAGGGCATGCCTCCCTGCTCCCCACGGCCCCACGGGTGAGCAGGAGGGCTGGGGGCCAGAGAGCCCTCCCCTGCATCCCCAGTGCTTCCCATGGGCCATGCCAGGGCGGGGAGGTTGCCAGCCGCTCCCCCCCTTGGCTCCAGTGTTTGCTTTTCCAGCTCCCAGCAGGATCCTGCTCTGGGGCAGAGCAGGGCTTGTTTGGAGCTGTTTGCAAGCCACAAAGCCTCGGCCAGGCTCCTGGCAGCCGTCTGCAGCTCCCTCATGCTGGTGCAGCTCTGGCTGCCGTCCGAGCTGGCATGTTAAGTGCCATGCTGGGGAGAAGGGCGTCCCTGCGCTGTCCCGTACGTCTGTGCGACACCAGGCGGTGCGGGGACACATCCCCTTGTACAGGGAGGTGGCAAGGGACCAGCCTGCGACCACGGTGCTGGGCCTGGCTCCCATCTTGCCCCGGGGGCCTCTTTGCTCCCCGCTGCTGCATGCTTTTCCCTGTGACGGCTGTGTCTCTCCCCACAGATCCGGCTGCGGTGCCAGAAGGGGATCCCACCCTCGCTGCGGGGCCGTGCCTGGCAGTACCTCTCCGGCAGCAAGGTTAAGTTGGAGCAGAACATCGGCAAGTTTGACGTGAGTGCCGCCGGGGACTTCCCTGCGCTGCCGGGGAGGGTGTGCTCGTGGAGGGGGGCAGTGCTGGGATGGCTCCTGCTCACTCCAGGGCTGGGGCATCTGTTGGGGTCCCAGACGCTGCTTGTTCCTGCTCTAGGGGGGCCAAGGGGGCTAGCACCCCAGCCAGCGTGGGCTGACCCACGACCTGATGGGGCTCATGTTCAGGGCAGAGCCAGGCCAGCCCCATGGCTGCTCCACTGGCTCCCCTGGGTTTCCTGTGGGCCCCATGTGCCAGAGCGGGGCTGGCACCATGCCGGTGTGGAGTTTTGCTCACCCCAACCCTCTCCTCCTCAGGAACTGGATCTCCTCCCGGGGGACCCAAAGTGGCTGGACGTGATCGAGCGAGATCTCCATCGGCAGTTCCCCTTCCACGAGATGTTTGTCTCGCGCGGAGGCCACGGGTAAGTGGAGCTCCTGTGTGTCCAGTCCTTGGCAGCCACTGGGCTGGACAAGCATTGTGTGGTGGGCACTGTCTATCCCAGCTCATGGAGCTGCAGTGATCCCCCTGCAATCCTCACACCCTCCAGCTCACAGAGCATCCAGGCATGGGCTGAAAACAATGTGGCTTCCCAGGAGCTCGCTGCGTAGGTCGCAGCTCTTGGCACCGGCTCTGACACTCAGCAGGTGGGAATTGCTGTGGCAGAAGGGAGGAGGCGGCCGGCTGTAGCCTCTGTTTTACCAGGGAAATGCTGTTCCCCAGGTGTCGGGAAGTCTCTGTGCTGCTGTGCTTGCAGCTCACTCTGAGCCAGCACCCGTGGGAGATCAGAATCTTAGAGGTCTTTTCCAACCTTAACGATTCTAAGATCATCAAGTCAACCTTCAACCCAACACCACCATGCCCACTAAACCACATCCCGAAGTGCCATTTCTACACGTTTTTTGAACACAGTGGCCATCTCCCTGCCTCGCCTCTTGGATCCAGGCGGGATGGGGCCTCCGTGGGCCGCGCTTCCCAGGGCAGAGCCATGGTTATCGTGTCCCATAGTCCTGAGTTTGTGTCGGAAGGGGATCCCAGCCAGGGACTGGCCCAGGCTCCTGGCGGAAGCGTGGTGGCCGGTGCCGGATCACCATGCAATGCCCAGTGCTGATTTGGCCTGCTCCTGGGGGCCATGTCTGTGCCCTCTCTCCACCTCTCCCTCCCCGGGGTGTCTCTGCAGGCAGCAGGACCTGTTTCGGGTGCTGAAGGCGTACACGCTGTACCGCCCGGAGGAGGGCTACTGCCAGGCCCAGGCCCCCATCGCTGCTGTCCTGCTCATGCACATGCCGGCCGAGGTATGAGCACGTGGCTGGGAGGGCAGGGAGACCCAGTGGCCAGACAGCTGGGACCAGCGGGAGGGTGTGCTGGTGCTCTTTGGGGTGGTGCTGGTGGGCAGGGTGCTCGGCTCACAGCACCCGTTTACCCCAAAGCTCGGCTGGCGCAGGAGGTGCCCTTCGCCCCAGGCGTGCTCTGCCTTCCTCCTGCCCGCTCCCCTGGGGGTGGGGTGGGGGCTGCAGGGACGTCCCGGGTGCTCAACCGCTGTCCCTTGGCTTGCAGCAAGCCTTCTGGTGCCTGGTGCAGATCTGCGAGAAGTACCTCCCTGGCTACTACAGCGAGAAGCTGGTGAGTGAAGGGCGCGCGGTGCCTTCGGCGGTGGCAGGGACCTGTGATGTCCCCAGGCCAAAAGCTCCCCCAGCTCCTCACCCCAGAGGAAGAAGGGAGCTTGGGGAGATCCTGGGTGCTCCCATGGTCTCTGTGTTGTGCCATGGCCCCCAGGAGCATCCCACAGTCAGGGATGGGGGGCTCAGCCTTTGCTGCCGGCATCCGTGGGGCACAGCTCTGCTCCCGTAGCCAGGTCTTGGAGGGTGGGCTCCTCCCAGTGCTGGACCAGGGTTAAGGTGCTCACTGGGGCTGTCATGCTGTCCCTGCAGGAGGCCATTCAGCTGGATGGGCAGATCCTCTTCTCGCTGCTGCACAAGGTCTCGCCCGTGGCCTACAAGCACCTGAGCAAGCAGAAAATCGATCCCATCCTCTACATGACAGAGTGGTTCATGTGCGCCTTCTCCCGCACGCTGCCCTGGAGCTCGGTCCTGCGCGTCTGGGATATGTTCTTCTGCGAAGGTAGAAGCTCCCTGCCATCCTCCTCCTCCTCCTGGAGTGACTGGCTGCAGTCCCCACGGCACGTGGACAGCACTCAGGGCCACGGCAGGAGCACTGCTGCAGCTGCTTGCCTGTGCCTGGCATGTGGGACCTGTTGTAGGGCGGGTTTGGGGCAGCCATGTGCCTGGGGTGGAGACTGGGCTCTTTCTCGGGCTTAGAGGGCACGTGCATCCCAAATGCACCCTCGTGCGTGTTTTTACTGCTAGCAGGACCGGGACCTGGTGCCCCACCGCATCTGAGGGACATAGTGGCAGCGTCCCCTTGTCCTGCCGGGCGCTCGCTGCCTCACCTCTCCCCTTGCAGGGGTGAAGATCATCTTCCGCGTGGGTCTCGTGCTGCTCAAACACACCTTGGGCTCCTCGGACAAGCTCAAGTCCTGCCAGGGCCAGTATGAGACTATGGAGAGGTTGAGGGCCCTCAGCCCCAAGATCATGCAGGAGACCTTCCTGGTGCAGGAGGTGAGGTGCTGGGGAGAGTTTGGGGGCCCAGTGCCACCCAGTTGGCCACACTGCTGGACTGGGCTGCCCCTGGGTGAGCGGAGCTGGTGTGGCATGGGGGCAGTCCCCGAAGGGCTTGAATTTGGGGTTGCCTCTGCCCTGGGGGGCTATCCCACCCCCTGCCCCAGTGGCTGCGGTGCACGGCACCGGCACGGTGGAGGGCGGTGCTGATGGCACGAGTCTGTCCCCCGCAGGTCATCGAGCTGCCGGTGACGGAGCGTCAGATTGAGCGGGAGCACCTGATCCAGCTGAAGAAGTGGCGGGAGTCGCACGGGGAGCTGCAGTGCAAATCCCCCCCGCGCCTGCACGGTGCCAAGGCCATCAGCGAGGCCGAGCCCCCCACCCGCAAGGCGCTGGAGCCCGTCCCCTCCATCATCGTCCCCCCCGGGCCCGCCCCTGTGCCCAAGGCCCGCAAGAGCAAGGAGAAGAGCCGAGAAAAGGGCCCGGCCAGCCCTGCCAACGGCCCTGGGGCTGAGGGCAATGGGGCCCCCGGCTCGGCCCGGGAGCTGCTGCATCCCCAGGTCTCCCCCCACCACCAGTCCAAGGAGAGCCTGAGCTCCCGGGAGAGCGAGGACACGTACTTGTAGGGCCGGCGCGGCGCTGGGTCCGCACCCCGGGCAGCTGGGCTGCGCACGGACCCGGGCGCGAGGACGCTGCTGGGGTCTGTGTGGGCACCCGTGGCACCCAGTGCTGGGGGCTCTGAGCTGGAGGGATGGGGCCGGGCTGGCCAGTGTGGCTGCGTGGGCACAGCATGGTCCCCGGGTGCAGGGTGCCCACTCGGGGTGGGCTCAAAGCCAGGGGCCTTGGCCAGGTGTAGTGACCAAAGGGGCTACCTTTGGTCTGCGCTGGGTGCCCACCCCGGCAGGGTGCTGGCATCACGAGCGGTGGGAACCCTGGCAGGGGGTGGCTGAGCCACCCGAGCTCCCTCCCCATGCCTTGGGGGGCCGGGCTGCCCCTCGGGCCCTTCTCCCTGTCCCAGAGCCCCTCAACCCCCCACCCCCAGGGTCCCTCCCAGAGCCCCCACCCCTCTGCCTGCCCCACGCCGGCCAGGCAGACCCAGACCCAGTTCCTGAGCACTCGCGCCCGGCGCAGGGGGACTGGGGGTACGCGGGGAGCTGGGGGGACCCCTCACCCCCCTCCTCTTTATCTAGCGAGGATATATCAAGCTGTAGCCCTATATGTAGTACCGAATTTACCTACTCACTGAGCCTATTTATTATTCCTCCGTGGCAGTAACCGTTGCAGGACAGGGACTGAGGTTGGGAGCCGCAGGCAGGACGCGCCAGAGGCCGCGGGATTTGATGCCAGACCATGGGGCTAAAGCCCCCCAACCCTGTCCCTGGGCTCCCCATGGCTCAGCGGGTCGAGTGTTCACCCTCGCCAGGGCTCTGCGCCGCCGCCACCCAGCCCGAGGTCCCGGCGGAGGTGAGCTGGGGTGGGTGAGCAGTCGGGCACTACCCGGTTGTGGGGTCCCCTCTCTCCCCGCTGCCCTTCCTGAGGGCTGGGGGCAGCTTTGTAAAATAAAGCGGGGAAAACCGGTTTTGTACAAAGGGGTAAATAAAACAGGATTGTGTAAAGGCGCCTGTGGCTCCCGCCATGTCTTCCCGTCGCCCTCCCCTGCCACGGGCTACAGGGGGGCACAGGCTGCGGGGTGTCATCACCCCTGGGTGCTGGGGAGGGTCCTGCTGCCATCGCCTCTCTGTCCCTGCCCCAGCGGAGCCCCCCAGGGGGGCCGAGGCCCGACCCGGCCTTGCCGTCTCACCCAGCGCTGGGGCTGCTCCTCTTTAAAGGGTAAAGGGGAGAAGGGGAGGGGGCTGAGACCTGCCCCAGCTTGTGACAGCAATGGAGGCTGCCAGGTTCTGGGGGCGGGGGCTCCTCGGGGGCCTGCCATGGGTTGAGCTCCCTTCCCGGCGCCTGGACCTGCCCCTTCTCTCCCCCTGTCACAGCTGCCGTGGCCGAACAGCGCCCGCAGACCCCTAATTCACCCCACGGCGCCCCACCGCTCCGCTTTCCATGCGCAAAATGGTGCCTAGGTCCCCTCCCCCCGCGCTTCCTGCGGGCGGGAATTCTGCCCGGACGGGGCTGCAGGACGGGGCTGCAGGACGGTGCCCGGTGGCGCAGCTGGGGCTGTCGGGGCGCCTCCCCCCCGGGCCGCCATTCGGGCTCCCGGTGGGCCCGGTCGCAGCCTGCCTGCGGCTGCTGGGGGCACCGGGGGCGGGGCCGGGCGGGGCGGGGCGGGCGGTTGCCCCTCCCAGGGGGCGGGGCGGGCCCGCGCTGTCCGCGGCGGCGGCGGGGCCCGGTGCGGCGCGGCCGCCATGGACCTGCACATCCTGGAGCACCGGGTGCGGGTGCTGAGCCTGGCCCGCCGCGGGCTCTGGCTCTACACCCACCCGCTGCTCAAGCTGCTCTTCCTGCCCCAGCGCTGCAGGTACCGGCCTTCCTCCTCCTCCGGTGACCGGCACCGCTCCGGCTTCCCCCCTGTCCCGGTGCCCGGCCCCCGGAGGTGGCGGTGCTGGTGTCGGCAGCACCGGTTTCTTCTTCAGGTGCAAGTTCTTCAGCCTGACGGAGACCCCTGAGGACTACACCATCATGCTAGACGAGGAAGGCTTCAAAGGTACTGTGCGGTGGCTTCTGTGGCCACCCCGTCCCTCGCAGGGTGGGCTGACACCACAGACGCGAGTTGTGCACGTTCTCAGCCCACCCGAGCGCAGCAGCACTCCAGGCCTGGGCCGCAGGGAGCGAGTCCCGGCTTGTAGCGAGGCTCCCTCGGTACATGCCCATCCCCGGGGCTCCTGGCTGCGAAGCGCCCATCCCCTCGGCGCCTGCGCTGGGGATGTACCAGCTTGCCCAGCCAAGGCTGTCCCAGCATGGCTGCCTTCACCCTAATAACCCCCTCTCAGGCAGAGCTGCGTCTCTGCTGGCTCATGGGATCGGGCTGTGAAACCGGTGGGGACGGTCTGTGGCGAGCCTGGCGCCAGCCGAGAGCCTGGCTGCTCCGGGCAGGGGGCGGGTACCTCGCGGGGTGCCCGCAGGCAGCACCCGCACTCCCTGCCCATGCCGGGTGCTGCTGCCAGACCCGCTGCCAGCCGGCCTGTGGCCGCTTCCGCCTGTCCCCCTGCGCAGCGAGGGCCCGGCCGGTACTTTGGTAGAGCAGGACCGATTCTGTGCCTGCCCGGGCTGGCGGGGGTGAGCCCTGCCTGGGGGTGCTGCCTGGCAGCAGGGACCAGGTTTTGGGGTGTCCCGCGAAGGGTTGAGTCCTCACCTCCCTGGGAGGTGTCACTCGGTGGCGTCCCTGCTGACGGTGACCTGACCCAGCGTGTGCCATGGGTCTTGCTGGGGGTCCCGGCCCAGCGGGCTGTGCTGGAGGGGCCGGATCCTGTCCTGGCTTCCCACGCCCAAACCTTCCTGCCGGGGCCGCAGGAGCCAGCCGACGCTTATCACCTTGGACGTGCCCCAAGGAACAAGGGCCAGCGCTCCAGCCACGGGGTGCTCGCTGGCCGCATCCAGCTCCCACCTCCCTCCCCGGCCCTTTGCTCGGGGAAGGGGCTGTGGGGCTGGGCTCCCCGCTCCAGAGCTGGAGCCGTTCCCCACGTATTGTTTTATTTCGGGGCCTGCGGACAAATATTCCTCAATCCCGAGGGGAAGGCGGGAAGTGCTGAACAATGGTCCTGCGAGCCGGCAGCCCCGCTGCGCCGTGTGTACCCCCCCAGGGCTGGGGGGCTGCCAGCGTCCCCCTGCTGTGGGGCTGGGGGGGGACCCCCATCAGCGGAGAGCTGCACCCCCCTTTCTTCCCTCGCGGGTCTGGGTTTAGCCCCGGGGTGGGTGGCACGGGGCGAGCGGGGTCCCCCCCGCGCGCTCACGGCCTCGCCCAGGGTGGTGTTGAAAAGTGATTAAGCGGCGAGCGCTGGGACGGGTCCCCACGTCCCCGTGTGTCCCCCCCGGCCCCGACGCTCGGCCCTGGGCCGGAGCCGACGCTGTTCTGGCGCTTCCTGTGCAGGAACAGGCGCTGGAAACACCCGCCGAGGCCCCCGGCTCCGGCACTGCTCCCGCCCTGCCCTGAGCCGTGGTTCAGGAGTGGGGTACGGAGCCCGTAACATGATGGGGTCCCCCACCATGGGTGCCGGACCTCTCACTGGGGTGACCTGCCTTCCACCACTGGTGTGATGAGTTTGCCTTCTCAGCTAGGCTGGGATACGAGGTGCCTACCCAAGGGCTGGGCGCTCATGTGGGGCCGACTCCCATGGGTGGGGGGAGCGGTTTGGAGACCCCTCGGGTGCCCACCCCACCCTGTCCCTTCCAGGGAGCGCTGTTGGGCAGGGAAGGGGGTGCCAGGATGAGTCCTGGGGCACCATGGCAGCGCCAGCCCCTCTCCTGGGCAGGAGGAGGTGGGGGCGGGGGCGAGCATGGCCCCCGGCCCCCCGGCCTGGGGCAGGAAGGGACCGGCCAGTGCGCGCCCTCCCTGCCAAGAAAAAGCAGCTTTTTGGGAGGCAGCCCTGGCCCCCGGCCAGCCTGGGCTCGGCCCCTCCCCGCCAGGCTGGCACGAGGTGCTGGCACCCCCGGGGTGGCCCTTCCCTCATCCCGGTGCCTGTGTTCCCCCCCACCCCGAGCATCCCTGGGTGCTGGATGCTGGGCTGGGGGCTCCGGGGGGGCAGGGGATGAGCCAGGCAGCCCCAGGGCTCTGACGGTGCCGGTTTTGGGGTGCGGCACACCCCGACGCTCCCTCGCACCCAGCCCAGGGTGCAGGTGTGGGGAGGAGAGACGCGTCCCAGGCTTGGGGGGGGTTGTAGCCTCGGCCCTGCTCATCCCTGCAGCCGAATTCAGAGGCCGTCTCAGTGCGTGGAGCAGCTGAGCCCTGTCTGGCTCATTCCACCTGTGGACGGGGCTGGTCTGCACTCCCAAACCAGCATCTCCAGCCGCACACCTGGGGCTGATCCTGTCCTGGCTCCGCCGGGCCAGCTCTTCTCCCGAGGGACAGCGTGACGTGTGGCGCCTGAGCCAGCGCGAGCCCTGCGGCACGGACGGGACGTTTGGGCTGTGCCAAACCCCCAGGAGCCCCGTGCCTCAGTTTCCCCTTATCCCTCGCAGAGCTGCCGCCCTCCGAGTTCATGCAGGTGGCGGATTCGACGTGGCTGGTGCTCAGCGTCGTCTCCAACGGTCGAGCACCCTCCGGCTGCCAGGCCACCGGCGTCACCAAGATCGCCAGGTCGGTCATCGCGCCGCTGGCCGAGCACCACGTCTCGGTGCTGATGCTCTCCACCTACCAGACCGACTTCATCCTGGTGAGCGCCGGGCGAGGACGGGGACGGCGGTGCCTCGTCCCACCGGGGCGCTGGCTCCAGCGGAGCTGGGTGGGGACCGCGCTGTCCCCGGCCGGCAGCGGGGGGGCTGCGGGGAGGGGTGGCGGTGCCGGCCTGATCCCGCACCCCCGGCCAGGTGCGGGAGCGGGACCTGCCGGTGGTGATCCACACGCTGGCGGGGGAGTTTGACATCTACAAGGAGGAGAGCGGTGAGTGCGTCCCTGTCACCTGCGACGACGTGAGCAATGGCTTCCTCAAGCCCAAGCCAGGTGAGTGACGCCAGGTCCCATTGTCCCCCAGGGCCACCCTGTCCTCAGGGCCACCCCATCCCCGCCGAGATGCTCCAGCTCCCGCCGGCGGTACCCGCATCCTTGGGGGACCCCCAGGGCCACCCCTCTGCGCCCCGAGGGGTGCCGGGCTGTGGCTGCGGTGGCCACGGGGTGGCACTGCGGTACTGTCCCCAAGCTGTCCCCAGTGCCTGACGGGTGCTTCTCCCCCTGCCAGCCGCCAGCCCCACGCTGCACCCCGTGCAGAGCCCCCAGACCCGCTTCTGCGTCCTGACCGTGGCCCCCGACACGCTGCCCGCCATCGCCACCATGCTCATCGACGTCCTCTTTTACTCCCACAGGTGGGTCCCAGCGATGGGGACACGGTGGTGGCCCCTCGCCCGGTGCCACCTGAACTGCGGTGATGTGTCCCCCTCCTTGCTCCCAGTGGCTTTTCAAGCTCTGGGTGTGTTTTGCAAACTGTTTTTTTCCCTCCTGAGCGTGCTGGGGGGGTGTAGCCACGTGGGTGCTGTGGGTCCTGCTGCCACCGTGGGAGATGGGAGCCCCGAGGTGACCCAGGGGAGGAGCCCCCCCATTGCCGCAAAGCCCAGGGAGGGGGGATTGTGAAATGGGAGAGGGTTGATTGCAAAAGGCCGGTGGGAATGGTGCTGCGGCGCGGTGATGCACCTGGCTGGGACCTCCCATGTCCCCTGGGATGGGGTTCCTTCTGGTGGGTCACCCTCCTGCTCCAGAGGCACCGCAGCATTTTGGGAATGCCCCAAGACCCGGTGTCACTGCTGTCCTGCCTGCGGCCGGCACCCGCTGTCCCCCAGCGCAGCAGCGCTGCGAGCTGCAGACCCGGCAGGTAGCACCTGCTCCCGCCGCCCCTCTCCTTCCCCCTCGCCGGCTCACCCTGCAGCATCCCAACATGATCCTCAAAGACACCCAGTGCCACCACCAAGCCCTTGTACTCCCAATTTTGGCGGTGACTCCTGCCTGTGGCTCTTCCCTCCCCCCACCCCACTCTGCAGCCCCCCAAGGGAGGCTGGCGCCAGCAGCCAGGACCTCGACTCCATCACCTTCTTCGCCTTCTCCCTCATCGAGGGCTACATCTCCATCGTGATGGATGCCGAAACCCAGAAGCGGTAGGTGCTGTCCGTGGGCCTGTCCATCCGTCCATCTGTCCCCGGGGCTTGGGGCTCTGGGAGGGGGGGTTACAATCAGGTCCCCCCCTCAGGTTCCCCAGTGACCTGCTGCTGACCAGCTCGACGGGGGAGCTGTGGCGGATGGTGCGGATCGGCGGGCAGCCCTTGGGCTTCGGTGAGTGTGGCCACGGTGGCCGTGTGTCCCCCCCTCACCGTGCCAGCACCACCTGGGGGGTGCTTCGGGGTGACGCTCTCCCTGCACGTCCCCGTGGCTGTGCCACCGGGGCCACCGCTCACCCCGGGCTCCCTTTGCCCCCCCCCAGACGAGTGCGGCATCGTGGCGCAGATCGCCGAGCCCCTGGCCGCCGCCGACATATCGGCGTATTACATCAGCACCTTCAACTTCGATCACGCCTTGGTGAGCCCCTGCCCCTCCCCGGGGGCCCGCCGCGGTGGGGGCGTCCCCCCGGGGCTGACGCCCGCTCTGTCCCCCCGCGGCAGGTCCCCGAGGAGGGCATCGCCGAGGTCATCCAGCTGCTGCAGCAGCGCCAGGAGAGCGGCAGATAGCGGCCGGCTGTCCCCACGCCGGGTGGCCCAGCGCGGTGGCACGGTGGGCTCCCCCTTCCTTCCCCCCCCCCCCCCTTATTTTTTAATTTGAAGGCTCCCCCCCCGCCCCGGTGTGGGGCAGAGCCGGGTGCAGCATCGCTCCCTGCCTGCTGGGAACGGAGGGACGTGTTGGCTTCGGGGACCTGGTGGCCTCGTGGCAGTGGGACAGTGTCCGGGGGAGGGGGGGCGGTCCCCTCCATGCCACCCCGCGGGCGAGGCCGAAGGGCAGCACCCACCGTGCCATCCTCTGCCCCCAAGGTTGGGGGGCTCGGGAGGAGAGCAGGTGTCCCCGGGGACCTGCGGGGGGGGGGGACGGGGGGACACATGCCAGAGATGGCGGGACGTGTCCCCACGCCCTGTGTGTGTCCCCACGACTGGTCCCTTTGGGGCGGGGGGGGCGGCTGTGATGCTCTGGGGTACCCCATGGCCGGTAAAAGTGTCCCCAAGGCGGGGATTCCCCCCCGGCACCCCAAAAATCTCCAGCGCAGAGATGGGGAGCTGCAGTTCAGCCCCAGCCCCGTGTCCCCTCCGGGATGGCCCCACACCCCTGCCTGGGCCGGCGCATATCGGGGGGGGCCATGGTGACCCCCCCAACTCCTCCCCAGCTGTATTTTCACATAGTTTTTAATAAGGCAATAAAAGTCCTATTATTTTTATTTCCATGTGGCCCTGGGTGGGGCGGCAAAGCAAGTCGCTGCCCCTGGGGAAACTGAGGCACGGGCCCCACTCCCCCGTTTCTGCCCTCCCCGTGCCCCATCCTGGGCCAGCTCCCGCAGTCTGGGGGCAACTGCGGCACAAAGGGATGAACTTGACCCCAGGCCTGGAGCTGCCCCTGCCGTGGCGTCGCCGCGTGCCCGCGGCCTCCACCGTCACCGGCAGCACGGCGGCCCCCGGCGAAGCGGGGCGTGCGGGGTCGGGGCTGTCCCCTCCCGGGGTGCCTGGGGGCTCCTGTGACCCCCTTGGAGACCGGGGCTGTGCGGCGGCGGCCCCGGGTGCCCCCGGGGGCCACGCCTGGTCAACAAGCGAGACTCGGCAGGAGCGCGAGCGCGGCAGAAACCTCCTCGGGGTCTTTTCCCCCGGGGTGGGCCGCGCGGCGGGGCTTGGGCCAGCGGGCGAACGCAGCTCTGCTCCCGACCTGTCTCCCAAAACCAGCCCCCGCTCTCCCATGTACCAAGCGGGAGCGTGCCCGTGCCCCGGCCGTGTCGTCCCTGCGTCAGCTCCCGCACGCTTGCGAGCCGTCGGGTTCCTGCACCCTCCCCGGGCGCGCGCTTTCCTGTCTCGCTCTCTCGTCCGGAGTCATGAGACGCTGGTGACGCGCGCCGAAGCGATGAAGAAATTGCAGCCGGCCCATGCGGTCACCGGCGCTATTTTTGTCCCCGTTGGGTATTGCACAGTCCCCCGCCACCCGCGCTCCTCCGGCGGGGCCGCCACCGCGGCGGCATCGCGCGCGCTGGAAGGCCCACTGGGTCAGGGGAGGGAGGGAGGGGTGGGCGAAGAGGTGGATGGATGGACAGACAGGTAGATGGATGTACAAGTGGACGGATGGATGGGTGGGCAGGTGGGTGGAGGGATGGGCAGGGGCATGGATGGGCAGAGGGACGTACGGATGGGTGGATGGATGGACAGGTGGATGGACGGTTGGTTCATTGGGTGGATGGGTAGGTGAACGGGTGGATGGATGGACAGATGGAGGGGTAGGTAGACAGATGTACAGATGGATGGATGGTTGGTTGGGTGGATGGATGGTTGGTTCATTGGATGGATGGACAGATGGCTGGTTGGTTCGTTGGGTGGATGGATGGGTGGATGGATGATTGGTGGGCAGGTGGAGGGTTGTATGGGTGGACGGATGGATGGACAGGTGGATGCTTGGACAGATGGACAAACTACTTCAGTCAAGCGGGTGTGGAGAGAGAAGGACGTTCTCCTGGCTGCTCCGGCCCTCAGGGCTGCCCTGGGCACAGCCCTGCCCGCTCCGGCCCCATCGAACCCAGCCCAGCCGCCCCCTCTGCCGGGGGACGCCCCGAGGAGGAGGCGGCTGGTGGAGGAAGCAGCGCTGGCCCCCCTCCCGCAGCGGGGAGTCCTGCAGGTCACGGCACGGCTAGGGAGGGGAAATTTGGGGCAAAGAAAATGTTTCTTCCTCTGGAAGTGAGTCACGGCTGCACTCCTCTGCGCCGGAGGAGATCGTATCTCCGGGTCGTCCCCCCACGCTGCCACCAACCCCTCTGAATGTGCGAATTCGGCACAGGGCGGCTCCCGCCGCTCGTGCCGGCGACTTTTGGTGGTCACCAAAACCAACCAGGTTGCGCCGCATCTCAAAAAGCTGATACAATACTTCAATTTTTACGGCGTGGAAAAAGCCCGCCTCGGTGCCGGGATCCGTCCCAGGCTCCACCCGCCGGGAACGGGGAGCGGAGGGGTGCAAGGGGGGTCGCACTGGGTGCCACGGGCAGCACCGAGGCTGCGCCGGACCCTGCGGCAACGCTGGGTTCTCCCGCAGCGGTATTGCATAAGCCTGACGCAGCAGTGAGGGCAGCGCTGCCCGCGCCGCTGCCCGCGCCGGGCTTCCGCTGCCCTCGGCCCCCCGTGCCCTTGGGCAACACCGCGCGGGCCCCGGCACGGCTCTTTGGCGCTGGGCGGTTGCGTTTCCTCCCGGGGGCACCCATGGGTGCTGCCAGGCAGAGGGGCTGAGGTGTGCCACCCCGTGTTCCCCCCCCCTTGGCCAGCACCCGCAGTCATCACCCAGAGGGGTGGGCAGGTGTGAGCAGATGGACAGACGGACGGACAGAGCATCCTCCGGAGCATCGCCCCGCGCCGCAGCCAGGCAGGGTCCCCAGCTGTGCCGGGGCGCCCCGTGGTTCCCGGGCTTCCACCTGCCTCCTTCCCAGGCCGGATTTTCGGCTCCCACGGCCGGACTCGGGACGCAAAGCCCCCGTGATGGGACACGGGTGTCCCCGCATGGCCGACATCCCTGTCCCCGGGTGCCAGCCCCACTACCGCCACTGCCGCCGCCCTCGTTGGCATTTGGGTTTCGGGGCAGCCGAGGCCATTTTGGGTTCAGCCGGCCCGTTGGACACCGAGCGGCAAAACCGGGGCGACACGAAGCGGCCCTTTCCCGAGAAGCCGGCGGGCGCGGGGCGGTGGCGCCGGCGCAGCCGGAGCCGGCACGAGCGGTGGGACCGTGGGCTCCCCGGGCCGGACCCACCAGGACTCCCTCGAGGAACTGAATCGAAGAACAACCCCACCGGCCGGCCGGCATCATTTCCTCCCGCCGGGGCGGCTCACCCCGCTCATTGGCCCCCGGGGCACGGCTTCACTTCTCGCTGGCTTTCCGCTGGGTCTGGGTGCCTCCTTCGGAGGTGGGGGCGAATGGGTGCACTTTAAAAGGCGAGCTTCCCCATCGCCCGGCAGTAAGGAAGTCGCTTGCGCGCCCGGCAGCCCCGCGCCGAAACACCCTGCCCCGGCCATGCGGCGCGACGGGCGGCCCCTGGGCGTGCTGGCAGGTAGGTGTCTGCCGGCGTCCCGCGACTACCCTCTCGCTCGCGCGCCGGCCGCGCCGAGCCGGCCGGGAGCCGCCCGAGGGAGCGCGGCGGCGGGGCCCGCCTGGGGGTTGCGTCGGTGCGTCGCGGCAGATGGTGTCGCCGAGGCTGTCCCTCCCTGTGCCGCGGCGGTGTCGCCTCCCGGGGGTGCCGGTGGGGGATAGGGACGTTCCCCCATGTGGGACGGGGAGCACCAGCGAGGGGCACCCCACGGTGTGGGGACGTCCCCGGGGGAGAAGGGAGGCTGGAGGGGACGCGCTTTGGGATCAGTTTGGGGACGGAGGGCGGAGGGGCAGGGGTCGGCGTGCTGGCACGGAGCCTGCGCCCCGCCAGGCCCTTCGGCTCCCCGCGGCGCAGCAGGGCCGGACGCTGCGTGCCGGTCCTGCGCCGCATCCCAAGTCACCGCTGCCCGCGGCCGTGGGGCATAGCGGGGCCGGGACAGCGCCCAGCCGGAGCCGAGGGGCTGGAGCCGGGAGTGTCACCACTGTTCCCTCCCCGCGGCTGGGCTGCGTTCCCATCTTCATCCTCCTCCTCCTCCCTGCCGGCTCGCCAGCAGGCTTTTGGCACAGGGGGTGGCTTGTCCTTGCAGCAGGACCGGGGCCTTGGGCACCGGAGGACGCACGTGCCTGGCACACGCCGTTCTCGCCTCCAGGCCTGATGCCAGGGTGATGGGCGCACGGGCCAAGCTCTCCCCGCGGCAGCCATCACCGTGGCCTGGGGACCGGTGAGCTCGAGCCTTTCCAGCACGGAGAGGAGGAGGCCTCCCTGCACCCAGAGATGTCCCAATGTCCCCCGTCTCCCTCTTCTTCCTCCTCAGCCGTCACCAAAGGACTCTTCATCCTCTGGGCAGTGCCGGGCCAGGGGGGGCGGCCCCTGCAGCCCCCCACCCTGCAGCAGGTCCAGGCGCTGGTGAGGCACATGGCCGAGGACGCGCAGGAGCTTTTCGCCTTCTACGTAAGTCCCTCCTCCCCGGGGTGAGGGGTCGCTCCTGTCCCCTCCGGGGGGGGACACGGGGCTGGCGGGGGGGGGTCCCGCGCTGCTCCCGTCCCACATCCCTGACCTTGCCCCCGCCCCGGTTCCCGGGCAGGAGGAGGACCAGCGCCTGGCCATCAGCCACCTCTGCCGCACCAACCGCCCGCCCGAGTGGCTGCGGGGAGCGATGACGGGGCCCGGGGGGCTGCGGGGGCTGCGGGGGACCATGGCCCGCATGTCCCAGGCGCTGCAGGACATCACCCGGCACCAGCGCGACCTCAACCCCCCCAACGCCGAAATCCTTCGCCGCTTGGCCAGCACCCACCTGAAGGTGCGAGGGCTCCTCAGCAACCTGGAGGGGCTCTTCCCGGCCCCCAGCCTCGCCCCCGGCCGCCGGCGCCCGCCCGGCCCCACGGCACCCACCAAGGTCTTCCGGCAGAAGCTGGAGGGGTGCCGGATCCTCTGGAGCTACGCCCGCTTCATGGCCAAGCTCAGCGCCCAGCTGGAGGCCAGGAGCCGCCGAGCGCGCCGGGAGAAGCAGAGAGCGCGCCGGGGCTCGCGGCTGCCCGCGCGCTCCTAGTCTAGCCCCGCCATCGCCGGAGCGGCCCCCGCTTCCATCTCCATCCCAATCCACACCGCCCCGGGGATGGAGACCCGCCGGCCGGCCGGGACGCGCCGCAGAGACCCTCGGAGCTCGCACGGGTGAGGACGCAAGCGCGCCGGAAGTGGCTCCCACCACTTGGGCTTGCCGCGATGACCAAGCCGTCCCCGTGCCGCTGCTCGGCTGCAGGACAGCCCCGCTCCGCTCCTGGCAGATCCCCCCCGCGTTTCGGCAGCCCCGGTGCCGCGGGGAGCCGCGTGCTCGGGCGCGCTGGGGTGTCCCCCGGGCGCCCAGCGCTGCGGGATGGAGCCGTCCCCGGCCGCCGAGCCCTGCCGGATTTTCCAGTGATTCAATGGGTCCGGTGACCCAGCCTGACTAAGCCGCTCGCCCAGCACCCGCTGCGCTTGCCGGCAGGGTGCGGCCCCTGCCCACGGAGAGCACTGCCGGCACCGGTGTGTGCCACCGGCGTTGTCACCCCCGTCCCTGCCGGCCCTGCGCCGGGTTTGCTGACCCCAGAGAGCGTCTGGGAGCGGAATCCCGTGAGCTCGGAGCCCCCGTGAGCTCGGTGTCCCCACGAGCTCAATGTCCCCGCGCTCGTCCCTGCGCGCTCGGTGTCCCCGTGCGCTTGGTGTCCCTGTGCTCGCCCTTGCGCGCCTGGTGCCCCCGTGCTCTTGGCACCCCGGTGTCCACAGGGACCCCCCGCTCTTTCCTCTGCGCTCCGCGTCCCTGCGCCCTCGGCGTCCCCGTGTCCCCGAGCCCCTGTGCCGGGCAGGGGCTCGGCTCCGGCCACCGCACTGTGATGGTGGGTGGCGGCATCCCCCCGCCCCCCACTTATTTATACATGAATATTCGTGTGGTCATCGTATTTATTGAATCTTGGGGTTAATTTAATACATCCCTGCAGTGGGGAGAAATATTTAAGGACATGTTTTTAATATATAAATATCTATTTTTATGATAACTTTTTTTGTATCGTGGTAAACTATGAATGTAACGAGGTTTTATTTATTAATATCAATATTTTTTGGTACTGTGAGAAGGGTGCCCGCCCCGGGCACGTGGCACCCCCGTATTTTTGTATAAGGGCAGAAGGAAATAAAGCGCTGACCTCGGCCCGTGGGCCGCTGAGCGGTTGTGTCCCTGTGTCCGGGTGTCCACGGGCAGAGGGGGCCGTGGCACGTGGCGCGGTGCGGGATGCGGCGTAGCGGCACGCGGCATGGGATGGCGTGGGATGACGGCGTGGGGTGGGATGGGACCAGGCCTGGTGTGACACACGGCGTGGCACGGCGCGGGATGGGGCACGGCACGGTGCGGCACGTGGCACAGTGTGGCGCACGGCGCGTGACGTGGCAAGGTGTGGCATCCCATGGCATGGCCTGGCACCGCCAGGCGTGTCCCATGGCACAACACCGCACAGCACCGCGTGCCGCGTGTCACACAACCCTGCGCGGCAAGCGGCCTGGCACGGGCCAGGCCATCGCCGAAGCCAAACCGGAGAGCCGCGTCCCCGTCACCTGGCCGGGGCCACCGCGGGGACCAGGCCACCCCGCTGCCACCGGCCCCGCTGAGTCAAAAATCCTAAGACCCGGTCATGTGGCACCGCGGAGTCACTCATTCCCTGCCGTGTGCCGGTGCCCACTGGGATGCCCAGCCCCGCCGTCGGCACCGCCGCCTGAGTCAGTTGCGGGGAGCATCGCCACCGGGACGGCCACCGCCGTGCTGGCACCCGCTGCTGTTTGGGGACACTCAGGGTGGGGACGATGTCACCATGAAGAAGCCCGGGCCGGCTTGCCGTGCCGTGGGTGACCGTGACCGTGTCGCCGTCCGCCGGCTGCCGCTCCCCACCAAGCCGCCCGCCCGGCTCCGAAGAGGAGGCAGCTTGCATGGGCTGCGGAGGGAAGGGCGCAGGTACGTGAGCCCCCCCGGGACCGGCGTGGAGGGGTGGGGGGACCCCCCAGGCAGAGGGTGCACCCTGGGCTGAGTGTCACCAGAGTGAAGCTGGCAGCCCCCGTGGCCCCGGTGTCCCCACAGGTCGGGGCTCCCCCCTTGCAGGGTCACGCAAGGGGACCCCCCTGCCCACCCCGTGCTCCCCCCCCCCGGGAAAAGCCACCCCACCGCGGGGACGTCCCTTGGCCACGGTCCCCGTGGGCACTGCTCGCCCTGCCACGGCCATGGGGTCCTCCTGGCTGGCTGGCATGGAAAGCAGCGGGGTGCCTGTGGGGTCACACCCGTGGGGCGACACCCGTGGGGAGACACCCGTGGGGCGCAGGGGCGGGGGGAGGCAGCCCCGGGCAGGGAAACGTCGTGACTCAAAGGGGAGTTCGGTCCCCGCCGTCCTTCGGCCCCGGGCTTCGCCGGGCCGGGGGCGCCGGCCCTCCTCGCCCCTTCCCCAGCCCCCGGCCCCCGCCCCACAGCTGCGGCACCCCCGGGGCTGCGGGGACGGCCCGGCATGGGGACAGCGTGGGGCGAGGACCCAGAGGGGACCCTGGAGTGGGGCTGGGGTGATTCTGGGCTGGGGCTGGAGGGGGGCAATGGTGGGATGGGGGCAGGTCTGGGATGGGGCAATTACGGGCTGGCGAGCGGCTCGTTCCGGGCTGCGGCAGCAGGGGGCAGCACGGGGACGGGGATGGGGCGGGGGTCTCGGCCGCGGCGGGGCCAGCGGGGCCGGTGCTGGGCGGGGGCTGGGGCAAGGGAGGCAGTTCCCAGGACGGGGATGGGGCAGGGGGGACAGTTGTGGGGTGGATGTGGGGCAGGGGGCAGCCGTGGGGGGCGCGGAGCTGCAGCGCGGCAGCGCTGGCCTCGAGACCCCCCGGGCATGTCCCCGTGTCCCCAGGCTGGCGGCGGGGGGCGGGGGGGACAGCGGGACAGCGGGCAGCAGCGTTCAGCCAGGCAGGGCCGCTGCCTCCTGCCCAACCTGCCCCCAGCTCCGCTCCGGGGCTCCCCAAACCGGGGACACGCGGGGGGGCACCCCACTGGCTCCCAGCCCCACAGCCCCCCGCTCCCAGCCCCTCACTGGGACGCCCCACCCGTGACACCGCCTCAGCGCGCTCCTGCATCGCACCCTTTGGTGCCCGTCCCCATCATGGGGCATCCGTGCAGGGTCCGTGCGGGATGTTCCTGCTACCCAAGCGCTTGGGAAAGGGGATTTTCCTGGGAAACTTCCCCCATCCAGCCTGCCCGGTCCAGGGATTCGGGTTTTCCTGCCGGGGCATCCTCCCTTGCAGAGGGGAACCCCCCCCGCCACCCCGCTTTCTGCCCCGCTCCGGGCCACCTGCCCCCAGGCAGCCCTGGCCCGAGTCGCTGCCGGGAAATTCAGGAAAAGGGCAGAAATCGGCAGATCTGCGGCAACCCCTGCACACATGGCCCCCCCGGGGGTCCCGCGCCCCTCGGGGGACCCTGCCACCTCCTCCCCGCACCTTTTATCCCTTCAATCCCCCCTTCCCAAAAAACCCCAAATCGGATTTTTTTTTCCCTTTATTTTATTGACTCGGTGACGCCTGAGTCGCTGCCGGGCATCCCAGTAAGGCCGGACTGGGCTGAAATGGGCTTTGGCTGCTGGGGCATCACTGCCAGCGGCTGCGCTCGGGGACCAGGGTCATCCACGGGGAAACTGAGGCAGGCAGCAGCTATATGACCCATCCCCCTCCCCCAAACACAAGGGGGTCCTTGTGTCCCCCCTCGCCGTGTCACCCCCTGCCACGGGTGACGGCCGGGGTCGTGGTGGCTCTTGCGTCACCGTTCCTCGACCGTCACCCCAGGGGCTTCACGCTGCCAGCGCGGCCAGGGCACAAACTTGCTAAACCTGATTAAAAGTTTCAGCTCGGCCGTGCCCCTGGAGAGGAAAAAAAATATATATACGAGAAAAACCAAAATCCCTTTAACCTGTTTTTCACCCAAATCGGGGCGCAAACGGCTCTGCAGCACCCTGGCCCCGGGGGATCCCCGCAAGGGGTTGACCCCCCAGCTCACGGATTTTAGCTCCTTGACAAGCAGCCCGGGACCTGCTGCCTGCTCCCTGCCTGCTCCCTGCCTGCGCCGGGCAGGGGGACAGCCCAGCCGATGGAAGGGTTAACCCCGGGGGGCCGGTCCAGCCTCTCCCCGCTGGGTGGGTTTGTCCTTTTTCCCAGAGAAAACCCACCCTTTATTTTTAATATTTTTGCCCAAAGGGACGAGCCGCTGGTGGGGCCGGGGGACGCCGATGCCACCGCGGCCGGGGGTCCCGCGCCCCTCGGGGGACCCTGCCACCTCCTCCCCGCACCTTTCATCCCTTCAACCCCCCCAAAAAAACCCCAATCATACTTTTTTTCCCCTTTATTTTATTGACTGCTCCGGCAGCCGGCGGGGAAGCCCCGGCCCGGGGAGGGGGACCCGGGGGTGAAAGTGCTTGTGGCTCCATGAGTCACTGCCCCGCGCGCTCGCCATCGCGCCTCGAGGCCGCCGCCAGCACCCGCCGCCCCCCGCGACGCCCCCGAACCCCACGTGCTGCCGCTCGCCTCCCTTGGGGGGGCTTTAATTCATAATTCCCCCCTCCCTTCCCACCCACTTCCCCAGCACCTCCCCGACCCCGTGCGTGAAAAAAACACAAAACCCACAATCCCGGTGACATCAACTTTATCAGAAGTTTATTTCTAAGAATCATTCAGGATTTCCAAAGCCCTCGACTTCCTGATTTCCAGTTTCAATAGAAGTAACGATAGTGGTGCTGCTCCCCCCCGCGTCCCCCCCCTCCTCCCCTTTCTTACAACACAGGCTGGCTGCCGGACCGGTATATAAACCCCGAGAAGTCCCCCAGTATGAACATGAATTTCTGAAAACTTCCTCTGCCAACACCAATCTCTGTTAAGTTGCTCCCGGGACGCGGCTCACAATGAAGTTCGTGCCGGCAGGTAAAAAAAAAAAAAAAATCAACTTTGGGGAAATTATTTCCCCTTCCCCCCCCCCCTTTTTTCCTCCCCCCTTCTCCTCCGCCTTTTCCTGGTGATGCCCGGGTGCAGGCGGGTCCCGGCTCACCGCCGCCGGAGCGAGGGCTCCCGCCGTGCCGCGCTCCCCCCGGGATGAGCATCTCTGGGAATTGGCAGCGGGGAGCGAAGCGCGGCGCTGGCGCGGTGCAGCCAACATCTGGACACTTATATAACTGGAAAAGCTTCCAAAAAAAAAAAAAAAAAAAAAGCAGGGAGGGGGGATCTTTTTCTTTTTTTGGGGGTTTTTTTTTTGCTTTTAATAATATTTCCCCCCACCTCCCGCTTTTCCTCGCTATGGGTCTCTCGAAGCCGCAAGCTGCTGCTGCGTCGGGAGCACGGGAGGGGTGGGGAGGCTGCCAAGTGCAGGAGGGAGGGTTGGAGGGAGCGGTCACCATGCCAGCAGCAGTGCTGGGGGTCCCATGGGGCAGCACCCACCCCGGACCCCCCACCCACCCGGCACTCAGCACACGTGGGTGCTGAGCCTCACTCTGCCCAGCTGTGAAATGGGCAGAAGGCGGCAGCCGGGGGGGATGTGGCAAGAGGGGCTTGCATGGGGTCAGGACATCTGCGTCCCATGGGAGCACCCAGGGCCCCAGGGGCGCGGGGAGGAAGGGTCCCCCCGTCCTGCGCAGGAGGGGAGCGGTGGCAGGTCGGGGATCGCAACACGCCCAGGTAAGTCCTTTCCCACCTGGGCAGGGTAAATAGAGCGAGGCTTGCATTACCCGGCACCGGCGGCACGTCGGAGGCGCTGACAAGTGCGGGCGGCTTCGGCGCTCATCACGGCCCGGGGACTTCGCCTGGCAGCACCCCTGCGGCATCGCACGGGGTCCCCACCCTGCCGGTGGGATCCAGGTCACCCGGCAGCGGGGATCCCCCAGGGACACCCCCCCCGAGGACGCAGAGCACGGTGGCAGGGCTCCGGGGCCCGTCTGGCCTCCCCGAACTGGGATGCTGGTTTGGGGGGGTCCCCAGGGATGGGCGGTTGGAGCACCCCGCTCTCGCCCTGCCGGCAGGAGGGGGACGCTGGGGTGATCCAGCTGCCGGCAGCTCAAGGGTGCCCTTGTTCCGCGTCCAGGGATTTCCTGGCCGGCGTCTCCGGCAGCTGCGGCGTCTCTCCCCGGGGCTCCTCGGCGCTGCGCCCACTTCGCAGACAGGGAAACTGAGGCAGGCGGTGGGGCCGGAGGCGGGAGGGAGGGGGGATGCCGAAGGCAGGTTTCCTTGCGGGCGCCCCCGCTGAGTCAGCCGGGGCCGGGGTGGGGCCTCGCTCCCGCAGCGCCTGGCCGAGGATAACGGAGGGGAAAGCGTTTTGCATATTTGATTAAACCCGACAGGTCGTCACCGGGCCGGTTGCGAAATGTGGGAATGCTGCGGGGCGCCCCGCCGGGAAGGGAGGCGGGGGAGCGCCTGCCGGGGGGCAGGTGAGGGGGACGGGAGCAGGACGGGCACGTTGACGCGGGAGTCTGGGGAGCTGCCGGCCGAGCCGGACCCCCACCCGCGCGGGCTGGGTCCCCGCTCTGGCTGGACGCCCTTCCCTCGGGCGCCCGGGGGACGCCGCGGGGGCGGCGGCACGGTGCCCACGGACCACCGCCGGGTCGGTGTCCCCCCCCGGTGACGCCCGCCTCTCTCCCCGCACAGGCGTCGTGCCCTTCGTGGCCCTGCTCCTGCTGCAGCGGCGGCCGGTGGCCGGCCGGGCGCTGCTGGTGACCGGCCCCGGCTGCCC
>NC_138593.1:14667835-14884388 GCF_964289735.1 Phaethon aethereus | reverse complement strand
AGGCATCTAAGAGAGGTCCCTTTGTTTGGCTGAAGCTGAAACCCTTTCTAATGGTGTATTCACCCTAATTTGAGGTGTTTGAGGGGTCTAGCTGAAGGCCAATGGCCCTAAACTCCGTATTTGGTCAATGAAGAGAGATCAGCTCTTCCCCAGGATGATTCAGAGCAGAGGTGGACTCTTCTTCTGAATCACTCCAAAGGAAGTCTTTCATCTCTCTTTCTCCATTATCTGTAGAGGTACGTTTTCCCCCTAACGCTGGTCTTTGAACGAGCTGGTGTGAATACCCATCCGTGTCACGCTGGTCTTTTGGACTAGCAAAGCCAGGGGACTTGCTCCTTTGCCCTTGTACGGGATGATGAGAAGTCATGCACGGGCAGATTATTTTGCATCTATGCACCGAGGAGGCTTTGCACCTTCCTCTGGAACATCTGGTGTGAGTTACTGCCAGAGGCAGAGACTGGCTGGATGGGCTTTAGGTCTGATCCGGCCATTCCTGTCTTCCTTTGATCTAAAATAAGGTTTAGCCATCACGGGTGCAGCAAGGACGAGAATTTTGCTGACTTCAGTGTTTCTGCAGCCTTTTGAGAAACAAAGAGTCACTTTCTTTGGGTTTGGTGATCCCGGAGATTAGAGCTGATCCCCGTAATCCTGCAGCACGTAGAGCATTCCTGGGAGGTGTGTATGGGCCACCCTGTGCCCACCTGGCCCTGCGCGAGCACGACCTGCCTTGGACCAGCTCATTGGGGTGGGTGCGAGGCTGTTGGTTTGAGAGGAGATGAGATGGTTTGGCACAGGACAGCAGAGCAAAGATGGAGTGAAAACATATGGGAATCGTTCAGGGGTCTGAGCTTTGGGTCGTCTTCAGGTGGCTTTGGTGACTGTTTCCCATTCCTCAGAAACTTGGCTTTCTGCTGAAAAAAAAAGACCCACGGAGAATTTGTGAGAGGACACTCCATGAGGCGCTTCGGGAGCCGCACTGCACTTGGGGGACAGATTTCTGAGCCTTACCATTTTCTGAAGAGACGGCAGGTGAAGGAGGGTGATAATGCTTCCCCGGGTCCAGCCTTCTGCTTCCAGGACGCGGCGAGTGCTGCGCTGACCTACTTAAGCTGAGGAAGGAGCGAAAAACGTTCTTCATTCTTGGGGGCCCACTGCTCTTTTGCCGCTGTTCCCGCAGCCAAGGAACATACCTTTGCTGAGGAAACGCATGAACAGGCAGCTCTTTGCAAGGAACAAAACCCATCTGCGTGGGCTGGGAGGAAGAGGGAGGCCAGCCACAACAGCTGCCCCTCTGGTAGGCAGGAGGTTACAAAGAAGCCTTGATGCCTTCTGAGTAAGAGCAAATTCTTAAGCAAAGCGAGGGTGCAGATTCCCCTTCGCTGGGAGCAAGGCAAGTCTGTTCTTGGTGGGGAGTTCCTTCTCGGAGAGCTCACCTGGGGAAAAGGAAGGGGAATATGGAAATCGCCGGGCTGCATGGGGCCACGGGGCCGCAGCCTGCTCCGCCGATGGGGCAGAGCGGGCCCAGCCCTGCGGCAGGCAGCGGTGGAGAGGCTTCCCTGGTATGTCGGGAGCGAGGTGGCTCTGCGCCCTCGGGCCAGACGTTTTATCCAGGGGTATAAGTGTACAAACAGTTTTGCAAAGAGGGAGGAGGACCTTGGATTTCCCCTCGCTCTTCCCCGTGCTCTCTCGTATAGAGTCAAAGAGGAGAAGCTGCCTCGCTCTTCTCGTCCTCCTGCCAGCGTGGCAGGCTGCCGGGAGGGACCTGTCCTCATGGACCTGGGGACTCGGCTGTGTCCCTGCGTCGAGGATGAGCAGCACCAAACAGCCTCCTCCACTCTTTTCTCCCAAAGCAGCTGCAGTTCAGGGCTGAGAGATGCCCGGGCTCCAGGGAGCAGCCGGGCTTCACACAGGGCCTCCCTCCTGCCCTGCTCCTCAGGGCGTGCTCGACGCTTGGCTTCACGCTTAGACCAAAATCCTGGGCTTTAGACAGGGCTTGGGGCCTGGAAGTTAACTGTACCAGCTCGTGAGCGGCTCTGCATGTCTCCCAGCCCGTTGCAGCGAGGGCTGCGGGCTGACCCCACGGGGCTGCGCTTGCACCTGGCATCCACACGTCCCGGCGTGCGCCGGGGCTCTGGTAGGTCACCACCGGCCGGCGTTTCGGGCTGGGATGGCGCATCCTCCGCCTGCCCGCGCGCCACGGCCCGTCCCTCCCCGCCAGCTGCCCGCGGTGCCCCAAGGAAGCGCCTTCGCAATTCGGAGCAGCGGAAGTGGCTGCCGGCATGTTGAACCGCTCCTGGCAGCGGCGCGGGCCACTGCCAGCCCCGAGCGGCCGCGTTTCCTTCCCCTCCGGCTCCCAGGAAAGGAAGCTGCAGCGCCTTTGCCCTCCGACGCTGCCCTGACCACATGCCCCTCAGCAAAAAAGGCACCTAAAGGTGCTGCAGGGGCACCCCGTCTGCCTTGCTGCCTTTTGGACCAGCCCTGAAGAAACTTTGCAGAAATTGCCCCAAAGGGGGTGAACAGCAGAGCCGGGAGAGCGAGGGGATTTTGGAGATGGGTCGGGAGAGCCGAGGGGATTTTGGAGATAAAAGTGGGATGTATCCGGTGAGCTGGCCGGGTGCGCGTGGGGCCTGGGGAGGCTGGGTGGGGAGAGTTATTACTTCAGGTTATTTTTTGGAGGAGTTTGGATATTTCTAGGGAACTGTCCTGCCTGTGTTTTCTGCCCAGCTGTCTCCCTCCTCCCCCGTGGTTATGAAAAGATGTTTTTCAGCCAAAAATGACTCGGTTCCCCAGACCCTCTCTGCGAGCCTTGTGACACTGCCTTTAGTGGAGGCAAAGTGGTGATCGGTGCTCAGTGCTTTCCCACAATAGCCTGGACACCGCTGTAAGGAAGCCAAAAAAACCTTCCGGCTCCAGAAGGGATTTAGACCAGCAAACCCATTCTGCTGCCTGAATTCAACCCCTTGCCCTGGACGTCTCCGAGCGGCTCTCGCCTCTGTCCTCTCTCAACCAAACCGGTTGCGCATCCCGGCCAGGGAGGTTGAGGTTGGGAGAAAGTCCGTGGAATTGGGGACCAATGCTCGGAGATGCTGCGGCGAGCGGCTCCTCTGCGGGAACGGGCTGCCTGCTCTGCATCCCCGTCCTGCCTCTTCCCGGGGCTCCTCAGCAGGCAGCAAAGCCAGCACATCCCCAGCCTGGCCGTAGGAAAAGCTCCCCACCACATCTCTCGCTGCGCTCGAAGCCCAGGGTTTCTCGTCGCACCCTCCGCTGACAGATAACAGATTGCGCAGCCCCTGCGGCTCCCACCCCACTTTTCCAGGCTAAGCGAGCACCGGGCTTTTCCCTCCTTTCTGGCAGGCTTTCCCTCCTTTCTGGCAGGCTGTGTTCCCCGTGCCGGCTGGATCAGGGCCTTCTTGGTGTTCAGGTCAACCCCAGGAACTGCCAGCTGGGGGAAGAGGGGTTCCCGTGCCCTGCCGGCTGCTGCCGCGGCCGCTGCCAGATCACACTCATCCCCGCTGTGAAACCTGCCGGCGCCAGCCCTGCTCTCCCACCCTCCAGCACCGTTTCGGTGGTCCCCATCCAGCTCAGCCCCCAAACCTGTGCCGACACCTTGCCGTCCCCCCCAGCGTTGCCGGTAACCGAACCTGCGCCCAGCGGTTACCTCCGGCTGGATGCCGCTGGCCGCGTGCCCGCTGGGACAACGGCAGCAGCTCTCCTCCCAGCTCGCTCTGGGCCTTCGCTCGCATGCAGGCAGCTGGAGGAAATCAGAGGAGCTGGTTAGAGAAAATCTGGGCAAAGGCAAGGGAAAAAAAAATCCTGGGACCTGGCAAGTTCCTACACAAGTTTCCATGAGAAATCCAACGTGGCCATCGCTGGCCCGCGCCTGTGCTGGAGCCCTCCCAGGCCTCTCCCAGGGTCAGCGGCGCTGCCAATGCCCACCCAACTTTCGGCAGAGTCCCGGCCAAGCCTGGTCCCGTGCCCGCGGCTCCGGCGGCTCCGCGAGCCCCTTCTCCCAGCGCTGCCGGGAGGGGACGGTTCCCAGACGCCTGGGGAGCCGACTGCCTCTTGTTGCTCCCGTGACATATTTATTGCTATCAGTATAGTCTTTAATTTCCTTTGTTTCAGAATATCTGACGGCGCAATTAAGAAGGCCTGAAGGGAAGCGTGTGTGCTCGGTCATCAGCCCTGCGGTTACTGTCTGTCTGGAAGCGGTGCTGGAGCCGGGCTTGGGGAACAGCTGCCAGGCTTCCAGGCTTGTTTTCATTTTCTAGGAGGTTAGCTGAAAGCCCGATGAGAAAAGACACCCATACACACCCAGAAACCCCGCCACACACACGGAGCCACACGCACGCACACGGAAACACGCACATAAACACAGATGCGGGCCGACACACGGGGACCTAAACAGACCCGTGCGTGGAACCGGCCCCAGGGACGCGGGACGGGACCTGCCGCCGTCTTTGCTTTTAACAGCTCGTGGCGCGGCGGGACGGCGGTGCCGCCGGCTCGGGGTGGGGAGTGAGGAGCCTGTTGCGCTTCGCACCTCCGAGCCGTGAAGTGCAGCTTGTTCTGCCCCGGCTGCGGGGTGATGGGGCAGATCCCTCCCACCGCTCATCCGAGAGCTTCCGGGGGAAGAGCCCGGTCACGGTAGCTGGGAAGAGGCACAGCTGGGGCTCGTCTCCTCCTGGGCTCGGCCGCGAGGCGAGCA
Source organism: Phaethon aethereus (assembly GCF_964289735.1). Classification (NCBI taxonomy): domain Eukaryota; kingdom Metazoa; phylum Chordata; class Aves; order Phaethontiformes; family Phaethontidae; genus Phaethon; species Phaethon aethereus. The sequence goes on along the minus strand of NC_138593.1, from coordinate 14,879,683 downwards.
TGCGAGTCCGCGCGCGAGGAGGCACCCGGGGGTGTGCAGCTCTCCCCGCCGGCTCCCCGCCGGCACCCCGCCAGGCAGGTCCCCTCCGCCCAGGCACGCGTTGAGGGGCGAAGGCAGTTTTAATTTTATTTGCAGCAGCGTTAGAAAAAGAGAGAGACGTTCGCTTTGCCCCCGGGAGATGGCAGAACCCGGTCCTCGAGGGGCTGCGGCTCCTGGTGCCCTGGGCACGGGGTGACGAGCGCTGGGGAGAGCCGCGGCTGCCCCGCACGAGGCTGACGTACAGCAGCACCCGGGTGGGGTGTTTGGCAGCACCAAGGTGGGGTGACCGCAGCTTCCGCACGGGAAGCCCCATCCTGGAGCCCGGCGGGCGTCTCGCCATGGATGCCGGGAGGAGACGGGCTTCGCCCACCCGGCGCTGCCCTCCCTGCCCCACAGCCATGCGCAGAGCCCGTGTGGGAAATGCCAGGCCGGGAAAAAAGTAAGCAGAAATCTTTCTAGGAGCAGACAAAATGAGTCAGGCGCGTTGTTCCCGGCAGGTTCGTGCCTCGTGGCGCCCTGGCTGCGGAGGAGGAGAGTCTCCGGTGGCTGGTTAAAGGCTGGGTTCGTGCCGCAGCTTCCCCACTGCCGTGGGGGCTCGTTTGGGGCTTGCTCCTCTCCGGCTCCTTGTCTTCACAAGACGTGTAGGAACCTCCTATCTCTGGAGCCTCGGGCCCTTAGTCAAATTTGGTTGGCAGCCGCAGGCGTGCACACGCTCGCCCGGCGGGATTGCACGCACACCTTGTTTTCTTAGGAAACGAGACTCAAAGAGCCCGTCGCTGGGGAGAGGAGAGCGTGACCCGTGCCGAGTAGCACTGTCAGTGCGCCTCATTTTGTTGCAATAAACAAACATGTCAACTGTTCTGGCCCTTAAAAGGTGTCCCAGATGCAGCTAAAGCCAGGGGGGGTGCTTGGCATCCCTGCGGCGAGCTCAGCAGCCGGGTGAGGGAGATGCAGCCGAGCTCGGCGGGGACGGCAGGGCGCCCGTCGGGGCTGAGTCGCTGCCCTGCCGCTGCCACGGGCTGGGGGTCCCCGGCGGTGGGGTCCTGCTGGGGTCGGGTGCCAGGCGGTGGAGGTGGTCAGCAGGGTGCTATAGGTGCTATAGGGTCGGGCATCCCCCAGTTTTAGCTGGGAATGTCTCACTCTCTCCCAGCAGTGCTCTTGGGCTGGTGGTGCTGCCGCTTCCTGGGGTCGGAGAGCTTGTGGGGAGCAAAGAGCGGGTGGACGCTTCGGATACGGGCGGATTCGGTCGCAGTTGCGGCTGTTCCCTTCTGCTATCTCCCTTTAACGTAGCAAGAAATCTCTGCTTTCCATTTTCTCGGTTTCTCTGGGAATCTCCACCACCTTTGCTAATTTTCTGACTTTTTCCTCTGTCTTGCTGGGAAAAATGATGGTGGGGGCTCATCTTCCCACGGAGCCATGCTGATGTGCAGTCGAGGATGGCACAACCCCCTTAGCTCGCCGGGGCCGGGGCCCGCAAGCTGCGGCAGCAGGAGGGGCGTGGGAGGCTTCAGCGGCGCGTGGCCGCTCGGCTGTGCCGCGCCGCGCCGCCCTGGCTGCCGGCACCCCGGGGAGCTGCCGCAGTTCCTGCTCGGTCCCGGGGCTGGTCCTTCCCCACCATCCCCACCATCCAACAGTGATGCCCACTCCTGCGGGAGCCTCCTCAGGGCTCTGTCCCCTGCGGTTCACCCCTGCCAGCCCGCTCTCTCTTCCCCAGTGCCCTCCCTTTCCTTGGGTCAGACCTTCCCCTTCAGCCCAGATTTGATGGTTGCCCAGGGAGGTGGTGGAGTCACCATCACTGGAGGTGTTCTAAAAAGGTGTGGACGTGGCACCTGGGGACATGGTTTAGTGGGCTTGGGGTGTCGGGTTGGCGGTTGGACTTGATGGTCTTAAGAGTCTTTTCCAACCTTAACGATTCTGTGATTTTTCTCCTCCCCGGCCAGGGGCTATGCAGGTTCAGGTCATCTGAAATGCCTTTATTAAGCAGATGCACCTCAAACAGCTTCAGCCCCTCTTTCATGAGACCCCAGCAGAGCAGGGATGGACGAGCCCAGGCGTTCGCTCCCGTTGCGACGCGGCCGGGTGCTCTGCATGCCACATGGAGAGCCTCGATAAAGCCCTGGGGCACCCCGACCGGTCCCTGATAAGACTCGTGGCATGCAGAGCACCCGGCCGCGTCGCAACGGGAGCGAACGCCTGGGCTCGTCCATCCCTGCTCTGCTGGGGTCTCATGAAAGAGGGGCTGAAGCTGTTTGAGGTGCATCTGCTTAATAAAGGCATTTCAGATGACCTGAACCTGCATAGCCCCTGGCCGGGGAGGAGAAAAATCACAGAATCGTTAAGGTTGGAAAAGACTCTTAAGACCATCAAGTCCAACCGCCAACCCGACACCCCCAAGCCCACTAAACCATGTCCCCAGGTGCCACGTCCACACCTTTTTAGAACACCTCCAGTGATGGTGACTCCACCACCTCCCTGGGCAACCATCAAATCTGGGCTGAAGGGGAAGGTCTGACCCAAGGAAAGGGAGGGCACTGGGGAAGAGAGAGCGGGCTGGCAGGGGTGAACCGCAGGGGACAGAGCCCTGAGGAGGCTCCCGCAGGAGTGGGCATCACTGTTGGATGGTGGGGATGGTGGGGAAGGACCAGCCCCGGGACCGAGCAGGAACTGCGGCAGCTCCCCGGGGTGCCGGCAGCCAGGGCGGCGCGGCGCGGCACAGCCGAGCGGCCACGCGCCGCTGAAGCCTCCCACGCCCCTCCTGCTGCCGCAGCTTGCGGGCCCCGGCCCCGGCGAGCTAAGGGGGTTGTGCCATCCTCGACTGCACATCAGCATGGCTCCGTGGGAAGATGAGCCCCCACCATCATTTTTCCCAGCAAGACAGAGGAAAAAGTCAGAAAATTAGCAAAGGTGGTGGAGATTCCCAGAGAAACCGAGAAAATGGAAAGCAGAGATTTCTTGCTACGTTAAAGGGAGATAGCAGAAGGGAACAGCCGCAACTGCGACCGAATCCGCCCGTATCCGAAGCGTCCACCCGCTCTTTGCTCCCCACAAGCTCTCCGACCCCAGGAAGCGGCAGCACCACCAGCCCAAGAGCACTGCTGGGAGAGAGTGAGACATTCCCAGCTAAAACTGGGGGATGCCCGACCCTATAGCACCTATAGCACCCTGCTGACCACCTCCACCGCCTGGCACCCGACCCCAGCAGGACCCCACCGCCGGGGACCCCCAGCCCGTGGCAGCGGCAGGGCAGCGACTCAGCCCCGACGGGCGCCCTGCCGTCCCCGCCGAGCTCGGCTGCATCTCCCTCACCCGGCTGCTGAGCTCGCCGCAGGGATGCCAAGCACCCCCCCTGGCTTTAGCTGCATCTGGGACACCTTTTAAGGGCCAGAACAGTTGACATGTTTGTTTATTGCAACAAAATGAGGCGCACTGACAGTGCTACTCGGCACGGGTCACGCTCTCCTCTCCCCAGCGACGGGCTCTTTGAGTCTCGTTTCCTAAGAAAACAAGGTGTGCGTGCAATCCCGCCGGGCGAGCGTGTGCACGCCTGCGGCTGCCAACCAAATTTGACTAAGGGCCCGAGGCTCCAGAGATAGGAGGTTCCTACACGTCTTGTGAAGACAAGGAGCCGGAGAGGAGCAAGCCCCAAACGAGCCCCCACGGCAGTGGGGAAGCTGCGGCACGAACCCAGCCTTTAACCAGCCACCGGAGACTCTCCTCCTCCGCAGCCAGGGCGCCACGAGGCACGAACCTGCCGGGAACAACGCGCCTGACTCATTTTGTCTGCTCCTAGAAAGATTTCTGCTTACTTTTTTCCCGGCCTGGCATTTCCCACACGGGCTCTGCGCATGGCTGTGGGGCAGGGAGGGCAGCGCCGGGTGGGCGAAGCCCGTCTCCTCCCGGCATCCATGGCGAGACGCCCGCCGGGCTCCAGGATGGGGCTTCCCGTGCGGAAGCTGCGGTCACCCCACCTTGGTGCTGCCAAACACCCCACCCGGGTGCTGCTGTACGTCAGCCTCGTGCGGGGCAGCCGCGGCTCTCCCCAGCGCTCGTCACCCCGTGCCCAGGGCACCAGGAGCCGCAGCCCCTCGAGGACCGGGTTCTGCCATCTCCCGGGGGCAAAGCGAACGTCTCTCTCTTTTTCTAACGCTGCTGCAAATAAAATTAAAACTGCCTTCGCCCCTCAACGCGTGCCTGGGCGGAGGGGACCTGCCTGGCGGGGTGCCGGCGGGGAGCCGGCGGGGAGAGCTGCACACCCCCGGGTGCCTCCTCGCGCGCGGACTCGCATGCTCGCCTCGCGGCCGAGCCCAGGAGGAGACGAGCCCCAGCTGTGCCTCTTCCCAGCTACCGTGACCGGGCTCTTCCCCCGGAAGCTCTCGGATGAGCGGTGGGAGGGATCTGCCCCATCACCCCGCAGCCGGGGCAGAACAAGCTGCACTTCACGGCTCGGAGGTGCGAAGCGCAACAGGCTCCTCACTCCCCACCCCGAGCCGGCGGCACCGCCGTCCCGCCGCGCCACGAGCTGTTAAAAGCAAAGACGGCGGCAGGTCCCGTCCCGCGTCCCTGGGGCCGGTTCCACGCACGGGTCTGTTTAGGTCCCCGTGTGTCGGCCCGCATCTGTGTTTATGTGCGTGTTTCCGTGTGCGTGCGTGTGGCTCCGTGTGTGTGGCGGGGTTTCTGGGTGTGTATGGGTGTCTTTTCTCATCGGGCTTTCAGCTAACCTCCTAGAAAATGAAAACAAGCCTGGAAGCCTGGCAGCTGTTCCCCAAGCCCGGCTCCAGCACCGCTTCCAGACAGACAGTAACCGCAGGGCTGATGACCGAGCACACACGCTTCCCTTCAGGCCTTCTTAATTGCGCCGTCAGATATTCTGAAACAAAGGAAATTAAAGACTATACTGATAGCAATAAATATGTCACGGGAGCAACAAGAGGCAGTCGGCTCCCCAGGCGTCTGGGAACCGTCCCCTCCCGGCAGCGCTGGGAGAAGGGGCTCGCGGAGCCGCCGGAGCCGCGGGCACGGGACCAGGCTTGGCCGGGACTCTGCCGAAAGTTGGGTGGGCATTGGCAGCGCCGCTGACCCTGGGAGAGGCCTGGGAGGGCTCCAGCACAGGCGCGGGCCAGCGATGGCCACGTTGGATTTCTCATGGAAACTTGTGTAGGAACTTGCCAGGTCCCAGGATTTTTTTTCCCTTGCCTTTGCCCAGATTTTCTCTAACCAGCTCCTCTGATTTCCTCCAGCTGCCTGCATGCGAGCGAAGGCCCAGAGCGAGCTGGGAGGAGAGCTGCTGCCGTTGTCCCAGCGGGCACGCGGCCAGCGGCATCCAGCCGGAGGTAACCGCTGGGCGCAGGTTCGGTTACCGGCAACGCTGGGGGGGACGGCAAGGTGTCGGCACAGGTTTGGGGGCTGAGCTGGATGGGGACCACCGAAACGGTGCTGGAGGGTGGGAGAGCAGGGCTGGCGCCGGCAGGTTTCACAGCGGGGATGAGTGTGATCTGGCAGCGGCCGCGGCAGCAGCCGGCAGGGCACGGGAACCCCTCTTCCCCCAGCTGGCAGTTCCTGGGGTTGACCTGAACACCAAGAAGGCCCTGATCCAGCCGGCACGGGGAACACAGCCTGCCAGAAAGGAGGGAAAGCCTGCCAGAAAGGAGGGAAAAGCCCGGTGCTCGCTTAGCCTGGGAAAAGTGGGGTGGGAGCCGCAGGGGCTGCGCAATCTGTTATCTGTCAGCGGAGGGTGCGACGAGAAACCCTGGGCTTCGAGCGCAGCGAGAGATGTGGTGGGGAGCTTTTCCTACGGCCAGGCTGGGGATGTGCTGGCTTTGCTGCCTGCTGAGGAGCCCCGGGAAGAGGCAGGACGGGGATGCAGAGCAGGCAGCCCGTTCCCGCAGAGGAGCCGCTCGCCGCAGCATCTCCGAGCATTGGTCCCCAATTCCACGGACTTTCTCCCAACCTCAACCTCCCCTGGCCGGGATGCGCAACCGGTTTGGTTGAGAGAGGACAGAGGCGAGAGCCGCTCGGAGACGTCCAGGGCAAGGGGTTGAATTCAGGCAGCAGAATGGGTTTGCTGGTCTAAATCCCTTCTGGAGCCGGAAGGTTTTTTTGGCTTCCTTACAGCGGTGTCCAGGCTATTGTGGGAAAGCACTGAGCACCGATCACCACTTTGCCTCCACTAAAGGCAGTGTCACAAGGCTCGCAGAGAGGGTCTGGGGAACCGAGTCATTTTTGGCTGAAAAACATCTTTTCATAACCACGGGGGAGGAGGGAGACAGCTGGGCAGAAAACACAGGCAGGACAGTTCCCTAGAAATATCCAAACTCCTCCAAAAAATAACCTGAAGTAATAACTCTCCCCACCCAGCCCTCCCCAGGCCCCACGCGCACCCGGCCAGCTCACCGGATACATCCCACTTTTATCTCCAAAATCCCCTCGGCTCTCCCGACCCATCTCCAAAATCCCCTCGCTCTCCCGGCTCTGCTGTTCACCCCCTTTGGGGCAATTTCTGCAAAGTTTCTTCAGGGCTGGTCCAAAAGGCAGCAAGGCAGACGGGGTGCCCCTGCAGCACCTTTAGGTGCCTTTTTTGCTGAGGGGCATGTGGTCAGGGCAGCGTCGGAGGGCAAAGGCGCTGCAGCTTCCTTTCCTGGGAGCCGGAGGGGAAGGAAACGCGGCCGCTCGGGGCTGGCAGTGGCCCGCGCCGCTGCCAGGAGCGGTTCAACATGCCGGCAGCCACTTCCGCTGCTCCGAATTGCGAAGGCGCTTCCTTGGGGCACCGCGGGCAGCTGGCGGGGAGGGACGGGCCGTGGCGCGCGGGCAGGCGGAGGATGCGCCATCCCAGCCCGAAACGCCGGCCGGTGGTGACCTACCAGAGCCCCGGCGCACGCCGGGACGTGTGGATGCCAGGTGCAAGCGCAGCCCCGTGGGGTCAGCCCGCAGCCCTCGCTGCAACGGGCTGGGAGACATGCAGAGCCGCTCACGAGCTGGTACAGTTAACTTCCAGGCCCCAAGCCCTGTCTAAAGCCCAGGATTTTGGTCTAAGCGTGAAGCCAAGCGTCGAGCACGCCCTGAGGAGCAGGGCAGGAGGGAGGCCCTGTGTGAAGCCCGGCTGCTCCCTGGAGCCCGGGCATCTCTCAGCCCTGAACTGCAGCTGCTTTGGGAGAAAAGAGTGGAGGAGGCTGTTTGGTGCTGCTCATCCTCGACGCAGGGACACAGCCGAGTCCCCAGGTCCATGAGGACAGGTCCCTCCCGGCAGCCTGCCACGCTGGCAGGAGGACGAGAAGAGCGAGGCAGCTTCTCCTCTTTGACTCTATACGAGAGAGCACGGGGAAGAGCGAGGGGAAATCCAAGGTCCTCCTCCCTCTTTGCAAAACTGTTTGTACACTTATACCCCTGGATAAAACGTCTGGCCCGAGGGCGCAGAGCCACCTCGCTCCCGACATACCAGGGAAGCCTCTCCACCGCTGCCTGCCGCAGGGCTGGGCCCGCTCTGCCCCATCGGCGGAGCAGGCTGCGGCCCCGTGGCCCCATGCAGCCCGGCGATTTCCATATTCCCCTTCCTTTTCCCCAGGTGAGCTCTCCGAGAAGGAACTCCCCACCAAGAACAGACTTGCCTTGCTCCCAGCGAAGGGGAATCTGCACCCTCGCTTTGCTTAAGAATTTGCTCTTACTCAGAAGGCATCAAGGCTTCTTTGTAACCTCCTGCCTACCAGAGGGGCAGCTGTTGTGGCTGGCCTCCCTCTTCCTCCCAGCCCACGCAGATGGGTTTTGTTCCTTGCAAAGAGCTGCCTGTTCATGCGTTTCCTCAGCAAAGGTATGTTCCTTGGCTGCGGGAACAGCGGCAAAAGAGCAGGTGGGCCCCCAAGAATGAAGAACGTTTTTCGCTCCTTCCTCAGCTTAAGTAGGTCAGCGCAGCACTCGCCGCGTCCTGGAAGCAGAAGGCTGGACCCGGGGAAGCATTATCACCCTCCTTCACCTGCCGTCTTCTTCAGAAAATGGCGGTAGATAAGGCTCAGAAATCTGTCCCCCAAGTGCAGTGCGGCTCCCGAAGCGCCTCATGGAGTGTCCTCTCACAAATTCTCCGTGGGTCTTTTTTTTTCAGCAGAAAGCCAAGTTTCTGAGGAATGGGAAACAGTCACCAAAGCCACCTGAAGACGACCCAAAGCTCAGACCCCTGAACGATTCCCATATGTTTTCACTCCATCTTTGCTCTGCTGTCCTGTGCCAAACCATCTCATCTCCTCTCAAACCAACAGCCTCGCACCCACCCCAATGAGCTGGTCCAAGGCAGGTCGTGCTCGCGCAGGGCCAGGTGGGCACAGGGTGGCCCATACACACCTCCCAGGAATGCTCTACGTGCTGCAGGATTACGGGGATCAGCTCTAATCTCCGGGATCACCAAACCCAAAGAAAGTGACTCTTTGTTTCTCAAAAGGCTGCAGAAACACTGAAGTCAGCAAAATTCTCGTCCTTGCTGCACCCGTGATGGCTAAACCTTATTTTAGATCAAAGGAAGACAGGAATGGCCGGATCAGACCTAAAGCCCATCCAGCCAGTCTCTGCCTCTGGCAGTAACTCACACCAGATGTTCCAGAGGAAGGTGCAAAGCCTCCTCGGTGCATAGATGCAAAATAATCTGCCCGTGCATGACTTCTCATCATCCCGTACAAGGGCAAAGGAGCAAGTCCCCTGGCTTTGCTAGTCCAAAAGACCAGCGTGACACGGATGGGTATTCACACCAGCTCGTTCAAAGACCAGCGTTAGGGGGAAAACGTACCTCTACAGATAATGGAGAAAGAGAGATGAAAGACTTCCTTTGGAGTGATTCAGAAGAAGAGTCCACCTCTGCTCTGAATCATCCTGGGGAAGAGCTGATCTCTCTTCATTGACCAAATACGGAGTTTAGGGCCATTGGCCTTCAGCTAGACCCCTCAAACACCTCAAATTAGGGTGAATACACCATTAGAAAGGGTTTCAGCTTCAGCCAAACAAAGGGACCTCTCTTAGATGCCTCACTCAAGTATAAAATGTCACCAGAACACACAACTAAGGTGCAGACCACAGGCGAAAGTGAGCTGGCATCCAGCAAAGAGCTGAATTTAGCAAAGCCCTGCTTCACAAGGCTCTCTAGTAATATTCCAGATTAACAAAGGAAATTCCTAACAGAAGCCTATGCAATATCAGAAACTCCAGATAAGCATCTGATGACAGCACCTTGAAGAACTGACATCTCCTCCACATCACTCCTGGCAGAGTTCTGTGACCTCAGGAGAGTCACTTTCAGTTTGAATTTAAGTTTCCCCATCTTTATAGCGGAAATAAAGATGTTCAACCTCCTTTGCAAAGAACCTTGTGATCTGCGGATGAAATAAGTACTGATGGATTAATGGAATTACTGTTGGAAAGCAGGGGAAATACCAATTGCAAGACATTGAAAAATACGGGCAGCACTTCCTGCCACGGTGATGCACGCGGGGCTGACTATGACACAAGCAAAGCCCTTGTGACGTAACAACAAGGAGCTCTCGGCATGCTACCATGAGATCACAGCAAGTCTGAACAACAGCCACAACGCTTCAGTCCAACACGGTTTCCTCAGCTCGAGAAACCCAAGCGGCAAGGCGCTCGTGGAGTGACTTCAAAGGCATCCTGACATCAGCAAACCCACCCTTCGCGTTTCCACCGGCATGGCTGGTCACGTTGCAGGTTTGTGGAGTTTCACACACTGTGCTCCAGGAGCAATTATCAAAGCACTTGAGTCATGAGAAGCCTCGTTGACCATTACTGAGTACTTCCTTTGTCCAACGTGGAAGGATGCCCAGGCAGAAATATCTGTCTTTCACATCTAACTCTCTTTCCTAACAGAGCTTCTTACACAGCAAGCTCTGTTGCTGGGCTATAGGGAATTTTTGTCCCGGGCTTCTTGACGTGATCCTTTTCAGACAGAAAATCCTGACTCATGAAGCCGTGACGTTGAATATACTGCTGTGTAAGGCCTGATACAATTAGATACTTGGCACCAGCTTGCTCCTAATCCAGCCAAGGAGAATATATGCATTTTTGAGAACTGAATATTTTTATTTTCTCCTTTTACGTGAAGGGCAGAGAAGGGAAGCCTTAGCAATGCCTTAGTAATGAGGGTCACCCAAATATAGTCGAAGTCTCCCACTGGATAGTTAAGTAAGTGAAATGGAAAAATAATGGTTTTCCCTTTTCCTTTGCAATCAGTGGCCAAATATGCTGATTCTCTTCCGGAATGAGCAGCTGCCAATTTCAGAGAAGAAAATCTCTTGTAGCCAAGTAGCTCAGCTCTTACATTCTCTCAAACAGCCTGGGAAAAAGAAAGCCAGCCAGCCAATAGGCTAAACAATTTCTGAAAATAAGTAGGTAATGGGCCTCTGAAACACGACCGGCATGGCAAGTTCACTTGCAAACTGTCATCTTTTTAAAGCTGAAAATGGACACGTCTGTGTCCAATGCTTGCTCGTGCTTGGACCTCCTTCGCAGAAACACCGTGCGTTGACTCTGGGTCCGATTTCCAAGTCACCAAAAGCTTTTAAGCACACAAAGCTTCCCCAAACATTACACAAGCAGCAAGCATCTTTGGATGAGCCCATCCGGCCTTATCCAAAACGTACAGAGATGCTGAAAGTACTTGGCCTTTTTTTTTTTTTTAATATTCCTGCCCAAAGGCCCAGGTTAAGCTCTCTGTGCAGTACTTTACTTTGAAAGTAGAAAGTAAAGGCTGTCAGGCAACTGGCCCGATTCTTTTTTTTACTTCAGTGTAATTCCACTGCATCGGCAGGGAAACCAGGTAACGGCCAAACAACCACAAGCCAAAGGAAATATTTGGTTGTGTACAGGCAGCTACGCTTTGTCTAGATGTCGTGCTTACCAAGATCTTCCACATGTCTGAAGTCTGCACTGATTCAGACCTTCTCTACCATGGAATAACACCAAGATTGTTTCAGGGGATTTTTGCTGTGTGCCAGGCTGCAGTCTCCTGCCCCAGTTTGAAGTTGGTTTACATGGAGGTCGGTACCAAAAGCAGAGCTCCTTGCCCACTGCCCCACAGCCCCTGAGCTTGTTTTCACCGTTCCCCTTGCAACATCACCAGCCCGCTGGCCACAGGGTGAGCCAGATCAGGCCAAGGATCCAGCTGAAAAAGAATCCAACAAATAGGTAGTTGATCTAAGCTTTTAGGAGAACAGACAAGTAATGCAGTGGTTGTAAGCTACCTGTGCTGTCCCTTCCCAGCTCTCCGCTTAGGGGACACAGCTAGGAATCACCAAAGCCCTGCTGATGCCTGGTTTTGTGGCCTAGGAGGAATGGTCAATGGCAAGTAACTGCCTCCACTGAACAGGATCCAGTCTTCAATAAATGGGGGGGAAAGATGTTGGGACTGGAGAGCTGTAGCAGAGGACAGCTGGAAATGTGTGAGCAGAGCTCAGCAAAGATCTCAGATGCCAAGGTGGAACAGCAGAGAGAAAAAAAAAACCACACTCTTTTAGTGGTAAGCAGAGGTCCTTCACTCTGGAAAGACTGGTCATTATGGAACTGCATCCCATAATGCTGTTTTATTAATGTTGTGGAAGCACCTAGAAACATCTGACAAGATCAAAGACCTGTAATGGCACCTTCTGCAAGGGCTCATGAGATGTGGTTCCTGCCCCCAAAGGCCAGCGCTCTCCACAGGGGGTCAGAGTGGAAGGGAGGGAGTCCTTCAGCAAACAACTGCACGCCCCCACTGGGGCACACAGAGAGGGCTCCCGCATCCCAGTGCCGTGCATCACCCACAGGGACACGCAGTTTCCATTTGCTGGTTAGACTGAACTTTTAAGCAAAGTATTCAGGGACAAAAAGCAACTGTCCCCCTGGGTCTCCTGACAAGTCCCTGACCCGCGGCTGCATCTCTACCACCTGCTCGGGCTGACATTCACGGTTCTGAGGCTGGCAAAGACTTGGGTAGATTCTAGCCAACTCAAAATGCCACTTTGTTTTCTAGAGACACCATTTTCCTGTGTTTTAGACAGTCTTACCCTCTGTTACTGAAAAAAGGTCTGTGTGTGATTCAAGGTCAATTTACTGCACAAAGGACTTGGTTTCCTGTTATCAAGCCTAGACTTTCATCAGAATAAACATCCCCTCACTGCACGTCCTGTAAAGAAATAGAAGTAATATGAACAAAATATATCATGACATGCTTGTAAAAGAAACCGGTACCTTATATTTGCCTACCACATCCCCCTTCTCCCACTGGTAAGTGCTTTCTGGAAGTCCTCCAGGGCAGGTCTTGGGTGCTTTCTTGTAAATAGCAGCAACAGGCCTTGAACCTTGCTGAACTATGCTTAAGGGTGTAGCTTCTCCATAACAAAGATCCTCTCCTTAAAAAGGTGTTAAATGCAGAGCTAAACCGTTAGCTAATCAGACAAGAAAACATAAAGATGCTTGCACAGGGAATCATCAGCCCTTCCGAAACAAACCAGGCAAAGTAAATGGGGACAGTTGTGTTATTTCTATTACAACAGGACCATACAATCATTCAATGTGTTGAATCCACGGATATTTCACAGCTAGAGTATCTTAATTCCTATTTTTCTAGGATACAAATGACAAACTCCACAGCAAGGTATCTAGAAGATGTCACAAGGTGGCCAATCGATTCTGCATTAGAACAGTAGGTCACTGATGCTCCGGGAAATGCCATACAGGCATGTCTGGCACACAGATACCCAGGGCGGCGTTTCCTATGGAAAACTCCTGTGAGGCTTTGGAATCTCAGCCTCCGCTTAAAGGAAAGATATACGTGCCAACCTGACTTAAATTACCCTTGGAAACTGCTTATGGAAAATGTGCCAGCTCAGATGCAAATCCCTCTTACTTACCTCGTGACGACAACAAAAGCCTGATGAAATTTTACTCATCCATTAACAAAAAAGACTTTGCCCAGCGACACACGTGGGTGGGATTCCAGTAGGGTGACATTATGCTTTTGGCACAAGAATCTTGGCCCCCAAGAATGGCAACCCTGTCGCATGACAAATGCAGGCACTCCACTACAGCAGGCCACAGCCACATACTTTACCTGCTGACTCAAGAGGAAGAATGCAGAACCTACAAAAATTAAAGTTCCAGCCAAAATCCCGAGATGGTAATCTCAGGGAACAGTTCTTCAGGTAAAGATTTATGACTAGAACTATACTCCTGAAAATGCTAGCTGATTTCTGATCGCATTTATAGCAAGGTGTATCCCCTGGTATCACTTCAGAAGTCCACTGAAGTAAAAGAGTGATCGCTTAGCTTATTTGAACAGTGCTACAACATGATTTTTGTATTACCCCACGGATAGAGGTCCCTCCAGGCTCCACTGAAATCAATGGTAAAACTCTTAACTCTCCTGTTTAAGTGCGAAAGAATCTTCGTCTCTCCTACTCCTGCATTGTGTTTCATTTCTTCTCTCTGCTCTCTTTCCAAAACTGAAAGCAGCAGCCGTCAGATCAGATGATTTCCTAGATCGCATGCGGCAGTGGAAATCCCGAAAGAATCCTCAGTTTTCAGGTGAAAAACGAATGCTGACACCTGTCCATAAGATTACTGCGCGGTACCAGGGGCTGGGGTTATTTTCTTGTTGAGGACAGTGTATTTAAGGATGTGGTTGAGACAATGCATTTTCCGTTTGACTTCAGTTTGACTTTCAGTTTGAAACAGAGATACTACTCTTCTTGTTAAACACTATCCCAGAAACAAGGAACGATTTTTAGAAGCGCCGCCAACCTGTTTGTGGCTCGGCAGGTTCAGGATATCCACATTACATCTATTAAAAAGCCTGTGGTCATGATAAACGAGAAAGGGTTCCCCTTCTTCACTGATTTTCTGAAAAACCCTATGAAGCATTCACTTTCCCCTTACAGAATGTTCCCAATATTCTGGTTTTTAAAGCGGCTTGTAATCTTAATTGCTGTTCGTATCTTTGGGAGATCAAAGGGAGGATGTCTGTGATTCTTTGTATTACTCACTGTTACATTAGCACAAAGATCACATATTCATTTATTTTGGTTTAAGAGGTAACAGTCTCCTTTCACTGCACGCACGTAATTACTGTAAGCATTCAGGGGACTTGCCAAATGATGCATGGGGGGAGGAGGAGAATCTTTGAAGAAAATTGTTCAAACGTAATTTAGTTCACTAATTGGCAAGGGACCGTTACTAACGAATTGCTTCTGTTTTATGTCAGTAGTGAATCAGGTTGATGATGTGTAACATATATTAAGTCAGTTAATGAGTATTAACTAGAAATGCGACTGAAACACAAGAAAAAGTTTTTTTTTTACCTTTAGCTAGCCAAGCAGAATTGCTAATAAATAAAAGGATATGTGTAAGTGGCTTATATGATTCCAATCTGCAGTGGAAAGACTTTTCTTAGAATCTGATGGTAACCACAAGTTTGTGGGAAAGAAAAATCAGATGCTTACTGTGGCAGTTCATCACAAGTTACTTTATTTCTAACCAAGCCTGAAATGAAAATGACTAAAAGTCATTACCGTAAAATAGCTGATTAGAAGCCAATGTGAACTGAGACAGTGAGTCTCTGGCCATGGCTACAAGACCAAGACATCGTGCAATCAACTAAGCTGTGGATTTACTTCGCGGTGTCTGTGTGCACACTCTTACTACGTGGTAACACAAGATAGCTTACTTCACTTCCATTGTGGGACAAGACACTTTGCATCTTCCAGCATGCACCAAGCAAGCTGGCGTGCCCCTAAGCCTTGTGGTATCACGCATGTAAGACAAAGACTAACTTGTTTGAGTGGCCATAATCACAGACATGTTTGACTTTCTCCTATACGCATGACACAACACTACGAAGGCTTCGAGTGCAGGCAGGAGTGAGCAGGCTGAAGGAATACGGAAGCCACACGCTCTAGCAGTGCCAGGACAGAGCTTTCAGGTCAAGGCAGGTCCTGAGCTGTAGCTGTTCTGTGAAGAACGCAGGCCTCCCATGGATGTGCAGGCGTGACAGCAAATATCATTACAAAATCTGGGCAGAAGGAAGATTTCTGGTTTGCTCTGGCATGTGAACAAACTGGCTTATTAGGCCACAGGTGCAAAAATGAGAACACAGGACTGAAAGTGAGGATAAAATGAAGAACTCTCATGTTCTACATGTTTTGTGAAACAGGCATCAAGCCACAAAACCTGCCAGACACTGCTGCAGGCACAGGGACAGTCAGTGGTCTGTCTGCCTTGAGCCGAGTAAGGACAGCTGTGGTATTAGCATTAGGATTGCAATGCGTTACTCAGCTACCTGGAGAGGGAGGTCGAACGAACATCTAGGGGTGTTCAGCTTCAGCATTACCCCTACCCAGTCAGACAGTCCTAGTCTGGCTTTCAGCTCTTTCAGGTGACCAGCCACAGTAAAAGCACGAGACAGGCATCAATCTCCACCCTTCATCCAGTCAAGGAAAGATCGCTGCTTCAGCAGTGAGGAAGATCCGTGATGTCTGGAGCCAACCTCAAGCACTGCCACAGCAGAAGACGTCACCATTTTAATGGTGATAGGGAACCTGGTGTGTCAAGCGATGGCATTGGTGGCCGAAGTCCTTCAGTCAGATGCCTTAAATACTGTGGGTGAGATACTTGTCAAGTGATCCTCACTGCTTTTTAGAGAGCTGTCTGATGTACACCACAAAAGAAAGACCCTACATCCAAACCCACTGCTGCTCTTCAAGTCCTGTCCTGAAATGTATTTGCTGCATATCTGAAATGTCAGGGATGCTGCTACACTACCGGGCGCTTTAGTCTGTTTACTCTAGTGCTTTTATTTCCGCATCACCGTAGGATCTAAACACTTCAGGCAATCAACATTACATTGGGAAGAGAGCGTGCTACATTCCTTTCTTCACTGTTTCATATTTCAGTATCTCTTTTACGATGTGTATAAAGTAATGCAAAGGCTGCTCCCAGAACATCTTTTTTAAAATGTCTAAGACTATTTAAGACCATTTTGCTCTTCCCACTCCAGTAATAGCCATTAGGTCTTGACAGAGTGCCTGACAGGCAATCTACATGACACAAAGCACAGCACCTTTGCTCCAAGGGACACAGAATTTTTTTCTTTCCTTTTGTTGCTGTTGCTCTCCTTACCTGTATTTGCAACCACAAGGTACCTTTACTAAAGTTAGGTTTTAAATGTGGTGTATTTCAACACAATTTATATCGCACAACTGTCTAAGCCCCTTGGCACATGGTGGGTTGCTGTTTTAGAAATAAGCTGATAATACAGTCATAGCAACACTACTTGCAGAGTCAGAAAAAAAACATCCAGCACCAGCAGAAAATGTGTATAGATTACTTTATCTCTGTATTCAATACAGATAAAAACCCTTCTTTGGGGGAAAAAAAAAAAATCTATGCTCCGGAAACAGTAGATAGGATGAAGTTAAGCACAATCTAGTGAATCACGAGACTTGTTGCTTGCTGAACAGGAGTTCATCTTGAAATAGTGCCATTAAATATTGATGACATATTGATGGCAAAGGACAATCTAGCACAGAGGAGGAAATTTAGCCAGTGAGGGGGGCAGGGGGTTGTGAGAGAGAGAAACAGAAAGAAAGAAGCACACAGACAGCATTCACATGAAATCATAAATCCTCAACTTTAGAACATCAAACAAGTGCTGTCGGTCAACGTCAGGACAATTATGGTGCTTGCTGTCTCTTCGGAATTCAAAGTTTGTACTAGAGAAACAAATATGCAGAAATACATGTGGTATGTAGAAGAGTTAAATATTGGAAGAGCGTAAAGGTCTTTACTAGTCAGATGACAATGTAAACTCACACCTTCCAAATGTATTGTGTGTCAGAATGAACACCATTTCCTGCCTTCCAGAAGCAGCTTCTCTGGTTCACTGACCTTCCTTTTCTTCTTGGGTCCTATTACCTCTTCCTGGCTAAATGCAAGGTTCAGGCAGTTTATCTGTAAGAACCATCAGAAACAGTGATCAGTCTCATGGTACAGGCTCCTGCTAGATGAGTCAAGAAATACAACTTCCAAAACTACAATGTGTTTTCCTGGATCCTCGTGGGTTTTTTGCACTGTGATCCTGTTCTCCAGAAAAGCAATTAGGCAAGGAATGAAAATTGGAATACTGGATGGAATTGGGACTGTAAGATTTGCGAATGCAACAGGTTTAGGTTCAGGGCCAATGAATGGTTTTGGTGGCACAAGGAACAGTACCCATATCCCCACTGCCAAAAGAAAACAACGAGGAGCAAGGAAACCTCTGAGAAATACAATAGCTTCTAGGGCATAGCCTTTTTCAACAACCTCAGATAATCATAGAAGTATGTAAAAGAAGGGGGGCACATGTCAAATTTGTGGTCACTGGAAACAGCCTTTCAGGATGAGCCATACAGTACCTCTATGTGTACATTGGGGAAATTCAACAAGAGTTGGGTGGTCTCAGACTTCAGAGACTACCTGTGAGTCTGTGAAAAATAACTAAGCAAAGCAAGCTTTTTTCCAAGAGGCTTAACTTCCCTCTAGAAAGACACAAACCTCCCTCAAAAATATTCAGGGGCCTACAAACCAAAAGGTTAAAAAACACAGATAAATATACGTTAGAATATAAATGGGTCAATGGTACAGGCAGGTCAGACCACAGAGAGACGGACAGCCAGAACAACAGTTGAAGTGCTGGCTGTGCCAAGTGACAAACTCACTTATTCTCATTATCACATAAAATATTTGCATTTTTACAATAATAATCTGGAGCTGCAGAGAGTAACATGTGTTGCTGCCCACCCAGAAGGGACAAAGCACACAGTCTGGCAATGTAACCTCTCTGTTGCTCTCACTGGAACTGAGCTGAAGGGACACACCACAGCATACTGCTTCAACATTGTCTCCAAAAGAAAGTTCATTTGGATGAAAGTAAGGTGAATGAAGAGGGAAGAGAGTGCTAACTGAGTTCCTGCTCCAAAACAGGAGTACTTTACTCCAATTTCACCGCAGAACATGAGGAATCCTGTAACTGAAGCAGGATAAACACAAGGAGTTAAAGAGCTATTTCAGAATGCATCCTGGAGACAAGCACAAGGTCTCCAGATTACAAGATGTGGTCACTATAGAATTCCCCACTCACGTCATCAAGGCTTTCTTTCTAGCTGACCTTGGTATGAGGCTTCGGTAATCTCTACATAGCAATGGTCTTTCTAATGTGTGAAATAACTCTGATTATGGATTAACAGCAAAATAGTTTGAAACAACCTCACTTCGCCTCTCTATCGTGTTTCAAGTTGTTTTTCCTCCCCTCTTCCCTCCTCTTCATTATGAGCAACACAATATTGCTTAATGCAGAAAGTACAACTTCCTTTCCATAAAAACAAACAAGAATCTGCCAAAGTGGGACAGGCAGGTTCTCCTTCGTCCTGCACACTCAAGCTGACAAAACTTCCAACGCTGCCCAAGGCGTATTTACTTGAGGAAAGAGTGATGAGTGGATCTCTGTGTTACAGCTCCTCACCTGATATCCAGCTGCTCAAACTGGCATTTTAGGCAGTTATTTACTTTTCTCTCCCTGGCATCGTTTTAACCTGTCCACTTCCTCTTTAGAAGTAAAGGGCCCAGAGGGGGGAAACACTGTATCCAGAAACTCTCCAGTCCTAACACAGCTGCAGGGTTTGTGCCCTGTCCTGCCGGCCACACAATAAAGCAAAGCGATGATCCCCAGTCTCCCGGCCCCCAGTCATCTGAATAAGGCAGCTCTCCCTCTGTTTTAGCCTAAACCGCGTAAAGAGAGTATCAGGTACAGCTGGTGCTTTTATCTCCTCTATTGAGGAATGGATCTTCTGCAGCACAGGCTACCACTCAGTAAAGTTTTTACCCCTTTGCTATTCCCTCCTACATTTTCTGCATGGATGAGATACTTCTGAGGCAGGAGAAATAGCCACAACGAGCAGCTGCTCACGCAGGGTCCACTCCAGTTCTCCGACAGTTTTCCTCCCCTTTACCACAGGCAGCCTAACAGGAACCTGAGAAGAGTAGAAACTTCGATGCAAGCCATCAAGTGCTCTAGACAAGCACTATTCATCCATTGAATGAATAAGATGTCAACTGTGTGAGGTATTTCACCAAAGCCAACATGTCCTGTCCTGCCCCTGCCCAGCTACAAGTTCACGTAGGAACTCAGCGCCAGGAACAGACCCCAAGTCCAACTTCCAGGTCCCATGCTTAACCAAACACTCATGCTTCTTCCCCAGAAATATTGCTCTAAAGTCAGATCCTACGTATGTTTATTTGACTTTAACTAGAATGTAAACCTCTTAAACGGTGTGGTGAAAAGCAGGAAATCCCTCCCATTGACTAACATACAATCAAAGCCTCCAGAAGTTGATTAGTTCTAATTTTTCCCATGTACTGGGATGCTTAACATAGAATGATGGAAGAGCTTGAGTGGTATGAATGTCGGGTTTTTATCTTACACAACCACTCCAGGCCCTCCGCTCCACTGATGAGCCAGGTGTTATAAAAGCATATAGGACAAGGCCCAGGGCCTCGTACGCTTACCCTGCAAAGGGACCGTGCTGACAACGGGACAGGTGGGACAAGTCCATTCGAGTAGCAAAAACAGGAACAGACCCGTGATCTCCTGACTCTGATTCCAAGGCGTAGCTCTGGGTCTAGGTCATACCATGAACACACAGTGAGTTTGAATCTCCTGTTCTACAATACTGCACTACGTGTAAAAAAGTAATATTATGCCGCACAATTTTTCTGTAAAAATACAGCTAACTTGTGAATCATACAAGTGTTACTAATTTCTGGCATAAAACTAACAGGACAGCTGCACATTGTCTGGAGAAGATATCAGGCTAAAAATAGATTAGACTTAGATTAAAGCCTTCCCAAGACAGACTGGTGGAAGAAACAGAATAAGCAGACCACAGCTACGCAGCTATTCTTAGATAGACAAAATCAGGACCTAGTTTTGTGCTCTGCAATTTTCAATCCCCAGTGTCCCCACGTATTCCGGCCAAAAATTCCCAGCATAAATCGAAGCAAATTTACAGCTCTTCTGACATGTGTTTTGCTTCCCAAGGCATCCTATGTAGAAAAGCTAAAATTGCACAAGAGCGTTCGGCTGTGTCCCTCTTTGTCCCTGGCCTGCCCCATGCTGAGGTTTGGCACTTGGCAAATTTTATGCCCTCAGAAGAGTTCCCTTTGTTAGGGACATGGAGTGTTTAGTTTGGTACCTTGTAACTATCCTAACAAATTCAGAAGCACATTAATGTCAAAAGAAGTCCAGTTCCATCAAGTGAGCCGGAAGAATGAGGACTGAGATACAAGACTTAACTGCTGAAATATGGCAAAATGATCCGCAGGTGTCAGGGGACATCAATCATCATCAGAAAACTTTAATCAGAGTCAGTGCCTGATGTATCCTGCAACTAACATTGACTTCATAGCACAGCAAACACTTGCCACTTTCAAAAATGAAGCCAGTGACTCTTTAAACTGATCTAAGACCTGAGGCATCCCTGGTGAACAGCCATTTCTCTCTGAAGCAATAATTCCCGTCTACTCACTGACAGTTGGCTGCTCCCTGCTCTCCAAGCACAGCAAAAATGAAGGTTCACAAGGTACACCATGGTGCCCGGTGAAAGGACAAGAGGAAATGGACACAAGCTGATATACAGGGAATTCCATTAAAACATAAGGACAAACTTTCTTTTTACTGTGAAAGCGATCAAATACTGGCACAAGTTGTCCAGAGAGGTTGTTGAAGTCTCCATCCCTGGAGATACTCAATACCTGACTGGACAAGGTCCTGAAAAATCTGCTCCACTTCACCCTGCTTTGAGCAGGTAGGTTGGACATGACGATCTCTAATTGTCCCTTCTGACCTCAGTGATTTTGTGAAGGTGGCACAGTGGTTAAACGCTCGATGCAGGGCTCAGCACTGGACTCGTATTAGTTTCCAGCAAAGCAATCGCACTGACATCAGTGGAATTAATCCTGATTTTCATCTGTACAAGTGGAGGAGAATAATGCTGGTTAGCATGAAAGCCAATTTACGCAGGTGGAAGAATGAAAGACACTCACTGTGGTGCTTCTGTGGAAACTTGCCACGTTTTTGTCCCCAGGAAGCTATGCCAACACATCACTGACTACCACTAGTCCTCTTCCTTTTCCATAGCTCACTGTTAAAATCTCTGACATTCAACAAAACTTCTTTTTCGCAAACTGGAAGCCTCACAGGCCTACTCTGTACCTCGTGTATCTTGTACTGTTTAAAGGACTAATGAACAGATTTTTCCACAGTGTAAAAAAAAAAAAATCTTCAAAAATACCTGATGAAAAAAAATTTTTCAAACCCTCTCCTTATAACCTCTTCCAGGGCCCTCAATCACACTGTATGCTGCTGTGCTGACTGTTCTGATGGCAGGATCACAATTCAATACGCCTCCCGAAACTGGAAGCCTTCCTCCTGTAAGATCACAGCGTTGTAATGGAGGAGGCGAAAAACAATGGACACTCCTTCTGCCTACTAGGCTGCTACACAGCTTAGTCCCTCATGGGATATTACATCTGTCCAATCTTAATTTATGCAAATTTCTCTAGAGGGTCTGGTTGCTAGAATGGACGTTATGAACGTATGTAAAGGCAGCCAGCATGGAAGCTCCACGTCTTCCCGCGGGTGTCCCTGGGGTAGCCGTCAGGGAATCTGAGGGCACAAGGGTTAAATCTCCCCAGATCTGCGGGGTGGTGGGCCTCACCTCTGAATGAAGAGATCACTAGGAAACTGCTTCCTGCACACTAGACAGGGATAACTCATGCAAGGGATGAATGGCCCCAAGATACAGCTAAGGATCTGACGTGAATTGAGAGAAGCCAGGAATTTCCTGACCTCCCTGTCTCACTCCTCCCAGAATGGCCTGAGCTCACAGGAAGGAGAGAGGCAAGCTCATCTCTGAATCTTTCTCTCTTCATTGTTTGGGTCTGTGTAGCCTCAGCTGGTTTGGAGGAGAAAATGTTCTGGGAACTTCTCATCAGATACAGCTCTCTTGATAGACAGTTAGAGATAAACCTTTCTTTTTTTTACTTTTCTGCAAAAGTTCAAGATAATGACATTGCCACAGAAAAATGCTTTCCTATTGCTCTGCAAATGGCAGGCTTCACCCTTCAACTGCTTTCTGTCATGGCAATTTTAAAAGTGGTTTGCCTGGGAAAAATCAGACAAACAAAGGTCTTGATCTCCAAGCTGTTATTCTGCAATTGGATCCACTTGTGCCGACCTTCACTTTCAGACAGAAGCTGTGTACAACACGGAAGCTCAGCAAAGGCACAAAGAGTCTGCATCAGGGTGACCATGACCCTGGGCACCAACAGGACACTGATCACTGGCAAACACGACAGACACTACTTGCAATGTGTCATCCACGAAAGACTGTTCACACTGGCTTCCATTGCTGACACAGTCCCCCGGAGAAAGAGGACGTGGCCAGGTAGCCAAGTCTTCTGCATGGGAGCAGCAGCTGGAGGCCAGACAGGCTATCCTCTAAGGTCTAAACCAGCACTAATTTACAACATTTCGGTTTGAATCTCTCCCTAGACATCTAACTTTCAGACAGCTCCAGTTAAGAGAGCGAATCCACATGGCAGGACTATGCCTACAGCAGGCAGTGAATCGCAGTGCAGAGACCCCTGAGCTATCATTGATCCAAAATGATTATGTCCACACAAGACCAACTGTCAACACGCTTCCTCATGTCCCACAGCAGTCTAGTAACATAAGCATGGCCAGTCTAGCGGCATAAGCAGTGTCTGGCACTAGCTAATGAAGCCAGAAACTTGGGAGGCAGAACCGACTTGTGCTGTGCTGATACGGTCACACCATTTCCAGCTCCGGCGCAGGCTTGGTCAGGGGCGATTCAGGGCTCTCTGCATGGCTGCTTCACTGTGCAATGAGACTGTGCTCTAAGGACCACCCCAGAACTTCAGCCCACAGCTTCCTGATGGGAGATAAAAGCCTGCAGAGGCGTCCACACGGTCAGATTTTACTCATCTTCTAGTTCTGTTTCATTCCAAACTCATTCCACTGCAACATGTTTGCTTACATGAAGAGAAGGCTTACAAAAATCAATGTGCAGGACAAGAACATTAAACGATTCACAAAAGGATAAAGGAGTATGCCAAAGAATTCAAGAAGTTATCATCTTAAGTACAGTGCAGGACCCCATTCTCATCAGCAGATTTCTATAAGCGAAATCAATTCCCTATTTTACTCAACTCTTCACAACTCCTAGGAGGCCAGTGGAAAGTAGCAAGATGCACAAAGTTAGTACACTGGGCCAAATCCTTGGCTGATGCAATCAGAAAAACTCTCCTGAAGTCAGCAGAGGTAGGTTAATTTACATGCTGGTGTCTAACTCTGGATGATTAAGTACAGAGATGCTTTGCTGGGAAAGGGCAATCTCTCATTTGATCCTAAGTATCATCAATCATGAGATTGCAGATAACGAGCCAGTTGAGTACATGTAAATTTTTCTCCAATCTGAAAAGCCCTCTGTCAGAGACTCTCCGTGGCCGTTACTAAAGGCCAGTTACAGTTCTAACTGGACAGGAATAACTGCTTCTCTTTTGGCAGATCCGCATCCTTTGCCTCTCCCATGTTGATTAGATAAAAATAAGCTTTTAATACTTCCATTCCTGGTTTTCCTGAAGAGCTATAGGTCACAAAGATAATGACCAATAAACTCAGTTCTGACAGCACCGTTTTTATTTTTGATAACCAAGGAACCAGAAAGAATAAAGCAGTTCAGAGGAAGAGCAGTAAGGGGCTCATCCACATTTCCAAAAGCAACTTGTGACGGTGGGTACCACATTTTTGAACTTGGCACTTCTTGAATATCAAATCCTTGTACAGATATCAAATTCTGGGACACTCCAAATTGTTCTAGTTAGTTCTGAAAAATCTTGGCCTGAATGTTTAGCTGTATAGAGAGCACCTTTAAATCCACATCCATGTGGTGCTGCTCCATGGACAGAT
Organism: Phaethon aethereus; assembly: GCF_964289735.1. NCBI lineage: Eukaryota > Metazoa > Chordata > Aves > Phaethontiformes > Phaethontidae > Phaethon > Phaethon aethereus. Next base: position 14,855,604 of record NC_138593.1, on the reverse strand, counting down.
GAACAGCTAACACTGTGCCACCACCAGAAGGGCAAGTCTTCCTCCCGGACCTCCCTTTGCCCATTCCTTGCTGTCCAGTCTTTCCTGCCCCGCTGCAGTACTGCCAGTATGAGAGTGATCATTCTGTGAGCTAGTTCAAGGGGATCTTCTTCTGGTGGAAATGTAACACTCAAAGTCACGGACTAGCAGTGCAAGTCTAAGGGTTCATGTCTGCCCCAATAAAGGGAGACCTCCATGACCCAGGCTAGGTTGTTCCTCAAGGCCCCTCACACACCAGGCTGATGAAACATCAAAATCCAGGACAAAACAAGTCACTCCGGAGACCTCATAGCTCGTTAAAGCAGAGAGCTTCTCTGAACACACCTGACAGTGGAAAATGTTATTCCTTGACTGTACTGTAGTCTGTATAGCAACAAGGTGCTCACATTCACACCCCAACAGGACTACTTCTACCCACCTTACCTATACTTGACCCTGTTAGATAACACCTAACAGACTTCCCATCCACCCAAGCTTGTTCTCATTTTTTAAGACAAACTTCACTCACCAGTTTGGCTTCCTGATTCAAGTGGAATACACAATGGTCATTTGTTTTAACCACTTCCCTCAGAAAAGAAGGGAAAGTCCCTCTCATATGGAAAATAGTGTCAAATTTTTATTAGCACTGGCTTTACAATGATGATCTGCACTTTTTAACTAGTAACTTGACTTTGTTTTTCCCTAAACTGACTGAAATATTAGCCAACTTCTAAGCTATGATGATTTAAAAAAATAGTATGAAAGAATACATTAAAAAAACCCTCTGACATGCAGAATCTACCAGGCAGAGGGCTTGGGTTTGGTTGGGGTTTTTTTAGATTTTTGGAAGAATACAATGGATAAAGTGACTCTTCCATTTTTCAGCAACTAATACTGTTTCCACCACCTTCAGACACTCTTGCTATTGCTACTGTATTCTAATGAAATTCACATGCTGGAAGAGAGAGGTGTCTGGTGCCCTGCTTAACAATCGTGACAACCTAAAAGAATGTCAGAGCATGAATCAGTGGGGCAACCATGAGTTACAAACAAGAAAGGCTCCTGTTTTCACACAGACGACAGAATAAACAATGATCAGAAGGAAACTGGAGGATGTGACACAAAAAAATATGTGGTTAAAGTTTGAAAAATACCAGCCTAAGCACAGAAGTTCATTTCTAAGATCCAGAGTCAAGGCAAATACTTCACAGATGCCTTTTGAATGACACGTTAAGTTGTAGTCTCCAGTTGCTGTCTGGGTTAGACACCCTGGGATTCTTTTCAACAGAGGCGGGGAAAATTTTAGTAGCAATTTCCTACTCTCATTAACTTATCCTGTAAAGATTCAACTTCTGAACACTCAAGCTCACACAATTTTCAACTAATTTGAATGGGAGGAGGATCAAGTGGCAAGTCTGGTGGCATTCAGAGATTTGCCCTGTCACTGAAGAAACCTCTGCACAAGCCTATGAATTCAAACTCTGATTCTGACTCAGGGTTTGGCCCGGGCAGCCTTCAGGATGGAATTAATTTCACATAACTTTACTTATCTAAAATGACATGCCTGATCTACCCTAGTTGCCCCAACAACCACTGAAAAAGAGATCAGCACCTCCAGGGGATAATCCTTCCTATCCTAGAGGGGTAGCCAAAAAGGGACAGGATGCAGTAAGTACCTGTGACTCACATGTAAAGATAGTCTGGAAGCAAGAAAGGAGAGGTGAAGACCGTGTTAGGCAACAGACAAACACACCCTTCAAACCTAACACAGGGTGGTGATTTCAGAACCTTAATCCAAAAACACACACAGGTAAACTAGCCTGGTTGGGACACTGATACATTTAGTCTGTGTGTAATTCACAAGTGCCAAATACACAGAACAGTACAAAATTCTCGTACTGGATGTATAGAATCATAGAATCATTAAGGTTGGAAAAGACCTTTAAGATCATCAAGTCCAAACATCAATGCAACACCACCATGCCCACTAAACCATGCCTGAAGTGCCATGTCTGCATGTTTTTTGAACACTTACAGTGATGGTGACTCCACCACCACCCTGGGCAGCCTGTTCCAGGCTTTTACCCTTCAGTAAAGAAATTTTTCCTAATATCCAGTGTAAACCTCCCCTGGCACACTTGAGGCCATTTCCTCTTGTTCTATCGCTAGTTACTTGGGAGAAGAGACCAACCCCCACCTCACCACAACCCTCTTTCAGGTAGTTGTAGAGAGCGATAAGGTCTCCCCTCAGTCTCCTCTTCTCCAGACTGAACACCCCCAGTTCCCTCAGCCACTCCTCATATGACTTGTGCTCCAGACCCCTCCCCAGCTCTGTTGCCCTTCTCTGGACACGCTCCAGCACCTCAACATCCTTCTTGTAGTGAGGGGCCCAAAACTGAACACAGGATTCAAGGTGCAGCCTCACCAGTGCCAAGTACAGGGGCACGATCACTGCCCTACTCCTGCTGGCCACACCATTTCTGATACAGGCCAGGATGCTGTTGGCCTTCTTGGCCACCTGGGCACACTGCTGGCTCATGTCCAGCCGGCTGTCAACCAGCACCCCCAGGTCCTTTTCTGCCGGGCAGCTCTCCAGCCACTCCTCTCCAAGCCTGTAGCGTTGCGTGGGGTTGTCGTGACCCAAGTGCAGGACCCGGCACTTGGCCTTGTTAAACCTCATACAGTTGACCTCTGCCCATCGATCCAGCCTGTCCAGATCCCTCTTGCAGAGCCTTCCTGTCCTGTATGAAGTAAGCTGACCATGGAAAGTTTCTTTCTTCATGCTTGTATCCCTGTGCCTTAATACTTTGTAGCCTCCATGTATTTTGATACTGCATAAATCCACTAATGTTAGTTAAATCTTGTGCCATCCTAGATGACATAATGTTCCGTGGCAATGAATTCCACATTGCCTGGCGTATCTTAGAGCCACTAAGATATGCTCACCTGCTGGGATGGCCTTGAGCAAGGCATCCTGCCTGTCTCCTTTATGCCTGTCGTCTTCTTTCCACCTACAATCCAAACATTGTATCAAAATTAGCTCCAAAGTTAAAACTCTAAATTTAATTGAAAAAAAAATAATCCAGAAGTCTGACTAAACCACTGCAGCAAAATCGCATGCTTGATCTGAAATTGTGTAACCTTTGGCAGTGCCAACACAGGCAGTTTATTCCTAGAAACAGAGATTTCAGAATAAAGTGTCATCTGAACGTGCAACACATTAACTTGCAGCAGCTCCTATCAATTATACTTAAATGCCATTTTAACCTGGTTTCCTAAGAAAACAAAACTTATGCCTGCATATGCTCTATCCAAGTGCGTGTGTGCATGGGGAGTGAGGGGACCTATCCCCTGACTAATAACTACTGACCTTATTAGACAGTTTCAATAAAATTTGATGGCGGGTCCCAAAGCGCCTCAGTTTCACAAAAACAGGCAACTGGTTAGAGGAGGAAGATCCTGTTAATATCCCCAAAGTGGAAAAGGTGGCAGTATGAGTTCACCCCTTATTAATCATGGGAGAATCTGCAGGAGAAAGATCTGAAAAGGTGACTTCATAGGCAGACAAGCTTCTTTATTCCACTGCCTGGGGATCTCAGGAATGCTATTTACCGTTTTGTCACTAGATGGTATTGTTCCACAGGCTATATCTGAGAGCCTCAGTGGTCCAATACAGCATGGTATATCAGAAACTAGGCTGATTGAAGAGTGAGAAAAGGCTTTTTTTCCCATGTATTTTCATGTATGTTTTCACATATGAAAGTCATTAGCAAAATCAAACTGGAACAGCTAAAGGAAAAGAGCTTTGGTGAAAATGTAGATAATATAACTCAGTATTGATGAACCGTGCATTTCCTCCGTATCTGAAAAAAAACCCTGCTGAGATAAAGAGGTGGAAAGATTGATAAAAAATTGAATGTTTCTGTAACAAACCAAGCACATACAACAAGCTCTTTATTATAGTTCAAACAGCCTGACAAACTCTGTTCATCCATTTCACAGTAAGTGAGAAAACCTAAATATTACGCTAGGACACAGTCATGAGTACAAGCTCTTTCAGTTTTGAAACTGGGCATTTACCTGTACCTTGAAAGTAAAAAGAAGATGCTTCCGTTTTCCAGCCTGGATGAGTGTCACTTTTGTCCTCTCCATGGTCACTGGAATCTGCTTTGACAGGGAGAGGGTGATTCTGTAAAGGAAATGATGCTTTGTCTTAATAGCATAACCTAAAAAATATACCCAGGTGGTAAATCCATAAACCCAGCACTAATAGGGATGAGATTTTCACAGCTCCTCAGTGTCCAGGCCTTCCTTCTCCCAAGCCTACAGGCCTTTCAAGAGAGAGATTTTCTAAGAAAATACAGAATTCCAACCTAAATGCCTTCCTGTCTTCAAGCGTTACTTATTATGTTGAGGTTTATTCCCTGGCACTGACCACCTAAAATTAAATCATCAGCTCTGAGCTACTAGTCCAGGCTGCCCCTTCTGTCATTTTGGAGGGGCAGCACCAGAGGACCATTCATTCCAGCCTACCTTGGTGTATAAGGAAATTATCTGAATTACCTGCTAAACACGCCTCCTCCTCCACTAAGTGCAGAGAGAGGTCTAGAGAAATTACACACAACACACAACATTTAGATGGCTACAAGTAAGTGGAAAGAATCCCACCTAACTACACAGTGGAACATAGCTTAGTCCTGAGAAACACCAAGTGGAAGTGTAAAACTCTTTGCAATTTTCTTCATTCTCTGCATGTCCGGGTATAAGTGTGCATGTGTGCGTGTGCACACGGCATGTGTCGCGTGTGTGTGCACACGTGTGTGTTGTGTCTCTCTGTACAATCACTGCCCTCTCCTGGGAGAATATACTAGATTCTTAGTAAATCAGTGGATGTGCTGGAATGAAATCCACTTTATGAACTTCCAGCCCCAGTGTTCAATCTGCTGCAGCGCTGCTGCCCTACACAAGTCAAAACCCTTATTAAACTAAGATTCTGAGAAAATGTTTTTTTAAGGAGAGTTTTGCTAGATAAACTCCATTCCTCCAGCGAGAACCGAATAGAGCTGTTTCTATACCTTTGTGCTCCCCTCCTCTTCCTCTTCATCACAGTCTAACCCTTGATGGGAGATCTCAGTAGGGCCATTCTTCTGGATCAGGTTGCTTTCAGTTGTCCCCATTCTTTTCTTTTCAGTTGTCACTCTCACTTTCATGAGGTGGAACCCAGTGGAGACTGACCCTACTCTCAGGTTGACAGGATCGCCATCAAACAACAGGTCACCAGGGCTGCCATCTTCCCTAAAGCCTGGGGGCTGGTAATCTTCGGGAGTTACTACACAGGAAGAAAGAACCCACTGATGTCAGAGAAATCAAGTTCCATCTCTCCTTAATCTGATTTATAAAGAACAAGTGTATACCAGCCTCAAGTAACAACATCAACTACTAAAAATATTCTGGGTCTTTTTTTTCAGGAAGAAGGGAGAGAATGTGAAGGAAAAAATGAGCTGAGCAAATGTTATCAGGGAGCTCAGAGAAATAATGACTTTAGGATGCTGAGATACCATTAATGTGCTCAACTTTCTGGAGCAGAACCTGACAAATGCAGGATGCCTGCTCCTTAAAAAAAAAAAACAAACAAAACACCACCACAAAAACTGTGAAGGAGAAGGATGTCTCCTTTTCACACTGCATGGCTGTACTTCTCACAGGGATTTTCAACCCCTTCTTAAAAAGCACCTGCCATCCCCGTGTGTCAGAAGGCTTTTTTGTTTGTTTTACACCATTTCTCACTGTCATCAGTTAACAGCTTCTACCATTTCACCTTTCTATGCTTTACTTACATTACAGGGGCTCATGATTAGCATCAAACTGATGGAAAGGGAATTTTTCCCCACAGCACACACTGCTCTCCACCTACCATCATTGTAGTAGAGGAGCTTCATGGTCAGGGTAATGTCATTGGGAAGCGGCCCAAGGTTTTGCATTAACAGGTACAGTTTACGGATCAGGAGCCTGCTGGCCTGTTTGACATCCTCGCTGCACACCCCATTCACAAAGTTCATTTGGTTGCTACAGTCGGAAGAAGAATAACAGAGTTGTTTTCCTCAGTCATGAATATTCACGATCTAATTACAAATACAGTGCACCCACTGACTTGTCTGAAACCACCAGCAACAAAGCTACAATGCCTTTATGTAACTTCCAGATAAACAGGGAAGTGAAACAGACTCCAGGGATGGGGTGGCATCAGCAAAACAACAGCTCTAAACTAAGAGGCATGGCATTTACATTTGAACAGACTTTGTAGCTGGGGCAATGGACCCCATTATACAAATGCCATGACTCACTTGTTTGAACATGATTAAATTGGATCAAAGGACCATAAAACAAGTGCCTTTCACCTAAGCAATTTCAGGAATGACAGGAATGAGGTGAGAATCCCATATAAAGCCGATTCATCACAGGGGCTATTTTCAAGTCCATTTTGCAGTTTGAAGAGAAGTGAATTGCATGTTCTCACTTCAATTCCATGTAAGAAAAACTAGCTCAGAAGCACATTTTTCAAAAGTGACTAAGGGGCATTCCTCTCACCTCCTTCGCCCATCCAAATGTCAGCTGGCTAGTCTAAGCAAGCAGTCTAGACTGAGATAAACGTCTAAGAGAAGGGGGATGAATCGCCCTCTGGAGGAGTTTGTTTCTCTTGACTACAGAGGTGGATGAGATGAGCAGCTTAGATCAGCCAGCTAACTTTAGATGGTTGAAGATGGACTAGATGAATCACTATGTGACTAAGGAACCTAAACTTCCCTAGCTTTCAATGAGAAGGGGCCTTAAAAAAAATGTAGCTCCCCCATTACAAAATTATGTCTTTGGAAGACCACTGGCAGGTGGATGACACTATATACAGGCTGGATCGTCTCTAACACAATCATCCCAAATTGTTTCACGAGCAGTAAGTAACCTAAGAGAGCGGAGAGAATTTGACTGACTAAACCACTGGAAGGAACAGCTTCGTTAGCACTGATTTCCCCTTCCAGTTGAAGTTTCTTGGTTCGTCATGAAAACTGACTGGCTGTTGAATAGCTTGAATTCCCAGGGTATGGTTTGATAGGCTCCGAACTGCCAACAGCAAAACTCTGTGCTGAGCACACTGTGCTATTAGATTAAATCCTGTATATTCAGAAATGTACATCAAGTGAGAGGAGAAATGCTGGCAATGCCTGAAGTGGAGTAAAGAGAAGGTAGGCCTTCTCTTACACATAACCTTTACAAGTCTTGGGAGTAGCAGAATAGAAATGGTAAGGGGAAAGAGTACAAGCGAAAAAGAGATGAGACTTCCACGGGAATTAACAGGTCAAGTACTCATTCAATACGGGAATAACATTGTGAATTTGATGCAGGAATGTGTCAAAAGGTAGAAGCTAAGGAAATGAACCTCTCTGAAGGACTAGTATCCATCACAAGGAATTCTTCCAAAATCCACCTAAAATAAGGCAGAAACCATTTAGGAGAAAGCTTCCCTTTACCACTCAGACCCGATGATGCAGACCCACAAAACATCTCGCACAGAATGATTAACTCAGAGTTTGCACATGACAATAAACGTTGCAGGTGTATAAAAGCAGTGTTATCAGCTGAAGGAGCTGATAGCAAAGATGACACAATAGTTTGATCAATGCCAGAACATCAGTTTACTAACGACTGCAGGTACATGCACGACCCTGCGATAGCAGTGTCAGTCACTGAGGAAACAGAACAGAGCCCAGGAATCTGATGCCACGGGCTTCGAAGCCTCAGAGCAGTAATGAGATTTCGATGGAACAGATATAAACACAACAGCAAGATTACTTAGCCTCTTCTTGGCCAGTACGAGGACACCAAAGGATGCCGAGTTCCATGTGGGGACCATTGTTATTTCTAGGAACTAATGATTGACCTGAGTAAGGCTGATTAAAAAAATAAAGTACTCGAGCCATCTATTATCTTTCAGATCCCAAAGGTCTCTTCTTTCCCTCAGCGTAGTGAGGACAACTGACAGCAGCTTCAAAGTGGAAATACAGGGTACAGTCAACAGGACACTCGACTCAGACATGGTTCAGATTTTCCCAACGGAAACATCACTTTGCCACATACTACAAATTATGCGGATGTGTTTAGAGAAAGAGCAGCAAATGGCACACTACAGGAGCGCTGCGGAGGAGTTTCCTGAGGACCATACAGGACAGCAGAGCTCTCCTGCTGTACAAGCAGGTTCCAAGGCCCAAAGATTTATTTTTCACCAATGGCAACTGCAGAAGCAAACTAAAAACAGGTTAATTCTTTTTCTTTGCTTTGGTTATAGCCAATGGCCTTTGATAGTATTTACTTTAAACTACACAGGCTTATGGCCTACTAAACACAGCTTTAAAATATCTAACAGACAGACAGAGACAAAAAGATGCAAAAAGTTGCTGCTTCCTGCCAAACATTTTGCACTATCAGCTCAGGCATCATAAGCGAAAGTTCTCTTGGGTCACCCCCGCAAGACTGCTCATGCAGAATACATGTATGCAAATGCCCAAGGAAACAAATCCCGGGTGCAGGATCACGGTGAATGGGATCAAACCTGAAAAAGCTTCGTTTGAAAGCACAAGGCTGTCTTGTGAAAGTGGAAGAACACCCATTATTAGTTGAGACAGTAGCAAGCTCAACAATGGTGCCCGTTTCTGCATCGTGACCCTGATTAGGCACCATTTCTATAAATTGTCCTTAATTCAGTTCTGGTGCACTTCAAGTGCCTCACCGCACTACGTAACAGCGTTTCTACTCATCAGCTCAGCAGTTCATATCCTGTAGGGTGACTATCCTCAACTCTGATATTTACAGCTGCTTAGCGACTCATATATGCTCTAGTCATGAAGTGCAGCTTCTTCTTAATGCTTCAGGAACAGAGTTTTCACAGTGTAATTCTGAGAAATAAAAGCAAACCCCTACCTGATGATATCCATCTGGGGCACCTCCTTTTGGTACTTGAATTTGAACTGATACAGTTCTGTCACTGTCTAGAGATTTAACAAGAAAGGGGAAGAGAAGAAATGGGTCTCCTTTAGTAAAAAGTGTAAAGATCTGTACTGAACTTAGCAGTGTCCTTTCACGACTTTATGCCAGAGCACAATATTAATTTAATGACATGACGACAGCTTTAGCTCTGTTATTGCTTGCACAGGCTTTGGCAAGTTTTCTTGAAAACCACAGCTTACCTAGCTCTGAAAGAATCACAAAAAATTTACAAACTTCCTGCTTCCTCCTTCCACTTCCTCTGTGGGCCTGACTCCCCAGCCTAAATCTCTAATGAGGCACCAGGGCCAGCCAACCATCACAACGTCTATCTGACGGTCCTTCCTTATGAAAAGGAAAAATATGAGGCTTCATGGGTGAAGCAGCGTCACACGGAAGCCTGGCTCAGTTCTGTACGGAGACAAGGGCCTGAAGGACTCTTCATACTAGGAAACACAAACAATACTGCATGCGCAAAAGTTGCTTAATTTCACTGGTCCCAGAGTTTTATGAGAGAATTTAAAAAAACAAGATGATTTTCCATTTTGGAAAGGATTTGCTACAATTTTAGAGGATAAAATAATGAGGAAGGACAGCCTACTTCACCACAAGAGAAAGGATCTATTGTAGTCCAATTCCATGCCTATAATTCACTTTTTCCAGAGGCAACGAGGTTGATTAGTAGGAGCTCAGCTGAGCCCTTAACTCGGAGCCTTCCTTACCAATCCCAGCCTTGGTATGGACTAAACTCTCGCCCTCTCCCGAGATGCCGAGGTGTGATGCAGCAGAACTGTAATCAGGTGAGCAAAGATTCTGCAGCCGTCCTCTGCAGCTGCTCTGCGGAGACAGCACGGATGCAGAACCTCCCTTATATATCACACTACCCCGTCTGCCTCCACCAGCTAGAGGTAGGCAAAATAGAAACACAACAGAGAACACTGAAAGGTGCTATGCAACACATACATCCCGGCTCTGAAGTGATTCGGAACTTCTGTCCTAAACCTCTCTCTGCATGAAAAAAACAGCTCCCTTCTCAACACTGCTGTTAAAAAGATGGTTCGTAAAAGCATGATTTTGAATTTCCCGTTTCTTCTCTTCAGGAAAGAAAAACAAAAATCGCCAACGTTCCCGTTAGTTGCCTGTTAACATCCCTGCCTGAGGCCCTAGATGGGCCCACAGCCTAGCGCCTGGTAGGAGCGTTTGATCACAATCCAGCTCACTGAGCTGTCATTCCTGAGCGAAGGCACAAGAGGAGAAACAGGGTCACTAAGCAGCGCTGTCAGGGTAGAATTTAAGCCTACAAGTCCACTCTGAATACAAATCTACTCACCCGTGCCTTCAGTTGCCTCAAAGATTAATTAAGACTCTTTCTTACCTCCGGTTCCTTGGGATTGGTGTAAATCTGTTATAAGAAAGCACAGTGAGGGCATTCTCCCCTTGGATAACTTGAACCAGTGAAAAGTGGCTAAACAATGGTATTTTCATTTTACAACAGAGATTGTACTATCTTTAGCGTGGGATCAGAGAAAGGAATGGCTGAGAAACAGCCTTCCTCTATCAGCAGTCAATACTTACCACTTCAAAGACAGGTAGAAGACGCTCATCTGTGTAATTGCGGAGGAATGAGGTTAATTCCCATTCCAACCCTCACCGGCAACTACTGATGCCTGAGATTTAACTACTCAGATTATGCACAGAATAGATGCATAGCTCTTGGTGCTTTCCAAAGGACCAGGGCAAAAGACTTGCTATGTAACTGCTAGTGTGTGGTTTCTTCAGGATCAGATTAATAAGGAGAACTCTTCTACAGGGGAAAATGGAGAAGACGCAGCAGCTTCCAAGGGCGGAGGCAAGACTTTAAAGGAAGCAATGATATGAAGCACATGAAAGTGCTTCTAGGAGTTTATGGGGGGCCTCAGAGGCAGAAGTCTGACATACTGAGCAAAATATTCCCACGCAGCCTAGGAAGTTCATATTTACCATATTTAAGAAAGGTCACCGCTCTATTAAAAACCACATACATACATTTTGACTTCCCCTTAAAAAAGGCACAAATGGGTTGACACAACCTTGACTCCATATCTCTTTCAAGCAGGGTAAGGGAAGAAAACCGCCTTGTATTCATTTACTTACTGCGAGGACAGCAATGTGTAACTGAGGAGGAAAAAAAAAAGCCAGAACACAAAATCAAAATCTAACCTTAGTGGGCAAGGAAAAGAAAGACCTATCAAAATGTAACTGCCTACACACAGGGAAGGAATAGACCCATTTAACCCAAACTGAGTTAAAAACCTTTATGCAGTTTCTTCACAGCACAGCATCAGCAACACCTAGTGGCCAGTTTGCTTGGCTGTACTTGCGGTTTCCCAAGAACTGCACGCTCAGACTTCTCTCTTGGGACTCCTCCTAAACGAATCTCCAAAGGCTATGCCGATTTAAAACTCTTTTTACAAGAGCACCCATAGCTACTGAAGACTAGTATTTGCTATGAAACACCCCAAAGGTACTTAATTTGTGCTATAGGAAGAAAACGTACATGGGACTACTCTTGAAAACAATCCTAGAACACACATTAAACGCCTCTGTTTTTTCCTTAATCTTTGTCAAATAACAATTAATTTATGCCTCTCATAAATAGCAGAGGACTAAATACCTCCTAGAACTGCCAGCAAGCAATAAACTGAGTTCACAACATTTTGAATTATCTTACGTACACTGACAGTTGTACTGACGTGTAAGAGCCCATCTGATCATCAGTACCAAAACTATCACCACTTCATCTGATCTAGATGAGAGTTGGTTTGATGAACAGTGCTGACAGAGATGGCAACAGTTGGTGTTTTTTCATGTGCCGAGCAGTTTTTATGTGAGAATCAGCAAGGAATATGATCACTTGCTAGCTGATTTTGTCCTGGAACCAGTTATGTACCTTACTTGATGAATTATTTTCAAAAAATAATAACAGCAAGGTTAGAGAAAATGAGAAGAAGGGAAAAAACTAGGGGAAAGGAGATGAAGGAAAGCAGAAGCACAGAAGAACCTCTCTCAAGAAAACAGGCATGGAGTTCAAGACCTCAGTTCTGACTGGCAGTGTCTATCCAGACATTAGAGAACGCAAATGTAGAACACAGAACTAGGGGAAATCCATTTCAGGCTGAAAATTAGTTCACACATCATGTGCAGGCGAGCCTAGAGAGCAACAGCTGTCAATATTTGGGCTCAAAGAATAAAATCCCAGTCTCACATGTATATACTCAGGGCAGGGTCTTCACCCCCATCCCACAGCTGTAAATGTGTGTTGTGTGCATGGAAGATCACTACGAAAATATAAAGCAGGAATGGAAAGATCGTTTTGTCCATACTTTATGAAGAAATAGGAAACTCCACTAAAAAACGTGAAAAAACTTACATACTGCCTCTCCAAAGCATCAAAACAACCTTGAATCCTGCCAGGGAAAAAAACATGTTAACACTAACCAGCAATATTTATCTCCTGATCTATAAACACACACTCATTGGATACAGTTTAAAATGCATTTTTTCTGGAATGAAGACAACACAGCTAGCAACATTTTGGGCTTGCAGAGTCCTTTTCAGGTCAATCGTCATAAAGGCACTGTCCTCCCTTCTGCATTTGTGCATTGTTTATATTTCTAGGGCCATATCCTGTCAGCCTGGAGCCCACTTAAACCCTAAGACAAGGATTCGAGGCCTAAGGCTGGCTCTGAGTGGCTCTGCTCAGTGCTCTATTCTAGCTCCCCAGCTGGATCTCTGATGGCTCTTTTCCCATCGGCCTTGCACAGAGCTTGGCTGAAACTTCAATGTGAACGTGGCCTGACATGTCTAGTCTTGTAAATGTTTGTTATCTGATGCATAGCTTATAGCTATGGGTTTTCTCAAGGGAGTAAATATTATCTGAGGTAGCAATGGTCAGATATTTACTCTTTGAGTCAAAGGATGTGCAGCTAGGTATCTCCTTAGCACATCAAAGTCAGAGTCTCTGCTTGTTGGGAATATGCCAACTCTGAAATACATCCTAAATATCACACAAGAAAGCTGTAAGGCACTTAGAGACACAATAACCAGGGAGATAAAATATTGTAGATACTAAAAAACAAGCTACAAGAATCCCTACAGAAGTGAAACTAGAAGAGACTAAACAACAACAGAATCAATCTCATTATTTTCTTTACTCTCTCTCAGTACCTACGCTGCCTGTGTGTGCTCTGAGGCCTGACCATGACCTCACTACAGTCAACACTTCAACAGACCTTGAACTCACATGATCTTGGTCAGTTAATTCTGTCTTGCTTACGCACAGGGCCAAGCACGCATGCTGCAGCAGCGGGAGTTGCACTGGCATAGTCGATAGCGCCCACTGGGCACAATATTTTCAAATTCAGGAAGAAGAAAAATGCGAGGGGTAGATGTCTTGCTATTCAGCACAATCTTGTCTTAGTTTCACTGTTACTCACTTACCACTTGACTATCTGCAATGATCCCAGACAGCTTTTATCTTCTCGAAGAATTTTTAGACAGAGGTCTGCAAAACCAGATTTAGCACATAGTTACAATCCTTATCACAGCTGTTGGGCAAACACTGAAACTAAGCCAGTCACCCTCCCTTTTTTGGATAAAATGCATTATCTGGAGGTCCTTCCTGAGCGGAAATGTTGGTTTTCCACTGAGTCCCAGGTGGGCTGACACAAGCTTATTGCTGCATTTTCAAATGCCAAGACTTTCCTCGGATCCTCTGGGTTCTCCCAGAAAAAGTGATGGAGTTACCGCTTAATTTCGAAACACCAGTAGCTTCCGTCCTCTCCTCCCTCCTCTTCTCCACTCCCATCTATTCCGCCATTGCCTAACACCTTCCCTTCTGCATTCAGACTTCACCAACATCCAAATGAGGTGAATGACTGTGCTCAGAATAAACTGTTTCTGTTAAGCTTTTCCACACAGTTCCTTCTACCTCTGTTTTCAGGCATTCAGAATGGCAAGAGGAAACCCATCCTGCAAATGAAGAGGTGAATTTATAACACCTTAGGATTCAACCACGGTGTCCTCAAAGGCATGAGCAGGCCAGATGTTAACATTCTTGACCAAAAAGGCACTTGAAAGACCTGATGTTTCATTAGATAGACTAGTGGCTTTTCAGGGTTAGGTGATCAAGAGCCAGTGTGGGATTTCCTGTGCCCTCAGCCAAGCCCACAACGTGCATGTGACCATGCTTCAGGCCAACTAACTGCATAAGCAAAAACATGGAAACAGATTGGAACACGTGGAGATGTTTCACATGCTACTAACACATCTCGAATGAACGTAAAGATGTTGATGAAACAAAGCATCACTAATTCTAGTGATCCTATGACAAGACATTAATGGTTCTTAAAGGTCTTTTTCTTAAAGATCTGATTCCCAAGTCCATATGGTTATGTGCGATAGTTTTCACAGAAAAAAACACAAACAAAATAAAACAAACAAACAAATCTACTTTCAGTCTCGCAAGGAAAGCTGAAAACGTCAAGGGCTCAAAAATCCAAAGGAAAATAAAACACACCAATCAGAGTTAATTTTTTAAAACTTACTGATTTTTAAGTCAATTTCCCGACTCTGAGACCCGATTCACGGGGCTGGCAATGCCAAGAAATGATTTTAAACCAAAAGAAGCACTAAGAGAAAAGCACTGAGTTGCCAACAGCTCTAGGTTGTCTTCTATGCTCTCTATCTACTGGATGCAGCAGCACTGTCTGCATCCAGACTTGAGAAGGCCTGTTAGCTACCTACCTAATAAACTGAACTCATACGTACATAAGCGGCTGGAAGCTACCATGTAAAGCAGATTATAGCTAAAACATAGCAAGTAGAAATAAGAATTCAGGACAAATGGAAAGTGTTACCATCTAAATAGCGAGTTCCGTAAGAGCTCTCTGGGAACAGCCCTCTCAGGTATGTTATACATGACACAGAGATAGCCAAAAGTCTTTTCACCAGCACCACAGACTGCTGCTCAGTGGCAATTTTGCTGGGGAACAACACTGATTCCTGAAAAAGAAGGGGAAAGCCAAAAATAACGCCATTTTAGTGTGACACACGGATTACATTTAGGAACAACTCTCAGCAGGTGGAAAAAGAAGGTAACTTAGAAACATAATTTTAACATTTCTCTGGTATTCATACTACACAGAGAAGACTAATGTCTAACATGGGTGGGATTAAGTGTTGTAAGGATACTGATCATTAGATCTGGCATGATTTACTCAGAAGAGGACTGCGTTGGTCATTCCCTCCCTTTTATCACAGCTGAACGCTCCCACCCCCTCCACTGCATCAATGCTGGCACTCAACAGGCAGCCACCCCTACCAAAACAAAAAAGTTGTACCGTTTTCTGCCACCTTAGCTCTACAGAGTTAATTGTGGAGTCAAACAAGTGCCAGTGCTGGTGTGCCGTTCACTGCCGTACCAAAGTTTACTGCCTGCCACAGGTTTTTTTGTAGCCTGAACCTGTCAACGCTGTACACAAGACCTAGTTTTCAAAGCGATTTTGAAAAAGAGTTGTAAACAGTACATGTCTACCACTGGAGCGAATGTAAATACTAAACACTGTGTGAGTTTAACATGAACAATCTCAGCAGAAAGTATATTAAATTTAGTTCCTCTATTAGTTTGTTGCATTTCTTCCTGCTAATAAAGCTCTATGCACACATAATAAGTCTGTATTTATTGAGTCAAACACATGTCAAAGCCCCATGCTGCACCTTCCTGGACTCACTAAATTGGAAATAATCCAACCAAGAACAGTGCAGACAATAGAAACTGTTCCCACCTCACCAGGCACAGACATGCCAGGTTCAAAACGGAGAGCTAATATTGTCAGTACCATCACATTTCAAGGTTTTTACCTTAGAGGACTTTTTCTTTTGCCTGGTCTGTAAAAGCTGATGAGTAGCCATCCTGTATTTCAAAGACATGCACTTAATTAAAAACCGGGGGAAAAAAAGACATGAGACACCTGGAAAATACAGAGTCATTGCTATTTCTCATCTTCTTTAAGCTAACAATGAGATTCTTCAGCCTTATTCAGGTCTAAAAGCTAACTGGCAGTTAGGACAGCTAAAGCAAAGCAAAGCAAGGATACTCTATGGCATTGCCTGAGAGTCTGCAGAGCGAGAAAACTCGTTATTCACTGGTAAACGATCAATAGTATTCGAAATTCAGGGCCACAGCTGTACCTGGTGTCAGCTGGTGCCGCTTCAAAATGCATTTCTCATATTCCAAACCACAAATGTTAATTCCTACAACCATTAAAAAGTGTGAAGGCGAAATGCGAAAGAACTGGAAGCCAATATTTTAGCAAAGGTAAGCAGGAAACGTACTAACATCAGTCTTGGCCAGAATAAAGGAATGATTCTTCTGGGACACCTTGGGGGGGGGGGGGGGGGGAAAGGGAAAAAAAAAAAAAAGAGAGAAGTCCACACCGTTTCAATGAAAGCAGGCTCCGTTATACAAGCCTGGGTTAAAGAAGAAAATCTTCTTTTTACAAGAATGGAAAGCTGATAACGTGGACATCACATGTCTTTGCACTTTGGTGTGGTGCTCGATTTAGCACCATCGGACATCTTGATTAAAACCTTCCATTAGATGCAATTAACAAGGCACTGGTTTGAAAAACGCCTTGCTGGGAGATCTTAACTTGTCGCTGCTGACGGGGAGACGCTCACGAAAGGGAACACCACAAACAGGTCCCCAGAGGAGCCTTGCCTTGGCCGCAGCTAGTCAGTATTTCTACTAACAATTAAAATAATAGCATAAACATGGTAGGTTGATTTAAATCATGACCTAATGCAGTGAGCAGTAGACTTTCATCAACACAGTTGATCTAATCTTGTTCTGCATTTGTACCTTTGCAGCTTTTTTCCATGAAAGCCGCGTTACCATTTGTTGGCAGCCATTGAGACATGTTGATATATGAACATCTTGACAGCTTTTATGCTAAATTTAGCAGTTCATTTAGTAATGAGGACGGATTACAGCTATAAAAGTATATTTAAACAAATGTACACCTGCAAAATAGTTAATGTGCTAAATATTTTAGGAAACTTGGTGGGTTTTTTTACTCATGATTGGCAAAGCACTGTGAACAGGACTGGAATGCAATTAAGGGAGATGCAGGCATTATTCCAACATGAGGTTATTAGCTAAATAAAGCCGATTTAAGCGAGCCAGAGAGATAAGAAAACACGTTTTCTACAACATGCTGCATCCATAATTGGTTTAGCGTGCAAAGGAAACATCACTTAGACTGAGCTTATCTACTCCGACCTGGTTGCTTCGGTACAGGGTATCCTCCGAGGCTTCAGCGTCTCACCTTGGCCAAGCCTGCGCTTGCTGCTGGACCACGAGCGAGGGAAGACGGTGCCCTGGCTTTCCACCGCCCCGCTGCTCTCCCGCTCTGAAGCCACTTTGTCGCCGAGTATCAGGAAATCGGGATTAACTGGGAGACTCCAAAACTCTCGCAGGCCCAGCAACCCACCACCCCCCGGGGACTTCGCCCCCTCAGCCCCACGCCCGCACACTGACTGCCCCTTAGGTCTGATTTCGGGCAACGTCAAGGCTACAGCGGGCCCTCAAAAAAGCAGCTGCAGCCCCAAATGTAGTTTTAAAAGTGTGGGGTTTTTTTTTGCTTTTGGCGTTTTTCGGGGGTTTTTTGTTTGTTTGTTTTTTTGAGTAGAAGCTCGGTCCCAGCCGGGTCCTGCGCCTCACCCTGAGGCGCCGGGGCCTCCCCTGAGGCGCGGCCTCTGCCCCGACCCCGCCGCCGTCAGGCGAAGGCGCGGCCCGGCCGCGCCCCTCAGGCCGCCGCCATGGCGGGCCCGGCTGAGGAGAGGCGGCCCCCGGGGGGGCCCCTTGTGCCGCTTAAAAAGCGGCGGCGGCGGCGGGCGTTTGACAGGGCGGGCCTGAGCGCGGCCGTGCTCAGCCTCGGGGGGAGGTTTCCCTGCCCTTCCCCGGGCCCTGCCCGGGGGTTTCGTGCCGCGTCAGGCAGAACGAGGTGACCCCGGGGAGGAAACGGCAGCGCGGCCATGGCCGGGGGCAGTGCTGTGGTATCCTACCAGTTTAAAATCATTTTAAAGTAAAATTATGTTTTTACTGGGTATTTTTTATATCACCTCAAGTTAGGCACAGGTTTTAAATTACTCGAAGATGTGTTCGTAGAATATTCTGGTACTTGCCTAGGGAAAGGGAGAATTTTAGTATCGTTTAGGTGAGGACATGTATTTTTTCCTGGTGGGAACAGCCCCCGCCCTGCTCCGGCTCCCCCAGCTCTGGAAATGTTGGTCCAGCTGGTTACGATGGTTTGTCCGGCTGGGAGAGGAGGACAGAGTGTTTCCTGAGCACTTGTGTTTTTCCAGGCCATTTTCTGATCTCTTTCCAAAGACCTTTTCCCCAGTTCAGTTGACAACAGCTGCTGGAAAGCTCCTCCCTGAGGGAGGAGAGAAGACATAATTGATTTTCAAGAATAACTTCACAACATTAAAACAAAACAGGATTGGTGCTGCTGTCAACCGAGGAAGGGTCTAGAGGTGAGAGCCGTTGGCGTGACACACTCAGGGTTTTGCAGGATCATGTTTACCTGTCGCTTGCCTTGGTGGAAATTCAGCGCTACCAGCAAGCCGTGGCAGTTGGGTCGCTTTCTGCCTCGCGTCTGGGAGCGGTGGCAATTGCCGAGCCGTAAAGGAATCCACACGACCGCGGGGCAGGGGCAACAGGTCAGCATGCAGGAGAAACAAGTATTAGAAGATCTGGAAATGCCCCTTGCAAGGAGAGAAACTGAGACCCTCTTCCAAGAGCAGCCCGAGACTGGGAACGAGTATTTGGAAGATGCTTTGCTTCGGAGTTACTTGAAAACGCACCTTCCTCCCAAGGTCTGGTGTGCATGTTTGTGTTTCTGTGCGTACATGCTACAATTCTGGCCATAATCACTGTTTAAGATTCTGAATTGAACATTCCTCTGAGCCCTTCTGTGCCTTTGAGCACAGAACTTGAGGGAATTTATTGACATTCTTTAAAACTTGTTTTGTTTGAATCAGTGCAGGGGTGAAAAATATTGCCAGGACATAAACAGAAATAGAAAGGGCTTGGTGGACTCCGGTGACTGGTCTGGGTGTTGCAACGAGAGTATTGTTTGGGGATTGTCAGTGTGGGTGTTTGTTGTCTGGTCATCCAGAGTAAGAACTTTTAGAGAAAGGGAAAAAACTGAGGTCCTTCCACACGCTGCTGTGCAAGTCCTCTTCTCACCCTCTGGGGAAGGGGGGCTTTTAAGGAAATTCCTTTTTGAAGGAATGGGGCTGTTCTCAGCCAAGCACTCGAGAGGATGCAAAGGCCTCTTGGGGTTTGCTTGTTCTCAGCACAGGTCGTTGGCTTGTTTGTGTTGATTTTCAGACAGCAAAGGCTGTGTACAGATGCAGGGGTGCAGAGAAGTGGGGTATGACCCTGAGCTGTGGGTCTCTGTTCTGTGAGATCCAGTCCTACAGGAACCCCTGGGAGAGGGCGGCTCATCTCACTGTCTGTCCTCTGCTGTCACCCCAAGGACCACAACCATTCCCCACTTTTCAAGGACCAGGTCACATGGAGCAGAAGGTGACCTCTCTCCATGATTTATTCCAGCAGCAGCAATGCAACGATCCATAATGCCACAGGGTGAGCAGAGGGGCAGAACCTGGCTTTCAGTGATGCTCTTTCTGACACTGCTTGGTCTCCGGGTCTGTAAGACCTTGCAGACTTGGGGCAGTAGGCGTGTGGTGGCAACGTTGGGAGCTTGCTTTTGTCACAGCCGTCCTGAAAGACAGGAATGAGGCCTCCCTAAGCACTGCTGCGGCCTTTTTGCCAGAAGAGAAGATGGGGGAAAGGAGGATGCCGTTGGGCAACCATGAAGATCTTGCTCCTAATCTGCACCTTTGGAAGAAGCATGATTCAGATCTACAGAATAAAAATAATAAATAATAATAATAAAAGGATCGGTGATGTCTGTCACCAAGGTTGAGAGCTGCTCTCCACTCCTTCACCAGAGACAAAGTGGCTGCAAAATCTTCAGCAACATCTCCCTTACGTTTCTGCGCTTGGTCCCAGCGGGGCAGTGTTGCCTCACCGCTGAAAGGGAGAGCCCAGTCTGCTTCCTGCAGCATCCGCTGGTCTGCAGCCCGAGAGCTGGCTCTCCATATGAACACCTTCCTCTCCAGGAGAGCAGCAACAGGTGACCCTTTGTGTGTCCCACTGAAGCAGACACCATGGCTGGAGGTTGATTCCTGTTGTGCTATTCACCTGTGTTCAGTTGTGAACACAGAAATTTTCCTAGAATGGAGCAAAAGATTTCTTTCTTTCTTTGAAGCTGATTTCTGGAGAACACAGGAGAAAGCACCTGCTTTTTCCGGGTACCGCTGTGGAGAGGTATCTGTTGGTCTTTGATCCCCCTGAAAATATGTCCTTTAATACACAGGATCATCTGTACTCTTAATGTGCAATAATTTGCTCATTTCCAATATATTCATCCCTGGGACATCAAAGGATGGATTAGGATGAATGAGACCACCCAGATGCTGCTCGGTAGCAGCTTCAGCCCAAACGCTGATGATTTACAGACACCCTCTCTGTAGCTTGGTGTACGTTTTTTGGAGTGCCCAGCCTGCTGAGTATTACATTCAGCAGTCACAAATGTAGGAGCTCTGATTTTGTTCTTTAACCTTGGAAATAAACACATTCACTTGGGCAACACGGTGGTTTGTAAGGCCAAGTGTGGTCAGGGCACAAGCTAGGCAGTCTGGTTTGAATTTTTTTTAAGAAAACGTGGATGAGGTGAAGATGATTTATTTTTAGAAAATGAGGATGAGGACCGGTGTAGTTAAGTTCACTGTAGTGTGCTGACCAAGACACCTAGTCAGTAGACTCATATTTTTCTGCCCACAAAAAACTACCAGCTAAACAGTTCAAAGGTTCTTGTGCTTCAGGGAGAAGTGAAGTCCATGAACCTTGGATTCTTAGGTTATGCCTCTAAAACAACCTTCAAATTGTTGTCAAGATAGAATAAGCACTGGAGGCATACACCCATCCCAGCTGAGCTCCACTGACAGCAAACAGGAGTGCAGCGTGAGCTGTACCCATTGACAGGGCTCTCGTGCATGTTTTTGGCTTGTTTTGTGATTTTTAACGCTAGGTTTTTCACCATTCATCTGAAGGAAAACTAGCCGGTCTGAGGATGGAGGCTTCCAGAGTAGTAACTGGACAGTGTGGGTTGGATCCTCATTACACACACTGAACGGCAGAGTGATGAAAGAATCAATCATACGGGATGTAGTTTAATGAAAAGTCAATACAGGGGGAAGCAGGGAAAGGAAGAAGCAGTGTTTATATTTGATCAACAGCAAATTAATGTGTTTTATAATTGCACCATTTCGGTAGAGCAGCTACGACATTCACCTCCATGATTGTTAGATTGAGGAGGAAACGAGCATCTCTTGAGGGGTACAGAACAGCAAAAATTGTTCCTCTGATGAAAGCAAATTTAGATCAGGTGCTTCTTTGACCCTCCTTACAGTCTTAGATGTATTTATGCTAACGAGGGTCCAGCAGTGCTAGAAGCTGGGGCCACCTGGCCTAACTTTAATCATCTATGAGTCAGGTTATTTAAGTCTAGGCAACTTCACTAGGCTTTGGCCACAGACAGTGAAGGGTGCTTGCAGAAGGCAATTCCTGTCACCTTAGAATAGGTATCTTAAGAGGGTTGGAGCGAATCGCTCCTCTGCAGGTGCTGGTTTCCCTCCACTGACTATGGACAGACTATTCCATCCGAGTCAGCCAAGCCTGGCTGAAGCGAGAGCACGTGAATCCTTGTCCAGGGCCATTCAGGAAGCTGGATGCAGGGTGGAAATTTGAATCGAGACACCCAGGGTGCCAGGCTGAATCTTAAATGATTGCACTGTCCCTCCTTCTCTCATCTGATAGGCAGGTAGCTACTGAGCCCAGGGGAAGTTTTCCTGTACAGATGAAGGCTTTCCATTTTTGGCAGCTCTTCCCCTGACATCCTTATCCAGCAGTAAATCACAGAGTGGCTGAGGTTGGAAGGCCCTCTGGAGATCGTCTCGTTCAACCCCCCTGCTCATGTGCATCTGTGCAATTCTCAACCCTGATAGAAAAGCTCTTCTGTCTTTTGTGAAATAACGGGATGGTGCCAGAAGTAACTTGAAAAAATGATTTTGGGGAAAAAAAAAAAGAAGTGACAGCTGAGCACAGCTGTGCCGGCAGAGGCTAAGGGACAAGCTGTCCTGCTGCAGTACAGAATGCATGGAAGGGCCAAGTGGCAAGAGGCCACTAGCAGGGCAGGACAATATGGTCAGTCCTTTCCAGCTAGAACTGAGGCTCCTTTGCCTTCCAGGGGTGTGCTGAAGGGCTCTTTTTGCTGCTTCACAGGTACTGGAGGAGGTGAATCAGGACCTGGAGAGATTTGGAAACCGTCTGCTAACCAAGATCAAACCTCTAGGATGGGAATGCGAGCTGAACCCCCCCGTATTTCGGCAGTATGATGCCTGGGGGCAGCGGGTGGATCGCATCGTCACCTGCTCAGCCTGGAGGAAGATGAAGGAGATTGCAGCAGAAGAGGGGCTGATTGCTGAGGCCTATGAGAGAAGATACTCCAACTGGAGGTAACTGGGGGAGAGCGGGAGTGACTTGATGCCTTGCTGGTTATTCCTAGCAAGGTATATTCAGCACCTTGTAGGACCAAACTTCTTGTTGGATAATGGGTAACAGATGGAGCATGGACAAAAGCACACCTATTGCTGTACTGAACAGCAGTGTCTGTCCACTGCAATGTTCCACATCGACAATGACAAGCCGTAACTAATGGCCTACAGTTGATCATAATATTCTTTGGTGTCACCTTCCTGATTCCGGGGCCTGGCAGTTTCCCGCACTGCTCCAGCTTTACATACATTAGTTGTAACACAGCTGAAGGTCTGGGATTTTAATTGCAGTTTCATTGTATTCCAGCCTCTGGAGATAGACCCACATTTCTTACATTTAAAAACTGCAGCAGCTGGCAAGCCTTCCATCCAGCCTTGCACTGGCAGTCCCTCTGGGACTGAGCAACTCTTCTGCTCCTCTTCTCTCTGCCCTCTCAGAAATGAGCGGTCTGATTCTCACCTGTTTTGGCTGTTTTTGTTTCTCTCTTCCTAGTCCAGATGTTTTACCCTCCTGCTGTTGAACTGCTGCATAAGCCGTCTGTTTTTACTCTCTTTCCTAGCCGTCTGCATCAGGCTGTCAAACTGTACTTGTTTTCAAGCTCCTCTGGAGGTTTCAGCTGTCCGCTGGCCATGACTGATGGGGCAGCCAAAGTCATTGAGGTATGAGCTCAGCTGGTCTCCGAGGGCGCAGCCCACGTCCTGGCAGCACTGATTAGAGACCGGAGCACTGGCCAAGGATGGAGGAGACCTGATCTGCCATCTGGCTCTGGACGTGGCCCTTCCTTGCTCTGTGACTCAGCTCCGTCCCCCACTGCCTTTCTCCTTTAGTTACAAAGTCTTTGTGCCCAGGCTGGCTTTTACGTTTACTTACAACACTGCGTACAGTGAGGCCTTTGCTGCACACGAAACCTGTGGCACTGCAGGTAGTTGGAAAGGTGTCTCATATGTTTTTACTATGAGATAGTTTGTTTTCCCTTTCCTTCTGTGGAGTGACAGTTAAATGTATTGGGCCAGATCCGTACCTGATGTAAATTAACCAAGCTAGCAAGACTTTCCCAATCTGAAGATTTGGCTTTGCATCTTAGCGACACCCTTTGCACGATGTCAGTGGCTATGTAGGATGCAGGGAAGAGCTAGCCATGGGCATTTTAATTCAACAAAAAGAAAAAAAGCATAAGGCAGTTATCTGCAGCGTATATGAACGTATGCCGATACCCTGGCACATGTGCTGTTTTGAAAGCTCTCTGCCAGCTGTCTAGCGGCGCAGAAATCCGAGGAGGGTAGGGATGCTCAGCACTCCACTTTGCCACACAAGCCTGCACCTCCTCTCTGCACAGTGCTCCAGCAGCCGTGCAGGAGCTGGGCAGTTTCACAGACTCTCAGCGGTACGTTCAGATGTGCTGCAGTGCAGGACGCTCAGTGCCCCGCTCTCAGACCGTCCTGATTTCACCTACTGTGCTGTGATCACCTTAGGTTCTTTTCCCTGCCCCAAAACAGTCACTAGGTATTCCTGGATCTCTGAAAAATGCTTTTGACCATCTGACATCCCGTGACCCGAAGAAGTTCTGGACCTCTGGCCAGTGGATGACCGAGCGCAGGGGAGGCTCTGATGTTGGTACGTGTTCTGAGGTGGGAAGCAACTGCAGTAGCAGCTAGATCTGTAGCGAGAACTGAGAAAATGAAAGGTGTGGGAGACTTAGAAAGCCAGGTAGCTGGTTTAGGAAACTTCAGCAGAAGTCATCCAAAAAGTCTGCATAGCTCTGCTTTTTAACTAACACAAGGCCCAACTTCTGTCCACTGATGCATGCAGTATGCACACAGGCAGGTGCAGAGCTGTGTTCCTTGCACAGATAACACTCTGATGTCTAGCTCTATAACCTAAACCTTCAGTAAGACAGTCAGACCCATCCCAGCTGGGACTGAGAAAGCGTTTGTGGCCTTCAACCTTTATTCCTTGGCTAATGACAGTAATAGCATGATGGGCTAGGAAACCTCAGAACTTCACTGCAGACAGGAATGTGGAAGGGGGGTCACCTCCATTTGATGAAGCTGCAGTTGGTTTCCTTGTGGAAGAAATGAAAGGGTCAGCGGTGGAGTGAAAGATGTGCATCACTGCAGGACTGCTGATTCCATAGCACCCTTTGTTGTTCTTGGCCATGTTAGCTCCTACAGAAATGGACACATTGGATTATACACTGTGGTGCATTCTGCTTACAAAGCACTGTCACTACCAGCTGTTAGCCTGGAGCAATTGCTGGAAAGGCTCGAAGTTAAAACAAGAGCGTGTTTCCTTTCTAGTACTTAACTCTGGCTGCATTGCTTATCCAGGGTTAATGAAAGAGATTAGCAGCTAATCCATACTCCATCTTGATAGCAAGAAATGACTTAAAAGAGCTGCTGCCTAAACCAAAAATCGGTGTTGATTAATACAGAAGTTCCTATAAAGCCAAGATGATCTTCTCCTCTTGCAGCTAATGGCACCGAGACAGTGGCCAGAAAGCAGACAGATGGTACATATCGTCTCTATGGTTTTAAATGGTTTACATCAGCTGCTGATTCTGATGTGACATTAACCCTGGCCAGGGTAGCAGATGCTGCAGGACAAGTAAAACAGGTCTGTTTGTTTGATGGTGGAACCCGGTGAAAGAGCAGGACCATTCTTTTTCTTCCTTATTTCACTGTAATTAAATCCTCTTTGCATGCCTTTTTAATGGCTCCAGGGTTCCAGTGGCCTGTCCCTGTTCTTCCTGAAGGTTCGAGATGAGGAGGGAAAGCTGAACAGCATCCAGGTGCAAAGGCTGAAAGACAAGTTGGGCACGCGGCAGATGGCAACAGCAGAGCTATGGCTAGATGGAGCTAAAGCGGAGCTAGTATGTAAGGTTTCGCCTTCCTCTTGGCGCTGGGCTGGCTTGGCACAGCAGCCCACTCATGGGGGCTTTGGCAGTGATACCAACTGAAGAAGTTCCTCTCTTCCACCTCTGTGGCTGGCTGTTCACAGAACCCTTCACCAACGGGGCTGTGTGTGGGATAGAGCTGAGAAGAGCTCAGGGAAAGATGGGAGGGGGAAAAAAAAAAAAAGCGCCATTTTAGGCTGGTCATTTCACTAATCCAGTTGCATTGACCCAGCCGAGGGACAGTTCTGCGTAGCATGCAGGTAGGAACAAGCAGCAGGGACCAGAACTGATCATGCTGACATTGTCCCCAAAGCCACCTCTCTGGTCATGCCACAGGCTTGGCTCAAATGAGACAGCCATATTTTAAAGCAAGCAGATCTTTGTGATGCCTGAGGACAGAGATGGAGGGAACAGCGGAGGGGACAGCCTATATCTATCTGCCTGTTGACACCCCTTTCATGTAAATACGTGTCAGCTTCCAAGGCTGTGTGGAAGGCTTACATCAGCCTTTGTTCCTTGATGCTTTCAGATCTCTGCAGAGGGTCGTGGTGTGGCCGCCATCTCCAACATGCTGAACATAACTCGGATCCACAATGTCATTGCTGCAGTGGCTTCCATGAGAAGGTGAAGGCAGCATGGATTCCCCCAGAAATGAAGGAGAAACTTATCAAGACAAGGGGATTTTGCAATGCTCAGCATTGCAGCCGGTTGACATCTAATGCCTTGGCAGACACAGGTCTGGAAGCCAGCAGTGCTGGAGAACGTTGGCCTGTGGGTGGGTGATGTAGGCTGGTGTGCTACGTCTGAGCAGGGTTCTTCCAATGGGGGTGGCTGGAAGGGAAAGCTCAGAAGTGGCAGGTTGCTGGTCTAACACCTTTCCCTGGCTGTATTGTCTCTAGGATGATCAGTCTGAGCAGGGAGTATGCCCGTAGGAGGGTTGCCTTTGGGAAGCTCCTCAAGGACCATCCCCTACATATGCAGACCATAGCCCGGATGGAGGTAAGGCTTTTGGGAGCCGAGCTGAACCCGTTGGTGAACTGGGGTTGTTCAGTCTGGAGACGGGGAGGCTGAGAGGAGCCCTTATCGCTCTCTACAACTACCTGAAAGGGGATTGTGGCAAGATGGGTGTTGGTCTCTTCTCTCAAGTAACCAGTGATAGGATGAGAGGAAATGGCCTTAAGTTGCGCCAGGGGAGGTTTAGACTGGATATTAGGAAAAATTTCTTCACCAAGAGAGTGGTCAAGCATTGGCACAGGTTGCCCAGGGAGGTGGTGGAGTCACCATCACTGGAGGGGTTCAAAAAACATGTAGACATGGCATTTCAGGACATGGTTTAGTGGGCATGGTGGTGTTGGGTTGATGGTTGGACTTGATGATCTTAAAGGTCTTTTCCAACCTTAATGATTCTGTGAGGCAAGAGGGCAGAGATCCTCGGCTGCTAATGAGCATGAGCACAGCCAGCCTGCCTCTGTGCGCAACAGTAGGATGTAGCAGGAGAACTGCCACGTTCTAGTGGGATTTGAGTTGATGATAGACCTAGCTTTTCCGCAGGGCTCCAGGTTATCCTAAACAACAATTACCTGGGAGCTATTCTGAGACGAGTGCCAAAGTTCATGCGTGCACCTACTATGATACGTCATGACCTCTGAAGTTGGTCATTAGCGTTAGAGTCCAAACATGACACCACAGTCTCCTAAACTGCAGTTAACAGACCCTTGTCCAAGACTGGTGCAGACTCACCCAGTTTCCCTGGTAGCTCCTGCACCAGGAGATGGGCTGTTCGCAGCAGGCTTGAAGAATTCCTGAGTAGTCACCGTGCACTTTAGCTTCTGAGAAGTTTGTCTTCACTGTGTACCTGCATGGTGCTCATCACCCCAAGACACCGAGCTCGGGTACAGCCTCTAGATGTGAATGTCATCTCAGGCAATAACAGGCAATGGGAGAGAGAGCAGCATGAATTGGCACTCTGGCTCTGGGAAGAATTTCATGTGTCGGCCTTCGCTTGCTGCAGAATGTCTCACAGCTTTTGCCACAATGCTGAGCTGTAGCAGCTTACTAAATCCACAGGACACAGGTGGCTTCCCACCCCTACTAAAATTTCAAAAAGAAGGCACACAGTTCTCCTCTCACCCATCCCGGCACTACATCTTTTCTTAAGTGGTGTAATACCAATGCTTACCTTTGGGCTGCAGTAGGTTCATTCAAATTTTTAAAACACTCTTTAAAAATCCTCTTGCAAGGTGGGGGAGAGGGAAAGTGGTCAACATCTGTCAAAC
Organism: Phaethon aethereus; assembly: GCF_964289735.1. Taxonomy (NCBI): domain Eukaryota; kingdom Metazoa; phylum Chordata; class Aves; order Phaethontiformes; family Phaethontidae; genus Phaethon; species Phaethon aethereus. The sequence goes on along the minus strand of NC_138593.1, from coordinate 14,827,655 downwards.
ATAACTTAAAGCTCCAGCATCTCTTAGCCTGTGGCCAGAACTCCACCTCTGAAAGAAAGGCCAGATCCTACGTAGTCCAGCAGCACATCATTATGCACAGGGCCGACAGAGCTCCATATCCCAGTCCTTCCCAAATCACAACTTGCCAGGGAGGTAAGTTGCTCAGCAAGAAATCGTTGCAGATCCTGGTGCTAGGTTGACCATCAGATGTGCAGTCTTATGTCCCTTACCCTTGGAAAGGATGGGGATTTGTGACCTGGATGCCTCACAGGAGCTTTGATAAGGGTCCGAGTAGGCCTGATGAAATGGCGTTGCCCCTTTCCTTGTACTAGATTGCTGTGTCCAAGAGCAGCAGCTCCAGACTACCTTTAGTATTTCATGCTTTGTGCCTTGGCTGGTCAGGGGTCTTTGTCTCTGAAGCTGTGGGTCTCTACGGGCAGGGGTGGCATTTTGCCCAGGTCCAAGTATTGCGCATCCCTTTGAGATAGTCTCGTGGCACCTCAGCAGCCGAGGCTGGAATCAGCCTCAGTCAAAGATCCTTGCCAGTGAAGCTCCCCACTTCTCTGCTTGCAGGTGCAGACGCGAGGGGCATTCCTTCTGCTTATGGAGATCCTTCGTCTGCTTGGACTTGTAGAAACCAACATGGCGAGTGAGCGAGACCAGTTTCTCTTGAGACTGCTGATACCAGTCGCCAAACTGTACACCGGGAAGCAGGTATGGAACAACCAGTTTGATTAGCCCAGAGTGGGGCTGTGTGGCCCATTAGCAACCACAGAGCTGGAAAGAGGAGTGATTAACACGACCAGTGTCGAGGGTAGGGATAGCAGGGGATACCAGCAGTGACCTCTAGCTGCAGGGCCTGCAACAATAACCGCTCTGCACTGAGGCTGGACTTTGTGGGTGGGAGACTTGTCACTTTGCTCTCCAGGCCACAGATCAGCTGTCTGATCAGAACAGACGGAGCCAGCACTGTCTGTGAAGTACTCCACGTGCCACAGAGAAATGTGCTGAGGCTGCCCCAAGACCAAGGTGGGGCACTGAGCCACGGGGAATATCTTTCCCCTAGTTATGAATAAATAGAAGCGAAGATGTTAATAGCTTAGCATTAGCCTTAGCTTCAGGGGTCTGTCCCTCTTCTAATTGCCCTCAGCTTAAATACACAGCAGCTTACACACCATAGGCTAGTAGAAGGTAGAGAGTCTCCTGGACTAGAGACACATACTCCCATGCACCAGGCAACCCACAGGTTTATCCTTACCTAGAGAGGACTGTATTGAGACAGGCTCTCCCTGGATCGTCTCCCTAGGTCTGACTGCTCCTGCAGGTCCTCTCTCAGTGTTACTCAGTCTTCGTTCCCCAGGCTGCTCCTCCTGCATATAATGAGCAACCTCCCTCAGCAACCAGTGGGATCTGGTCAGTCCCATCCCAGCAGGAACTGCTGTGTGATGTTAGTTTCTGGCTGCTCTTACCCCTTGTGCAACGTGCATCATGTCAGCTCTCTGCATTTTTGCAGGCTTCTGCTGTTGTTGTTGAGGCGATGGAGAGTTTTGGAGGACAAGGGTACATGGAGGATACAGGCTTGCCAGTCATAGTCCGCGATACGCTGGTAAGGAAGCATCAGCAGAAGCAGAAGAAGCTCCTGTGTGTCACCTAGTCCCCTGCACTGTACTCTCTGGCTGCCTGCTGAAGACATGCTCAAGGGAAAACAGAGTCCTCCCCAGACTCACTGCAGGCGTGCCAGCTCTTTCCTCGTTGCCTTCCTGCTGAGTCCAGTCATCACCAGAGAGGGGGCACGATTTTTTTCTGGTGCTGGGCTTGTTTCCTAGCTCAGTAGTGGAACTGGGCCCCTAGCTCTCAGCACCACTGCTCCTTTCCACTTGTGGCGAGGCAAGGCATTGATATCCCTTATCTCTGCCCCATGTCTTTGTTTCCTCACGTTCCCCTTTCTTTATTGCAGTCACCCCAAAAGGCTCCTTCATGCTCTTCCGCAGTCTCTTCTACCCCACAGGTACTGTCCATATGGGAGGGAACAACAAATATCCTGTCACTTGATGTCCTGCGATCCCTCACCAAGAGTCAAGGACAGGTGATGGCTGTGTTCTTCTCCACAGTGCAGGTGAGCCCACATCAAAAGCACTGGGTGGCCTGATTTGCCCGCCTTGGCAGAGTCTTGTTTGGTGTTTATGCTCCTGGCTGAGACTGGTAGGGAATATGACCAAACTGAAAGATTTAGACAAGTCTTAGCAAAGTGTCTTACAATTCTGCTCTTTAAATAGCACTTATAAAAGCAGAACACAAGTAGTGCTCATTTTGGGATCCTTGTGTGCTGCAAAAAAATGCAGATACTCTCATCTCAGCAGTGAAGCGGTTTGCATTGTCAGAGTTCCTCATGACAGGTACCAAAATAAGTATATTTTTAGTGTGAGAGTCACCTTCCTGAATCCAAAATATTTTTGTGGTTTTGTTTCTTAACTGGAAAAACACAACAAGACTGCTGAATATTAAACCTTCGCTAGGGCTACCTACTGGATTATGACTTTATGTTTTTTATTCTCTCTGAAAAGATGGAAAGAGCCAAAGGAATTCCATTGCCCCCTCTTTAGATTTGCCGTTCTCTGGCTTTACCTACAGGCTGCTCTTTTGAAGGTGCTCAGTTGACAGGCAGGCAGGGAGAGTTCAAAGCAGCTCAGAATTTCATGAAGGTAAATGAGCGTCAGCTGCCTTAGTGTGTCCCGTAAAGGGAGACAGGAACCAGCCTGAAAGGCATAGATCATCAGATCAGAGGGTATGCTCTCAGAGGCTAGATTATTAATCCAGATAGAACAATCCAGATTACAGTATCCCAGATACAGTGAGGGAATCCTGGGCACGTGGAGCGCTGGGTTTGACGTTGCGTAGCCGTCGCTTTCTCATCCAGACCCCACGAGAAGGGAGGGGGGTCACTGCACTCCCTGCAGTATTGCTAACTGGGTAGGTCTTCCAAAAACACACGAGCCTGACTCCTCCACACCCGTGGCAGCAGTTAGCGACTGCTGTTACATTTCAAACCCCCAACTCGGCTGTATTCCGTACAGAGCGCCTCTCTGACCTCCAGAGATGGGTGTCATCTTACCATCCTCTCAGACAACTTTTGATAAAGGAAAAATACCTCAGACAATTTGACTACCAAACAAGAAACCCAAATCTGCTCATAAGCAGGACTGAGCACACCTGCTAATTAAAAAGCCAACTGGTCCAGCTGTTAATAAAAAGCAGCTTAGTCTGACACTGAAGGTGACAGAGTGGAGAAAGAAAGGAGCGGGTGGTAGGATCTAAAGGTAACTTGGAAAGAAGCCAGCCTCCGCAGGCTTGCACTTAAACAAATACCCACAAAGGTGCCAGACTGCAGTCCTGGGATCACTTCACTGGTGTAGCTGAGAGGGCCCCTCCAGCTCCCTTCCAACTGGATGATCAGAGGAGCATTAAAGAACACAGCAGCGTGATTCAGAGCAGGTACCTGCACAGCAGTAACGCCAAGTATCGAGATTTATTAATTAACAAGCTCATCATTGCTCTTGCACTTGCAGAAATCATGCTGTATATGAGACTGGAGGGTGAACAAGGGAGCACTGACTTTAAAGGTCTCCAAATTCCAGAAAGTGCCACTGCATTTGCTGTTCCCGTCACGCTGAGGCTTGCCTCTGTGCCCATGGAGCGTGGCAGTGGCGTGGCTGGAACGGGCTGAGCTGGGAGAGCAGTGTTGGTGCACTGATTCTGGATGTAATAGATCATACTTGGCAAATTTAACCTGGCTGTGCCAGAAAGCTTTTCCCTTACGCCTTCGGCAGCCAGGCACTGGAAGGGCAGACTGGGAGGTTTTTCTGTAGAGTGCGTCTGCAGCATTGGGCAGGAATGTGATGAGTTTTCTACACCAGAATCAGGGTATCACTCACAGGTGATAAACAACCTCTTTTTGAGCTCCAGGTGTCCAAATTCTTTTGGTCTCTGGGAGTCTGGCTCATTTTGAAACATTCTTCCCATTCCCATCTAGTGAGGAAGTTATTTAGCCCTTCATAAAGGGATTTTTACTGCTCCAATCCATTTCCTTTTTATTGATGCACACAAAACTAGTACAATCGATTTTATGTTTGTCCATCAAGGTTCTCAGTTTGCAGGATTTGTGCCCAGAGACAGGATGCTTTGGACAAAGCAGCATTAGTACTTTGTTAGTACAGCATAGCACTTTGTTCCCTGAAGGTCACCTCCCAGGGTAACTTCCCCCTGACCCCACTGCCCACCTATTTCTGCTTTTGCTGTGTTGGTTCTGACGGTGGGCTACCTAACGCCAACGGTGCTGGGAGGTAGGAGCAAGAACCCAATGTTGTAATTATTCTCAGGAAAAGGGAAATACAGAGAACTCCCTCGTTCTTGCACAGTGTGATTATGAGAAGCTGAATTCTTCGGGTTCTTGACACGCAGGCAAGTTTGTTACAAACCACCTTGTCCAGAGGTAATTAGTCTGCAACGTCTCAGGAGAACACATGGTGAAAAGAGCAAGCGCGAGAGACAGTCCTGGATTCCAGCATGGCCATGGTGCGAGTTTCAGGTGGATACTGCATGGGGTGCAGTCCTTTCGTGTTATACTAAAAATTTATTGGCTGGAGTTTTCAGCCAGAGCATTGGGTGTACTTTAGAATTCAATACAATCTGAAAAGTGACTCTAAAATAGCACCAGGGAGTTATTTGATTATTGCATTTTAGTCAAGTATCAACTGTCTTAACGACTGCGTAGGGCTGAAACTCTAGCTATGAATCGGACATACAATCTAAGACATGCGATTAGTGTTTTCAGGTCCTTTTCAGACCATAACCACAACTTTAACACAGCAGGAAATAAATCTAGGTTATTAAAGTGAGACTATGTATTTGCTTGAAGCATTAATATGAGACTTGTGCTTCTAACCCTTTTTTTGATGTTCTTCCTGTTGCTGTATTTTTAAATACTCACAATTAATCTTTTAAGTAAAAACTATTCTGACAATCTTGCTTGGTAGCAAGTGAGAGCAAACAAATGAGTAGCATCTTAAAATTCCTCAGTAAAAACCAAAGGAATCAGAAATATCGGAGCTGAAAAGCTCTTTTGCTCTCCGATGATTTCAGTCAGAAAAGAACCGTGGCGATGGCACGGCGGTGCCGTGCGCATGTGCCTCCCCTCGGGCAGGAGCTGGAGCAGATTGACGTGCAGGAGAGAAAAGAGGAGCTGGTTCTGCCTCGAGCATCGTCCCTGAAGCAGCTCTCCAGCCTCTCGCTCTCAAAGGCAGGGGAGGACGTGGAAAAATGCAGCTTGATCTTTCAGAAGATTGAGTGCTTTTGGTTAGGAAAAAAAATGAGTGTGATCTGGAAAAAAAAAAGGTGTAAATTATTGGAGAAATAATTTCTTTTTTTTCTCCTAAGGTTAAAATGATGCTTTTCTATTCTTGGTCGATACTGCCCAGGTCTTTAAACCTTAAAAAGCAAGGCAGCGTAGGACGTAGCTGTTCGTACCCCAGCTATTAGCACGAGGGTGCTGACAGAAGCGCAGATGTCATCTCTGTGCTCGGCCTGCGTGATGCTGGCTTCTGCCCACGCTGCTGGGGATACGTTTATGCCTTTGGGGTCTTTGATCCTTGTTAGCAACAAGCTCCAAGCTACTTTTAAAACATCTTATTAGCATTCTGTGGGCCCGGAGGGTTCTTTGGACTTCATCTTGGCACTAGACCTAAGCGCTTCAACGATGATGTTTTTGTATGTGTACAGCGTATGCTGTGAGTATTTATGTACCGCTTTGCCTAGAGCACAGACTAGCATCCACCAAGGACTGTGTTTTTCGTGTATTAATAGTCAGAAAACACAGGGCAGTGGTTAGGCAGAAGGTGTCACGCGCAGATATACTGCAGAAGACAAAGCTGGCTTCAGCTTGCGTGGTCCGGAGTCCTGCTGTGCAAATAAGTTGTATTTTCACGTACTAGCAAGAGGAACTGCATGATCACTTAAGCACCAAAAGCCTTAAAAACATAAAAAATGAGTGCTGCACAGCAGATACTTATAGGCTTTAGCTTCATAAATAATCTGCAAATGAGACTAATGAACGAAAAGCACGTCCTACCACCTGCTATGCTACTTAAATATGTAACGGCTCCTTTTTGCGATTCCATCCAAGGTTAATCCTTCAGTTTTACTGCAGGGAGACAGGTTTGGATATTGTAAGGGTGTTCCCGCAGCAGACGAGGCTCCTGATCTGGAGCTGAAGGCAGGGCCAGCCCTGAACCTTAGACTCTGTCGGCAGAGTATTGCTTGTGCTTTCACAAGACGATTGGGACCTGGAGGAACCTTAGCTCAAGCAGGGGGAGCTTTGAGATGGTGCTTTTAGGCACAGCTGAATGCCCGACGTCCGTCAGAAGAGAGCTGCTCTCGTCCTGGGGCCTTTCCCACTGACATGACTTGCAGAGAAAAGCTCCTTTAAATCTGAATTTTCCTGCCTGGACACAGCTCTAGCATCTTCGTGGAAGTAAAAATATAAAAAATGGGAGTATTAGAACCTGATACAGGTATGCAGTTAGGGAGAATTGGGGATGTGTTCTGGTCCCCACACGCAGCCAGAAAGCCAGCATGGAAACAGGCTGGGTAGGCTGGGTCTGGCTCGCAGAAATTCTCCATCCTCAAGGCAAGGCTGTGAGTTTCCTTTTGGCAACGTCCCCCTTCCTGCTGCCGCGCGGTGCTCTGGCCGCTCCACCTCGGGCAGCGCGAGTTACAGCCACCTTGATTTCAGCTTTTTTGTTAGTAGCTGCTGGCTGTGCTCACCAGCCCCGTTTCCTTGCAGAAGGTAAACACGCTGTAATTTTTCCTGTGATTGTTTTCTTCGCAGAAAAAACTGGAGCTGGCTTCAAGCACTGTGAAACTGGAACCCGCCGTGAAGCAAATGCGGGATGCCGTCAGCAGCCTTGCGCAGTTCACGCAAGCAGCTGGTTCAAAGGGGGCAGCGACCATGGAGCTAGCAGCAAGAGACTTCTCCTACACCCTAGCAAGGATCTATGCAGGTAGTGGGAAAGACAGAAACGATGGGTTTCAGACCAGGAAAGGGCTGGGAATTGGTCCTGGCATGGCCTGGTTTCACACCTCCTGGGTAGGAGGTGGAGTTCTAAAGAACGCTCGGTGCCCACCTTCTTTCAAACTGAGGCAGCTCAGCCTGGCAAGTGCTGCGGAGAAGTAACCGCCATCCGCTTTTTGCGAGCCCTTGCTGTTTTGGCTGGAGCCGGGGAATAACCGCTGTCTCCTGCTCTTCCACAGGAGCTCTTTTAATTGAACATGCAGCTCGGCCTGATGCTTCCTCCCCAGACCTCGCCGCTGCTCGAAGGTAAGCGAGAGCCTCCTCCAGCCCTGACCCTTTTGGACGATTTCTTGGGCAGTGCAGCAGGCTTTGCTCTGCCTCTGCCATGACAAGACCCAAACTTCCTATCCCAGCTTCTGGGTTGGTTGCTGTCGACATCATGGCTTTTCCCTGCCATGGGGAATCTCCGCAATGGGGAGATCACGTGCGCAACGGGGCTCGGACAAGCTGTTTGCATTCTCTGTTCAGGTGGTGCAGCCAGGAGCTGTGCCCCGTGGCCAGGGGGTTAGAGAGCAGCAGCTACGAGGCTGAGGAAGCGCTCGTGGACAGCGCGCTGGTGTACGAGGGCAGCCCTGCCTGCGGCAGCAGGCTGTGACGTGCCGGAGGCAACTGGGAAGTCCAGCCCTCGGGGGAAACAGAAGGTGGGTTGCAACCCAAAAACACATCCAGAAATCCTCAGACAGCCGCAAATTACCGGTGCGGTGGGGACATCCCATCAGGGACCAGACCAACTCCCCTTCTGGAGTAACCCCCAGCTGCACTCCAGGCCAAAATCCACTGCTTGTGCAGCGAGTTACTTGCTAACGCAGGCACAGAGATTCAGTCTGAGATGCTGAAATGTTCTTACCGTGTTTTAGGCAAAGACTAAGCAATCAAATCCAGATAGTGACTTGAAAGCAGCAGCTCTTCAAGTGCCAACTGGTGTTTTTTTGAAAGAAAAGCAACCACAATCAAACTGAAAATTATTTGAAGCTGATGAAATACGGAAAACCACCATTTTTCCCTGTTCACCTTCTTGCTTTCCAGTGCTCCACATGGGCTTCCAGCCTGGCACCTGCCAGGGATGGGGTTTTCTTCCGGGGCAGCCTCTCGTGCCCGCCGCGGCCGTGAGGATGGTACGTCCCTTCATACAAGCAACCTCCACGGGAGCTGCTGGGCTGGGCTCGGGACAGCCCAGCGCAGCAGCCAATCTTGGTAACTTGTTGGATAAAACAAAGGCTTTGGAACCCAAACTCGCCATTTTCCTAGCCAAGGCTGCTGTTAAGCAAGGTAGTCACGGGGCACTGCTTAGTCTAGCTCATGCTTTTGATTTTTCCTTTGACATTGTACCTTGTCTCAAACGAGCTTTGCTTTTACTTTAACCTGGACTAGAGGCTTTACCCTCATGGCTGTTGTCGGGCGCCGTGTCCCTGCTAACTTGGCTCCACAGTCGGCCGAGATGGGCAAGAAAAACGTTCCCAACCTCTGGCATTTCAAATGTGGGATGCAGTAAATTGCTATTTGCAGGTCCACAAATGGTCAGTATCAACATCAACATCACTGTGCAAAGCTCTTCGCTGACAGCGTAAGGGAGGAGGTAATTTCAATTACATCACTCACATTAATTTTGGTACCAACTTGTACATGTAAAGAAATTTATTTTTAAAAATTAATTTTTAAAAAACTCATTAATTTTTCTTAAGAAAATAAAACTTTTTTTAATTCTCTATGACCTTCATTCCCTATGCGTCTGTCCTAACGATGCTGCGATTTATACTGACATAACTGGATTTCAATCTAAAACATGTCAGAATTTATCTTCCACCAAAGGAAACACATAAATATTGATTGTGTGGTTCTCTTCACCCTCAGCCCGTCAGTCTACCTGCCTGGTATCATACCAATGACTAGAAGTTTTCAATAAAAAGTTGCTAATAACAGAAGAAAAACAATAATAGAACAAAGACAGTTGGAATATATAGCTGTGAAGCGCTACAGCGGCGAGGGTAGCGAGAGGGAAGAGAGGAAAGGAGCCATTTGCTGAGCACAAAGCTGTCCAAGGTGATCCCGGAGGACTCAAGTGACCCAATGCTGCCCGCAGGGAGGAGCCGCGCGGCGCCAGGGGAGCAGTCCCTACGGGACGCAGCGAGGAAGGCTCTGCGGGGATCACAGGGCTGAGCCAAGCGGAGCTTCCCTCAAATTGCACAAATACCGTTTAGCCACAGCCAGCACCAAAGGGCTCTCCCCACTGCAGCGTTTCGCTGCGTCCGTTTTATCTGCGTTTAGGTGAGTAACATTTGGGTTTGAAAAGTCTCCTGCGTCGCTGTAGTTGTGTGGTGTCAAAGGTCTGACAGGTGGAAAAGCACAGAAACCTGTGGTGCAGTGGGAAAATCAGGCGGACGGGAAAGCGGCTTTAACCGGAACGATGACGGCAGCAAAGCCCATCACCAGATTTGCGCGTGGCAAGGGCAGAAGGGCCCGACAGCAGACGGGGAACGCGACACAAAGCGAAAGGTCATAGGGCTGTTTGCAGAGCTGCTGACAAACCATCCACCTCCTCCGCTCTCGCTCAGTGCACGGGGCTGTGGCAAGCAGCGGTGCCTTCCACGCTCACTGCCCGCCTGCGATTTCACAGCACCTCTTTCCTCTGGATGCTACATGGTTTTTTGAACACCAGGATTACTTTTTCCTAACACATGAGCTATAATTTGCCTAAAAATAAGCCCCACAAACTGGGAGCCCTGCAGGTGCACCGACAAAAAACACAAGGGACTGGAAAATTGTCACTGTGTAGGAAAATGACAAATTTATTAAGATCTATATATTCACTCTGAGGCTACAGCAGAATAAATGCTGTTACAAACAAATAAGCACTAGCGTCTAACACGTTTGTACTGCTGCTAAACAGCTCTCTGCGCTCATAGGTTTGCAAGTTTTAAAACATTTAATGTTCTTGAAGTAATCAATCAAGACTTCAGATGTCATTTTAATACAAATTCCACCAAAAAAAAAAGTACAATCAAATGCATCACCTGTTGCCACTGCAAGGTAAAAATCGTTTAATAACATAACTATGGGAAATCAGTTTAAAAAACATTTGTTAAATAGTCAGATAAAACTTTAGCAGCATTTAAAAAATCTGAAAGTCCAAATCTTAAATCCCAAAATGCACCAATCCGAGCTCCAATGCCTGTATTACGTGTGTAAAACGAAGAGATGGGAATCTGTCATTCCCCTGCCCAGGAAACAGCGCGTCTGTACAGCGTGGGGACAGTCAGACAGACAAACTCTTGTACAGACGTGGTTGTATCAAAAGGTTACGTTTCTCTCTTTGCATCCTTGCTCTAGTGCTGGTGGATTCCCTCTTTAACAAAAAAATGAATTGTTAAAAAAAGAAACTTTGTGCTGCTTGGGCTGGGTCGGGGCTGCCTCCTTGGCTCTGCCCCACTCCTCCAGCGGCACATCTGTGCAGGTACTGAGCCGCCCCGCAACAATCACTGGTCCAGCCTTCAGAGAAAAAAAACACCAGGAGCAAACGCAGAGCCTGGCAGCGCTGCACAAGCAGAGGCTGCATCGCTCACCTTCCTTGCAACTCAAAAAAAAGAGCCCAAGTTGCTGCTTTTGCTTTTTCACCAAGAAAGGTAATTCCATGGAACTCATGAGCCCGTTCCGAGCAATGCCAGCGATGGAATCTGGCTGAAGGGGGTGGCTCTAAGGACTGTGTAAAACCTGATCCAGCCCCTGCACCGGAGCAAAGGTCGGAGAGCTGGCCTTCCCTCAGCACTGTCTGAGCATCTCCTTCCAGCACAGCCCAGTAAAACGCCACCTTCTAACCGGCTCTGGACATGGTTTTCTCAAAACCTCATACTGAGTAATTCAGGATCTACCATAGGGACAATTCTGGACTAACCATAAAATACCTGTGCCCCCCCATCTGTTAAACAAGCTCCGAATCTACTCAGCTTTCCTGCACGTGGATTGCCCTTCGCAGCACCGTAACGGCTCAAAACCTCTCCCGGCGCAGGCTCCATCCCACACCGACGGCCTTTCCTGCGTAGCAGGGCGGCTCCCGACACCCCTGCCCCTTCACCACCAAAGAGCCTTCGGTTTTCCATCCTACCTGCTGCCACCACACCTCACCCGTACGGTTAAGCTGTGATCAACTAACTGCCGCCCAGCCTGGGAGATCACTGCTGCTGAACGGCTCCCGTGCCACCACCTCCCCCGGCAAGGAGAGGCTGGGCTTGCTGCTGTCCTGCATGGGGACTAGAGGGGCCTCTGGTTCTCAAGGATTGTCTTGTTCCTCAGCCACCAGTATTATCTGCGAGACTCCCGCTAAGCCGTGCAAACCGCCTCTGCGTGAGGAGATTGTTTCACAGCGTGTAAGACAGCACCAAAGCTGCATATCGCGACTAGCGCTGCTCTCCTATCAGGCTCTTGAGCTGTTTGAGAGCTGTAACAGAAAAGAGGAAAGGAGGTTCGTTAGGAAGAATTGATCATCGAGAAATGAGCTTGTCCACAACGTCAGCTGTGTGCTCCTCTAGCAGAGCCGCCAGGCCGCAGATGCCCCGACATGAAGCCCTTCTGCACAGCAATGGCTCCACACCACGTGGAAGTGAAAAACTCTCTAACTCCCTCCAGCAGTGGCGAGCTGCAGGGTTTCGCTCAGCATTTACCGAAGCTGAGAACATCCAAGCAGCACAGCCTGCGGGGCTGGAAGTACCGGTGTGCACAGAACGTCTACTGGTGCCACGCTGCAGAGGAATGAGTTACTGAAAGAGCACTTAGAAGTAACTCAAGGAAGGAAGGAGCTATATAAAATCAAATTCTGGTGTATAATTGAAAACCTGCTGTTCCTTTGCATGTTCTTAATAGTGCAAAACGCTACATGCTTTTCTTTTTTATTCTTGAGGCTGTAAATACTAACACCAGCTGTGATAACAGCTCTGCCCAGAATCTGCAGTTGTTATTTGATTAAATAAATACCATGAGATTAGAAAGCAATTGTGCACAACATCTTGTGATTAGAACAGGCCTATCCCAAAATAATGCACAGTTGCTCAAGGAGCGCTTCAGTCCCCCCTGAGAATTCAGGGCAGTTCCTCTCTCTCGACTTCAAATATGGAAGAAAAGAAATAACTGATGGAGCGTGAGCTTATGTGACAGGGGTGCTCGCAGCCAAGCGGCCGAAACGAGCAAGCAGTCCAGGGAAAATGGGAATAACGTGACCCTTGTGCAGGAGACTTCTGCAGGACAAACAGCACTTGAGTTTTCCACCATCTGGGAAAAGATTAAAAGATATTACACCTGAGCGAGTTTGGTTTGTTCCCAAAGAGCCACGGCTCCACCATCCAGCACTGAGAATAAGGCAGAAAGCATGGAAGTGAGAACCGAGCTCTGGTCTCCCCACCTTGCTGCCACTGCGGCGAGTGCCGGCGCTTCCTCGCTGCAGGGGAAGGGAGACATCGAGCTTCCTTTTCCAAAGGTCACCAAAAGCAGGGCAGATGCCCTGGCGACCTGGGCCACGCCCACATTTGGGCTAATGTCATCAGACCAACACTTTGAAATATGACAGTCCATTAAGGGGAAGAAGAAAAACAAGGTACCGAGGACGATGAGACTCTTGCACAGTTCTTCAGCCTCAGCAAACCTGACTGTACTGGCAGTACCTGGTGCTGCACATGGTTTGTGTCTTTTCCCCCTCCCTGGGACTCTGGCACCAGGAAAACCAAGCTTAATATTTTTCCTTCTAAGTTTAGGAGCAACAGTTTGTTGTTCCTCGCAAAGACACGCAGTGGAAAAGAAAGCAAGAGGCCTGCTGCAGCCTCCTTTTTCAAAGGCCTTGGTGTTTCTGCTGAACCTCAAATATATCCCCTACGCAGGACAGGAAAGAAAAATAAAAAATTAGAAAGTGTGTTAGCAAATGCTCCCATGCAAAAGTCTAAACTTTATTCACTTTTATTTATATATTTAACAATTCTAAAGTATTTACTTCTCGCTTTGACAAAAATGAAAAATATAGGAGCACTTTACTCTCTTTAGGAGAGAAGGGTTATATACACAGCTATGGAGAGATACTGGTTCCTCCTTTACATACAAAGAAAAATAATATTAATAAAAAAGTGCTTCATCGATCAAAAAAAGACTAAGAGCTGCAAGCATTTATTCACACTGTACATCACAGACCCCAAAAACCCGTATCATAACCTCTTGGCACCTGTCATTAGGAACTGCAGAATCTTAGACTTATTTTTGACTGTATTTGCACCACAAACCCACACAATGTTAGTGTGCAGAACTACCCATGTCCCCTAAAGTCAAACCTCTAATCGCCCCCTCCGTGGAAGAGCCAGAGATGGGAGCCACGGACCATCCTCTCCCTGCTCCCGCTGCCTCTGCTTTACACGGAACAGCAACGCCTACAGTTCTATCCAGGAACAAATACTTCTAGATGCAACTCAACTGGAGAACCCATCTTCATCTTTGCTTCTCCCTCCTGATGGTTTCAAAATTGTTTCAAAACCTGTAGCAGGGGAGATCCCAAGACACTGCGTTACCAGGCCCCCCTCCCATAAGGGCACAGGCTGCCACGCTAAACCAGCCTCCTGGACATTCATTTTTGTCTTGTGAATCTTCAGCTTACGCCGCAGCAGCGTAACGATCCTGGCAAAGCCCAAAGTCAAAAAGACAATACCTTGACGTTTCTTTTCCCCATCAGACCTAACAAATATTCTGAGATGGTTTTCTCTGTAGGATACTCGCTTTAGATTACGTGATTCTGGCAATCCAGGGAAGGGAAGCACTCCTTTCCCAAGGTTTCTTAGATTTCTGAGCTTTATCATCTAGAACTTTCAAATACTCCAGCAGGACTTTTTGTTCTTGAGAACATCACAAGAGAAGCTGTAACTCAGTCTAGGCAATACATTGTGAAGCGGGATCTACGTTTCTTCCTTGCCAAATTGCACTAAGCAGGCTCTATCAAAAGTAAAAGGGGGTGAGTACCCAACGCTCATTTAAAAACATATATTCAAGAGATTCACACTGCAATGAGGTGACTTTAAAAGCAACTCAGATTGGGACAGAAGGGGAATCCATGATGTCTTGTAGGTCTTTACAAAACCCTCAGGCAGGTTTTCCCTATCTGGAGTATATTGAATACAGACTGGAAAAGGAGGAGACATCCCAGGGGTATTACAAGCACCAGTGCACTCCTCGCAGACCGAGCCCAGCGAAACACCAGGGTACCGCAGTTGCTCCTTCGTTGTTTTGGATAGTCTCATTAAAGTGCGAGTCTGAACGGCACGACGGCCTGTTTGTATGAGCTATGACAAGTGCACTGCTCCAAAAGTAGCTTCGCGTGGAGTAAACCACCCTACAGATGGGGCAAGGACAGAAGTCGAAGGTCTTCTACTTTCCCACTCGGTTTTAAGTAATGAATTGCATTTACAGAACTTCAGAGTGAGGCACCAGCATAACCCCCATCTTGGCTCGGCAGCCTGTTCAATCCCCTTCTCGCCTCTTGCAAACAAGCACGCACTTTCCTCAGCCAGCGCTGTCCAGGCGTTCCCGCTCAGAGCCACAGCGGCAGGGCTGATGGCAACACAGCGCACCGGTTGTGTGTGCAAGCGCAGAGCCGCTGAGTATGGGAATCCGTCATCGACTCCCCCTTCGCGCAGCGAGGATAACTAGGCCCACTCTAAGAACAGAGAGGGAGAGTGCTCTCTTGGGAAAGAGATTCCCATTTCTTCTAGCAGCAACAGGTTCCCAAACAGCAGTTTCTTGTTTGGAAGTAACAGGAGTGATTGAAAGCACTAGCACTGACGCTACAGGTATCCACGCTTTGCACACTGGCTGGGCCGATTCCCCTCTTCTCCTTTCTTCCACAAAATCGTCTGTCTGCAACAGTTCAGCAGTGGAACAGTTAAATACAAAAGGGAAGTCTGGTTCTGGCGCCAGCTCCCTTCCCACTTCCACAATCTTCCAGCAAACAAACATATATATATTATTATATACACACACACGCACGCGCGTAGACACGTACACACAGATAGGACAGAAAGGAAAGGGGGAATAGCTGGAAAAGGAGAATCCCACAATCCAGCGGTACGTCCTCGAGGTCTGTCCTGCCGAGCGGTGTGTTCCACGCCCCGACCTCCAAAGTGCATCCTCTCAGCCTCAGCCCACCGAGAATCCGCGTGTCTGTTGGGGAAGAGTCGGCACGGCTGTTCCCCTGCTGCATCGAGGCTGGAATTTTAATTTGACGTGGCAGTGATGGGCTTATCCAGTTCGAGATCAAGGCTGGAGCTGCTGGGGTGCAAGCTGCTGTAGCACGATTTGCAGACTCTGCTGGGTTCAAAGAGCTGCTGACTGGGAACGGGCACCTTCTGGTTACAGCAACTGGAGCAGAACACATTTCCACAATTCCTTGCACCAGGAACAGAAGAGAAATGGAAAAGGAAAGATTAGAAGCAGTTTGACAAAGTTACCCGAGCTCTAAAATTATACTATTCACAGCGTTGTGATGGGGTCTGCCCTGGAGACCGCAGTTGCTCCTCCCCAAGTACCAGGATGGGTGCAAAGGCAACCTTCCCTCCGACGCCCGCACCCTGCACTACTCACTTCTACGGCTGAAGCAGAGCTCTAGGGAATGGACACCAGAAAGGAGCACAAAGCAAACTGCAGTACAGAATTCCAGCTCATGAAAGGTCTCTACAGTGGCAGCTCTTCCGTACAACGCTGCCTCGTCTCAGTCTGGAGGGAACTTCCCCCTCCGTGACACAGGGGCAGCTCTCCCCTGCCCCGCAGAGGAGCTGGGGCATGGTGCTGCTCATCGCCGTCACTGCTACCTTGGGGGCACACAGCTAAGAGGGGGGCTAAAACAGATCAATGGAGGGGCCTTCCTCAGTAAGGACGTGGGAAATGTGGCGTTCTGGCCCCTGCTCACACCACTGATCCAGCTTTGTCTTAGAGAGAATTGGATACTGCGGTCCTGGGGGGAGGTAGAGTCTCTGCTCCTTTACTCTTCTAAAAGTCTGTGCTGGTAAGCACCAGCTGGTACATACCAGCACAGAGACATTTTCTTCTGTTTTTTTCAAGTGCACTGCTGGAAAGTTTAAGCACAGGACAGATGAAAAAAGTAAAACCAGTTTCAGTTGATGCAATCCTCCCATTGCCCCAACAGCGCAGTCCCTTTGGTGGTGTTCCCAGCAGTCCCACACTTCTGCCTAAAGTAAACCGAGTCGACAAGGACCATGCAAAGCCACGGGACAGGCAGCCAAGTATTTCATGCTCAGAAACGATGGCAATGCTGTGGCAGGGTGAGCGGTCTCACACGCATTCTCATCAGGTGGCAGCTAGTGGAGGCACGCTGGCGCATGCACCTCGCAGGAGGCAGGGGTAATATTTAAATCTTGAGAATAATTACCTTCTCTCCTTGCAGCCCCCCTCACACCCTGCTGCTGCTGGAGCTAGCCTGGTGAGCACTGGCAGTGCCCTGTCTGACAAACTCATCAATTCTTGTAAGGAGTTCAGAACAGCACTCCAGGGAGCTCGATTTTGCAAGTGTACCTCCGTGCCTGACGCCCTTTTTGTTAACTCTTTGGCATCAGGATTTTGTGCCATCATCGTTTTGTGCTAGAAAAGATTTCTTGCTGCCAAGAGACTGACAGATAATTTTGCCCACACCCAGCAGCTTTGATTAATCCTTCATTGCCAAGAGACAAGATTCCCAGATGCAGGCCACTGATGGGGAAAGAGTCAGCAGAGAAATCCCATTTCTCACTTCAATGGGCTCATTTTCTCAGCTCTGCACAGCAGCTCCTAGTCTCAAAGCAGTAACCCCAACACAAGGAGGCTCACAATGGCTAGCCTTTTTGCTGGGGTTTTGCAGTCGTCTTAAGAACCCCGTTAGAAATCATTATCAGAAAAAAACAGGAGTAAAACCAGTCCCGTTAGGTGTTCTACTGAAACACCCTGCAGGAAAGCAGTTCCGTCAACCCACATCTCTGCTGCTCAAAGAACGATTATGCAGCAGAAGCTCGCTGCTGACTGATGAGGTCAAAAAGGAACCAGAGGGATTAAAACAAGTATCTGTTTGTTGTAGCTCACCAGCTTCCTAACATATGCTTGGGGTTTTTTGCTGGTTTATCCTTCTGCAATAGATAACAGTATTCTGTAACTGTTCTCCCCTGAGCTTCAGAAAAAAACCTCATTCTTGCTATGCTGGTGGTCCTCTGCTTCGCTTGAGAGATTAAACAGACACTAAAAAACATGCTGGAAAAGCCATCTCACTCCTTTGAGGAACGGTGACTTAAAATCATGCTACCAACACCTCTAAATCATGGAGGTTTATCCATTTTTTTGGTGATACTAACCCTCCATCAGCTTTGCATTACCTATTATTGCGACAGCATTTTCAGTCCTTCTAAAGGAAGCGGCAGTTTTGTTGTCACCACACTGCACAGCGATACTAGAATTGTTTGAGAACACATGGACCTCTCCCAAAAATAAGGCAAAAAAGGGAAAGCATCAAAAATAAATGTGTAATGGCTAAACTTGAAGGACAGTCTCTTCTCAGAAGTGAAGCATTCTCTGTTACTCAAACACACCACTTGCTGATGGTGTTAGTGTGATCCGCATCCCAGTTTAAGCTACCAAAAGCCAAGTCCTAAATGCCTTTCTGTGAAAAAGGAGACCTGTTTATACAGATCTAAACATCCATCAGATTGTGCTAGCCACCTACAACTCATTTCTAGTGATTTCTAGGCAGGTGAAAAACAAAAGAGGGGGAACAGACCAAGTTAGTTTGGAGAAGTTACCAAGAAAATGCAGACAGACAACAGACAGAGGCTGTTGTAAATGCTCACCAGATTTGATCAACACGTTCAACGTCCCTGCAAGGAGGGGAAAAAGAGCTCAGAGGGGAACGAGCAAAAGAAGCAAACAGTGGCAACGAAGGAAGCTGGGTATTTTTATCCTGCTCAAGGCCTTACAGTGTATGGGTTTCAACTCGTTTTCAATCTTGGGTAAGATGTTGAGCAGACTGCCACTGGGTTTCTTCCAAATGTATACTATGAAAATACCCGGTTTTCCTGTTGGTTAGGATACCAATGCTTACTGGTCTCTACCATGAGCAACCAGAGCTTACGTGGACAGCGTGGTCAACCCAGGTTAGACTTTTGAAAGATGAAGAAACAAAGACCCTAAAGGGAAATTTGCAACCACATTGGAAAGCCTGAGTCAGTTTTAACTATTTGTGGTGTTGGGGGTGCCCTGTGCGTATCCGTGCGCTAGGAGCTCTCCAGAGCCCAGGCCCAGGAAACTGAAATGTAGATGCCAAACGTCAGTCAGCCTAGAGAAGGAGGGAGGCAGGGTGACAGGGCTGAACAGGTACCCTTCACTAGGAGGGCCGAGGACACGACCATTTTAACTCTTACAATAAACCACTTCAGATGTGTACAACTGTATGCTTAGCAATTATATTTTTCATCTGAAGCTCTAAGATGTACTTAAATACATTTCCATAACACAGTGGACATGAAACTGTAAAAAAAAAACACCCAAGCAAACCCATTCAATTTCTGTTCATTCTTCCCTGGGTTTGTTTTTCTTTACAAGATGACCAAACAGAGCAAAATGGACCCAAACCGAGAAAGATGTTTACAATTCTCTACAACTTCAAAAAACAATGAAGCATCAAAATGTAGTAACTGCCATTTGTTTAAATGATGGTTCTTGTAATTGTTTTCTCATGTCCAGAAATCAGAAATAGGGATTTATTTGAAATACAACTCAGAAATCTGAGATTCTGTCTTTAACTAGAGCATGATCTAATCAAAGGCCTCTGCCACCTGCTCTTCATTAAGCCCCTGCCACCTGCATTATCTGTTGTAGCCTCTGCTGGCAATATGTCTGGCAAAGAATAAACCAGAAAACTTTTATTTCACATAGGTGTCCTTTTCAGATTCTCTTACAAGGGCAATTTAGTGAAAAGGGAAGATTGGTTAGAGAAGGAAAGGAGCAAATTTTCAACCAGCAGTGGGAAGATGCTATTCATGTATTTGCGCTATTGAATTGCCGAATGCAAAGACAACAAACCAGTATTTTTTATTATTTACACCCTCTTAAAAAGCTAAACAGCCAGCTGCCCCCAAATCCAGTTTGAAGAAAAAAAAAAGCAGGATCTTTAGGCTGGGGTGGAGCAGATCCCAAATCTGGCTTTTTAAATATATACTCTGCATGAACTGGCAATGAACAGGCAGAACTGTTCTGCTCTTCCAAAGCTCTGGGGTCCTTCAGGAGCATGCAGTGTCCTACTCTAAAAAGTCTGACAACCGTCCTTGAGAGGGGAACTGCAGGTCAAAAGCCCTTTCCTCAGAGGGGAGGGCACACCAAGCCGGGACCATGCCTCCCTGCCTCCCTCCCTCCCGTGCTCTGTCGACGCAGAGGTTACCTGCAGTGGTGCTTCCTGCTGGCAAGCCAGAACGTACTATCACAGCCGTAGCAGTGTGCAGCAAGGTGGTCTGGAAGCCATCGTGTCACCTGGGAGAAACAAAAGCCAGATTTATCAAGGAGAGGGCAATTAATAAGAAACAAACCCATCTCATTTGCGTTCACAAATTCAAAGCAAAGCACCACAAGGAAAGTGCTTGTTCTATTTTAAGAGCACAAATTGAGTGTTTGCAACAGTTGAAGACAGATGACAGAAACCTTCCCCTTGAGAACAGATACACTAAATTCCCCTCAGACAAAGAGAAATTAAGTCATAACGTCCAATTCCCTGGGTTTTTTCTGTGCTTTAAAAGTATCCAGGCCAAGAATATTCAGCAAGCATGCGTTCACCTAAGGCTCCTTTAGCTAACCATCCCTTCCACGGCTTCTCAAAGAGTTCATACATAGCAGAGGGCTCATAGGCACAGGTACTGATATCTAAAGTATGAGAGACAAGTGAAATACAAGGAAGATAGTTCACAAGAAGTGGCGCACGACCAAAGGCTGTAAGGTAATTTGAATTACTAATACCCCATCCTACTGGAAGAATGAGTGATTTACAGGGATTTAGTCTGTACCTCTGTGTCCTGTTTATCCACCTGTTCCCAGCTGGCTTCAGAGAAAATCTCTGTGCTGCAGCGAGACAAGCAGTTCTGATCCAGATTGCTTTCCGAGTCGGGTATAGAAGTCTGTTGGCAAACAAACACAGCTGAACAGAACTTTCCCATATTCCTACTTCCATACAAACAAAAACCGGGCAGCCGTGAGGAGTGAAAAGGGTACCTGCTGCTAAGAAAGGGCAGGCTGTGTCTGCACTGGAAGGGCAGATGTCATAACCAGGCACCTACCTACAGTGCACCCGTGGCAGCAAAAGGGCATCTTTCTCAAGGGGACTATAAATGCCACATGTTGAAGCAGTTTGTGCAGTGGTGAATTGGGGAAGAAAAAAAAACAAGCAAAAAACATCCCAACAGGTCAATTTTTGACCTTCTGATGACAGGATGATGTGAGGTAGAATGGATTGAAAAATCTGGTTTCTGCTGTTAGCACAATGTTCTGGCAACACTTTGGGTGATTAACCAAAAAAGCTGCTCTCTGTGGCTCCAATTTCATGGTCACGTTTCCTTTCCAAGGTTGTTTCACTTTCAAAACTAATACTAGTGATACATATATCCTTTTGTCAGCAAAAATTCTGGAAAATACAAGACAAATCACACATGGGAAACTCAGAATTTGAGCCATATATATTCCATATATAGGTTTTGGGGGAATAATACTTCCTTAATACAGTCTAGCCAGGTAGAGTTGTATTTTAACGGACTTAAAACTCAACCAGCCCTTAAAAAAACATTAAAAATAGCAAGAAATCTTGAGTTAATGTCTTTTTGTGCCTGAGGAATGGGCACCTCTGGAGTTCCAGAAGAAAGCCTGTTACTCCCAAGCTGAGGCACAAACAGAAGGTAGAGATCAGATTCTTAAAATGGTGAATTTTCTAGCGGACAGCACGCTCCCACATCCAGTCCTACGCTGCAGTTTGTGAAGGCCCTTAAAAAATGGGAGTATAATAAATCAAGCCAAAGCACCAACTTTCTCCAAGGAATCCAAGCTTTTGCCAGTGACAGAAGCCACACCCAACTGGAACAACACCCAGCTGAAATGGGTGCCCAGAAGGAGCTCTTAGTGCTGTTATCTCCAATGTCGGTAGCCAAGAAGGCTCCGAGTATTTGTCACAACAAATGTACCTGGGACTATCCAGCACCTCTGCCACTTCTAAACAATATTTAATTAAATAAACAAAAGTTGGAAACCTCTTATGAATTTTGTTTTCCAATTTTGCAGGCATATAAACCACGGGACAATGTGCATGTAGGAAAAAGTAAATTTTTACAAGTGTTATGTCAAGCCCAGGAATTACAGGCCAATGCTCTGCCCGGTGTTCAAACCCACAGGAAGGTACAAACTCAGTTTCAGGGATTCTGTCTCCTCACCTTCCCCTTCACATACTTTTCCTCCTCCCATGCCTGCCTGCTTCCCCAAGTAGCTCTCCCCTGTTTATTTTATTTAACTAATAATACTGGGCCTTTGGAAAACCAAGTTTTGCAGCAATCCACAGAACTGCTCTGTGCCCAAAGGCCTCTACAGAACAGGGCTCGGGCTTGTTCTCTGAATCAGTGTTACATTCAAGCAACAGTATAAGGACAGTGACTGTATTTCTTTTGACTTTTTATTATTAGTCAAAAGAGAAGAAATTAGGTAAAAACCAGGTAGGTGGATTAAAAATCCACCCAAGACATACAGAGACATAGAAAACTTGCTAGCTATTCAGATCTTGAACTTGGAATTACGCTTACTTCATTTCTGATTTTAAAATTTCTTTTGCAACCACAAGCAGATAGATCACTTAATCGCTACAGAAATTAGCGTACTGTATTTGAATCACACCTCAAACTTAAGCCTCTGCTTTTACCACTTTAAACACTTCCAAGTAAAAGCAAAAACAGTTTAAAAGCTCCCTTAAAACTCTTCCTTTGTTGAGAAAAAACCCTCATTGACATAAGGGCATCACAAAAGCTCCTAAGTTGTTCTGGTTAATGAGCCTTGAGCTGGCCAGCCATCTGAGAAGGGGATGGCTTGAACTTCATGGTTTTGAACGAACAGAGCAGCCGCTGCTGCACCTTTCCCACCCTGAGCGTGCAAACGCACCGAGAGATCAGCGCTACGCTCCCATCCCACTGAATGACACATTCACATCCTTAGAAAAATACCTTTGCCTGTATATGAAGACAGTAAAACAAATGTTTTTTTGGAATGAGGCCAATGCAGGTGTCCAAGTATGTCCAGGTATGTGCAAGTACACTGGGAAACACCCCTTTGAAAGAAACTTTCACTATATTCATGGGCAAACTGAAATACAGTGAAAATATCAGTCATCATTAATTGCCGTTCGCCGTGTACTCAATCATTTGCCCTCTTCAGAATGACCTTGAGAGTTTTATAAAAGCCTGTATGGCCAAAAAACCAATATCACTGACCAATGAACAAAGAGCTGCCAATATGTTGAGATCCAGAACTTGACTAACTAGCCCACTGTTCCCAGCAGTGGCCCAGTTACTGCTTCACTTACCACTTCGTCTCCATAATCACCATTGAGACGTAAGGAGCTATTCAGGAACTGGCTGTCCAACCGGCTCTTCAACTCTTGCACTTGCTTCTTCAAGGTCTCTACTTCTTGCTGGTGGCCAGTTTCTATTTGGCGCAGGCGTTGCTGGATAACATCAGTGTAAACAGGCATCCCATCATCGTCCAGGTGGCTTCTGGCAGGCTGGTCTGGGCTGCTGGCTGCCTGCTGCTTACCAAGATGACTAAACATCCATTTTTGGTGCAAGTTCCTCAAGTGAAACTGTGCAGAACTACAGCTAGCTGTGGAGACCTGCCGACTCAGAGAGGCTTTGATCCTACCGTCCTCCCCATTCACACAGTGTCCATTTGTCACATGGTATTTCTGGGTGATACTAAAGCCCGCAGGCTTCTCTGTCATCTTGTTCTCAGGCTCCAGCTCTCCGTTACACACAATCTCATCTTTACATTCAGCTAAAGGCAAGGCACAAGGGGAAGGCATCAGGATGTGTGTGCTGCTACCAGTAGTCCTATGTACTTTTGTTCCCAGTTTTTGAAGTTCTAGCATGCTCTCCCCCTCTGGCCTGTTTTCAATAGTTCGAGAAAGTTCGTCAGCACTGTTGTTGATCAGGTGAGGTCTATGGCAAGGACCCTTCGGAGTGAGCTCTTGCTTTGCTTCATTCTCTGTTAAGGTTTCCGTAGAACTTTCGATGTTGGATGTTCTTGCCTCGTGGGGGATTGTAAGAGGTAACGGAAGGCTGGCCTGCGCTGTATTGTACAGGCTCTCTGCTTCTCCTTCAAGCTTGCCAACACCCTCCTCCGTTTTCTTTTGAGTGTCTCTATTTACAAAGCCCTCCAAAGGAACAGTCTGTAGTCCTTTCACCTGAGGTAACTTCTGGATAGCGTTACTGAGATCAGTATGCTCATCCTGTTGTCCTTTAAGCTCAGAAGCACCTTGTGAAACTGGATGTGGATTGGATGCTGGATTGTTCATTACAATACCTTTATCCGCCTCAGCCTTTTCACAGAGGTCACTGATGTACCCATGTAGATTGTCAGTTCTCTTCTCCTTATCCAGGGCAATCTCATCCCCTTTACCTGCTGCCTCTAGGTTACCCCTTAAGTGCTCCTCCAGACCAACATCATCTTTAGTGGCCTCTTGCAAGATGTTCTCCATCTGTCCCTCTGCCACACCAGCTGCAACAGAGAGTTCTGCTCCGACTGGAGCCCTGCCTTGTTTACTCAGGCTGTCCCCATCGAACGGATCATCCCCAGGGTTACCGAGGCTGCTCAGCTCCAGGGACCGGCGGTGCTCCTGCCACTTTTCGTTGAGGCTGGGGTCGCTACTACGTCGATTGTTTGTAGGCACACTGCTATCACAGGCTGTCGTCAGATTGTCAAATGATCTTGTCTTTGGTAACCTATGATGGTAAAATAATCAGAATCCAAAGTCAGGAGATTTTAAAATTTTTTTTAAACAGTTAGCTACTATGGTTTAAAAACTCCCCCCGCCATTAGGACAGTAACAATCTGCTAACTAACGAACTTCTGTGAAGTACTATCTAGGAGCACATTTTGACCATCTGTAGTGCAGAACTGCTTCAGTACTTTGCCATCAGGAAAGTATGTTCAATCAGACTTCAAACATTCCCAGAATAATCCTTTTACCACAAAGCACAAATGCTTACAGTCTGGTCACACCTCCTAATTAACATGTGCTCAGATGTTTTTTGGGGTTTTTTTTGTACAAAAAAAGCAAAGGAATAGTTATGCAACACAGAAAAAGAACTCAAATTCAAGAGAACCAAATGAAAGCTTATAACCCACAAGGATATAAAGAATCCTACAAGGATATGCAATACCCAGAGCTTAATTCCATTTGCTAATCTTCTCTCTGTTACACTATCACCTCTGAAACGTAACAGCTTTCAAAACTGAAACAATGACAGACTGCTTTGGGGTAGGTCGGTCAAACAGTCCCACAAACAAGCCTGTGAAAAATACTTCCCTCCCACCATAAGTATTCTCCTCTTTATATCCCACAATATTCTCTGTTGATCTTACTTTACAGGATGGGATTTCTGAGCTCTAGGCTCACCTGCCCAGAGGCTGATCTTCAGGGCTAGAGCCTGGAACAGGGTATGGAGCACAGGTGTCGTCAGCAGGTGTAGAGGGGGACGAGCATGGCAGGTAAACAGCACTCCAGAGCATTAAATTACGCACATGGCACACTGGATACAGCACCTGAGGGGGCAGAAGACACAACGGTCAGAAATGGTCAACACCTCCCAGAACGCAAAGAGGTGTTCAAATCTGATTGCGGTTCTTCGTTGTTCAGGTTTGCAGCTGGGAGGCTTTGCTAGATCTCTAGATAACTCCGAAGGCTAGCGAACAGCTACAGCGTTTTTAATCAGCTACACTTGGATATATAATTATCTTGTCTTTCAGAGAAGGAGGCTGAGGCATAACAATGCCGGCTTTCAGCTTCTCATGAATGAATTACTGCAACATGTTCTCTGTGAGTCTACACCTTAATAACGCTTCTGAGCAATTTACTGCTGAAGAATTCAGCGGCCCATTGTTAGCACAGAGATTTCCTTGTACTTTGTATTATACCATGCCATACAAGAGCTGAACTAATAACCTCCTTCTGCAGGCTCCCATTCATCAAAGCTAACCCTGTGTTTAATGGAAGCACTCATATGTTAAAAATTAAGTACACGCAGAAATACTTTGCTGAAAAGGCAGCTTGCTCTTAAAAGGGATTCCTTGACCATGGAATATGCTTTCTGTTTCGGTCTGAAAACACTTTGGGTCTCTCTATCAATCCCCCTGTTTTCCCAGGCAACTTTCCTGTAGAAAACCAGGCGATGGCAGAGCAGAGAAACAGTCAGGTTTCACTGCCACTGAGCAGAGGGAGGGCTGTAGGGTGGCTTGGTTTGGTGGTTGCTGCTCTTGAACAACTATGGTTTTATAACAGATGTGGCTACATCACGGAGGCACCTTTTAAACACTGAAGTAAAACCACAAAAAGGTGAACACAAGACAGGAAATTACCAAAACTCCCACATACAGACAAATCCTCCTAATTAGCTCAGTACACTACAGTGTAGTATTTACTAGGAACAGAGGCCAAGCCACCGAGACTGCATCTATACTGCAGGATATAGTATGTAAGGGCAGCCCAAGGACAGCACGGCTGCCTGTCCACACTGCCCGCTTGAAGAGCACTCTCTAAGCTCCTCCTGGTACTTTCAGGGAAAACGCATCCATAGCTTTAAAAGTCCTCACAAGTTGCATTTATCTGCAAGGTCGCATGCTTTGAGCTACCACATCCACTCTTATGATGACAATGTCAGGTTTAAAGGTCTTGCAGGACTCTCTGATGTTGCCTGTCACAATGACAAACGAGGACCGCACGCAGTGAGTGCAGGCTGCACGTCCAGTGTCCAGGGGAGACAGACAGCCATAGAGGGCTGATGTGAATATAAAATTCATCATTTTGTAACAAATATAGGCATAAACTCTTTCCTACTAAGCCAGGTTTTAATTTTACTCTAAGGAACAATTAAAAGCCACATCTATCATATGCAAAAACATTGCAGTGTTAAATAATGCATAAACATTCCTTACAGTTAGGTTTATGGTATCCGATACTTTTATAAACAAGAACAGTTTGAATATTTATAAAAGTCTTTGCTGTCCTAATCATGATGACATTTGACCGCTGACTGTTCACCCATCCACCACACCGCATCCCTCAATGCCTTGCAAGCCCTTTTATAAAATACACAAAAAGGTAACTAAGTCCCTTCCTAGAAGCTTCAGTGAGGTATTACTATGGAAGAGCCAAACTGAAAACGTAAAAGAGAAATATATACTAAATAATCTGACTTACTTCTGCTTAGATTTCAGATTAATATCAACACAGTGTCTAGGTTTCTATGCAATTTTATGACATAGCTGAGTTCTCTAGAAAGCTCGATTTGTCAAAAACATATTTTCTGTTAAAAAATACAAAGCAAAATATTTAATTACAGAAAATGCATTTCCATCATAGAGAAATTTCTGAGGTTACATCTGACATTCCTCAAGTATCAGCAAATTTAATGCAAGACTTGAAACGTCAGACTGAACAGCGTGTT
This sequence comes from Phaethon aethereus, assembly GCF_964289735.1. Classification (NCBI taxonomy): domain Eukaryota; kingdom Metazoa; phylum Chordata; class Aves; order Phaethontiformes; family Phaethontidae; genus Phaethon; species Phaethon aethereus. Next base: position 14,800,799 of record NC_138593.1, on the reverse strand, counting down.
CGAAGGTAAAGATCGATGAGGAGAGCTCAGCACGCTTTTCTGGAAATACCTCTTTCTACCCTGTATCCTGATGACAGTTAGGCCATTACCACATCCTGCTGGGACAAGCTTGGGTGTTTTCTTAAGTACACACTTTTGAGAACATTATTATACCTGGGAGCCCCTAAAGGGACTCTCCCCTTGTGGCGGGGAATGAAGGATACATACGGATTCTGACTGGGAGGAGTAGAGCAGGTTTTTGAAGGCTTTGTTTGCTGCCCGCAGCAAAGACCAGACAGAACAGGTCCGTTCCTGAGTGTGTTTTTCTCCCCTCTCTTTCGCATTGTTGCACAGGAATGTACCAAAGAGGCAAGAGTAGGTGTGCTGCACCAATTTGACCTGCACAGACCAATACAAATATCGTCATATGGCAGAAGAGATCAGCTTCATGTGAGAATCAACATTCAGGCTTAAGAAGCAACAGATCTTTCCTTCACAGGGCAATACACTCCTTTCCTAAAGGCTGACATACAAATACACCTAGCATTTTTCGCATACCTCCTGATAAACTAATTGCAAAAGAACTCAAGCACAGTTAGGATTTTAAAAGATTCCGCAAAAGAAATTAATGAAAAACATAAAGACAAAATATTTGTTCGTAATCAAGTATAACAGCCTCGCTGATTCAAACTCATCGCCCTGTAAGATAGGCAAAAAAGAGACTCATGATACCTGTTACAAAACAATAATGCAGCACAAAGCCAAAAAATTGTGTTAAAAAAAGTGTTAATTTCTGTACATTGGTATAAACGCGTACAGCACAGACATCCTGATCATTATTCACTCCATGCTGTGGTCCCAGTCTAACAAAATAGCTTGATATAAACTTAACTCGAAGCATATAAATGACTTTCATGGGATTATTCAGACGTTTAAATGAAGTCAAGTACTTCAATACTCTAATAAATTAAGGGGGTTACTCTAAAAAGGCCAGAACACTAAGGGTACATTCACACACAGCTCCTGCAGATTGGCAGCACGCTGTGAAGCCAGCTATAACCTTACGCATCTCATTTCACAACTGAGCTAAGCTGGGACTGGACATGTACTCAGTTACATGGCTGAGCTGGCAAGTGGTGATTCAAGTCAGCTGCAATCACAGGAATGTGCTTTAAATCTCTTCGTGGATCAGACACTTCACAAAAACTTGTATTCTTCAGATTACTAGTCCTGCAGTCAGTGACTGCCACTTCCCCAGAGACCTGCTTTCCGGCCTTGAGAACCGATTTTGATCATCCTAGGCAGATTTCTTTAATAGGAGAGCTGTCCACTTCAGAAGAAAATAAACACAGCTCATATCCTACACATTTTCAGAAGAAAAACTGAATGGAAAGGGAAGGAGGAGGGTATTTTTAGAGGAGGCGGCCTTCAACTCCAAACAAGATCAAAGTAGAAGAAGTTTTACTGCCAGTAACCAACTTTTTTCATGCTGCTTGGTCATGTTATACCAGAGTTATTTCAGCACCTCTTAGGTGGGACTATTAAATTCATATAATTTCTTTCTTTAAAGTTTAGAAGTAGTCCTCAAGGGTCCTGGCTTCAGTTTTAAGAGTGAACAGACCCCAGGTCCCATGAAGTATACAAGCACTTCTGTCTGCTGTATCTGGGCACTTTTCCCATGTACTTTATCAGGCTGCAGCATATCACAGATGGATGGGAAAATCAGAAACCCCTGAGGGCACTATAGTATGTTAGTACGGGGTACTTAGTTTAGAAGCAGTCTATAAAACAGCAATCTCTCAAGCCACAACTCACAAGGAATGCTTCGTTAAACTCGAAAGAGCAAGGGAACTGCCTCTGGAGCTGATGGACGCAGTCCAGCCACTGTAAAAACACTGGGCAGCGCTCATTTAGGTCATCCGAATTCTCACCATGGCCACAGCGATCTGCAAACTTGTGGCCAAAATCCAGCCACTCCGTCTCCACTAGCACCTGGAAACCCTGCAGAAATGAAAGTACAGATGAAAAGTTCCTGTTTTTCTTGGATTCAATTTTCTAAGACAGTCTGAGACTCATGGGAATCTCCTTGTTACTGCATCCTCACTCACTCCCATTTCCCTTCAGCACTGGCCTCATTACTTGTCTTTACCGCTTTACCTAATGCCTCCGTGTTCTGAAAAGCTGCACAATGAAATTAGGACAGATACGAATTCCCAAGCCTACAGGAAAGGGAATAAGGCAGGTTAAGTCCCCAGCAACTTGTCACAGAAGATCCTGATATGAGACCTATCTTGGCCAGGCCGGGGTGAGTAGCAATTCACCTTGATCAAAACCCTCTGGATCATGGTAACCAACACTGGGACAGGAGAGGAAATTTTAAAGCCCGCCCTCAAAAACGACAGGCAGTTCTGTCAGTCATAACAGAAGACAATTCATCCATGAAAGGACATTCACGTTCAGAGAGTGTCTGTGTGAGTGCCTGTGTGTATACTTAATGTAGCACAGTCACAAGGTTGATTAAAGGTCGAGTTGCATGATTTCTTATGCAAATGAAAAAGGCAAAGAACATTTCAAAGCAGTGCCTAGCTGAGCACCTGAATGCGACACCTCATCTTACAGGACCTAAAACCCGTCACAGGTTAGGAAGGTTTTGATTCTCAGCGGGAAGAAAAATTGTACAACCTGCTTATTAAGTCAATGGCTGTAATTAGAGCAAAAATAGCTGATAGCTGAAAAGCTTGAAATGTGACAATGCTGAAGACTCATTTTCCTAAACATTTCTGATCCTTGTATAGACAGCTACAGCTTATGGTTTCCTCTGATGAGGGTGGTGACAAGAAGGCAGGCAAAGGGTGTGTACAGAAGAACTCTGCACTTTGAACAGGAATGACAGCACTCTTAGGAGGGACCAGGAGGAGGTTCTGTGCCAAGGACAGAGCAGTATGTTTTGACCTTATGGATGCCGACTTCTAGAACCCATGGGAAAAAGTATCTGAGAAGTTTCCGTAATTTCCTCCAAAAGGCATTTGCTACAGTTTAAACTTCTGGCACTCATGTGTCCAAGGCTTTAAGCAGCAGTTTGTAGCATAGTGTTCAGACTCATGCTTCTGCTGCTCTAGACAGCAACACCATCTTGCATGTGGGCTGGCAGATGGAATCCAGCCATCACGTATCACACAAAGCTGAAAAGTGATGGGGGGTGGAAATCAGGCTGAAAAGGCAAACGAAATATAAGTGACAGAGGACAATGAAAACGTGAAACTGGAAAAACATACAGTTGGGAAAAAGAGAAAGGCTTTGTATCAGTAGTTGGCTGAGACACTGCAATGGCGTAATCGAAACTGCAATATGTAGCACTTTGTATCACATATTCCTAAATTAAATACGAGGAAGCATAGACCATGACTCTGCAGTTACAGCAAAAGGGGAAATAAAATCTGCTCTTGAATTACAGGCTATATTTACACCTATATGTAACTGTATCTGCAGACTACTGTTGGTAAACTCCTTCTAGCTTTAGTGCCCTTTCTAGTGGAAAAAACTGGTATCATTTGTAGACAGACTTCCTCAGAAAAGGACCCAAACTCGGTAACTACTTCATGCACTAACAGATGATTTACAAACCTCTGTGGTCCTGTAATACGGATCTAGCAGCAGTTTGGCCAGCGCCACTATCTGGGGGGTTCGGTCCCAGCCGTCCGAGCAGTGCACCAAGACCGGTCGCTGGTCTCTGTCCACGGCATGAACTACGAGTAGCGCAGATTTCAGAAGCACAGATAAGTGCTGCAGCCATTTGGTACTTTCCAGAGCTGATAACCAACTAGAGGAAAACAAGGGAAGACAGTTTTTGCTCTTTTAAATTCAAAGATCCAAACCTGAAAGCATTTTATCAAGTCAAAGCTCCTATTTTAATAAGCTGTGAATGTCATTCTTGAATATTTTTCATTTATGTCTCGTTCACACTTTCCCATATTTGTAAGAAATAAAGCCATGGGGTCCACCTGAGGAACAGCCAGTCTCTGGTACACGCTTTGCTGCGTAAGACATGCAAGAAGCTTAAATAACATTTTCCCAGACAAGAACATAACACGTCACCATCGAAGGACAATGTAAGTGCTACCGGGTTATCATTACTTTCAGCAGCCTCTGCTGCCTCACTTCCTCCGAGCTGAGTATTCAGCATACCCAGCAGTCCCAGTACCACTGGCATATCTTGGGACTCAACCACACGCCCTGACAACTCTGTGCTTCACTGAGAGGGTGGAACCTGAGGTGCCTTTGAAACCACCTGTACCTCAACCATTCCCAGGCTTTACAAGGTGTGCTGTAGGTATCTTAAGAATCTCTACCCTATGAAGATCTCCACATCCAGTTTAGTAAGGGTGGCCATTCTGGATTTACCATGAAAGACTCTTGGCAGTAAATTCAAAACAGGGAAGCAGTAGGGGAAACAGGACTGGTGCAACTACAGTGTTCTAGTGAAGATCCAGCCTCAGAACCTCCTGAGATGGTGGGCCATTAGAGGCTAGTTATCCCATAGCACTGGGGGCTACGAAATACATCCTGAAATGACACTATAAATGTGTGAAGTACATGGAACACCACTAGAATTTTCTGAAGGACAGCCAAGCTGGGCAGATTAAAAGAACTGGGAACAGCAGGTAAGCCTAAATGCTAGCACTTAGAAGCCCACCTGAAAGTAGTAACATTCTAGTATCAATACTCAAGGCTATGTTATAACCACGGATCTCATTTTCTAGGTTTACTTCAATGATAATAAACCAGTTATTTCCTTTAGCTCAAATTCTGTGGAAATGGAAAAAATATAGCTTAGTGTTATTACACAGGAAAGTCACCAAGGGAAAAAACCACTGAATTTCAGTTTACAAATCCACAGCAGAAGAATGAAGTTGCAGAAACATGTAAATAAAGGCAAAAACAACACCAAACATCCACTTACTTTCCTGGATCTGGCATTTGTGTGCAGAGCAAACGCAGCGACTGAAAGCTCTTCCGGATTGAATGAATGTTTGCCATCCCCATGAACACTACTTCACAGTTCGGATAATATTCTGTAGGGAAATATCAAGAAAGAGGGAAGAAACTAAAAATTACACTAAGTTTAGTTTCTAAAAGAAGCTTTTTCATAAAAACAAACCACTGTTGCTGTGGACAGATGAAATAATCTGTTTACGAATATTCTGTAAGGAGAAACTAGTACTTGAAGTTCAGTAGGTATTCCAGACATTACAACACAGCATCGCAAAACAGGAAAGAGTTAGCAAAGTGTTTGTGTATGTATTTTCAATGTTTCACTTCACATTACAAAAAGTAGAGTACAAACCTATATGGGAACAGTGATACTGCTGTGCTCAAGGTTATAGAATGTTTTTAAGAAGACTGAGAAACATCATAAGAGACTGCAAAGCATAAACAATATTTAACTGATAATTTATGGATGTTCTTAAATTTGGTCAACTTATGTACATTTTTATGTAAGTTATATATTCCTTTTCCTAGCCACTCAAAAAGGCTGAAAGGTTACTTCATTCACTGCTTTATTCTGAGTTTTTCTGAGGAACAAGCATCACATGCATGAGAGATACTCAAAGCTCAGGAAAACAGAAGATAGATGGTATTACTGAGCCTGCCTTCAGATGTTGCTATGGGATGTACTCAAGCAACTCTGCTCTGCTGGGAAGGCAGCGTCTGTACAGACAGGGTCCACTAGTCAGAGGGAGCACTTAATATGATGCAGGAAGATACTAATTCAATAATCTTTCCTAGATTTACTTTTCCTCTGCCCTGATGTTTCTGTCTGCACAAAGATGATGACGTGACAGCCAAAAAGACTTTTTCTACATGAAGAAAAAAATAATCAGTATTCAGACTATGGGACGTTGAGTGCTTGCACAAGAAAATGCAGTAGTCTCTTAAAACAGCATGCTTTATATCACTTGATTTCTTAACTGTTTATCAGCCCAACAAATTCTGGCCCAAACGAGACCATCCTGTTAGTGATGGACTGTGTAAGTGCGGTTCAGAAGCGACTGACAGTATCAGACAATTTAAGCTTGTTTTTTTGCCTTTTTACAGAATTATGTCACATACAAAGCACAACATGAGATTTTTTATACAGAGAGAATGAAGCAAACTTGGCAATACCTGGAAAAAACTTATCATCAAAAAGGAAACACTTAATGCAGGTCAAATTATTGAAGATGACAAGCTGGCTGGAAATTTTCTACCAAGAATTCAAGAACCAATACATAGGAAGAAAGTTAAAATTCCTGTATACTCTGCTTTTCCATTTTGAAATTTTTCTGATTAGTTATTTTGTAGTTTTGAGGTGTTAAATGGAAAATTCACCTTTTCTTACTGGTGGCTACATATCAAAGTGCTATTGCAGCAAAGACCAAAACAAGAATATATGGTCAAAATAGCCTTTGTTATCTTATCTATAGTTTTTCTGTCTGGTGGGGTTTTTTTCTAGACTTTCCACCCATGGAATCTTAACAGGCTGCATTCACATCCAATTGTGACCATAAAATAATATCTTGTTTATAATACCAACAATTTACAAGTGCCAAAGAACACAAAAAGCGATAATCACAAGCATATTACAAATGCGAGGTAACTCAGGATTTCAGTTGCTTTGGGTTATGATATAAATACTGAAAAGTGTTTCAGCTTTTGAGAAATTGCTGAAAAGTTGTATTCTGCACAACCATTCCAGAATATTCTCACCCTCTACAGTTAGTGGATTTTTACAAGTTTGTTCAGTTTGGGCTTTTTTATACATTAGCACACTGGACACCTTTGTCTCGCTCTAGTTTATATATTTGACTCAGCACAGGAAAGCTAATCAGCATATTCCACACAGTTCAGCATTTACTGAACACTGTTACCGGCTGGTTTTATGGTCTAAGAAACAGACTTAATTAACAGTTAAACCTGTCCTTTTGAAGGGCTGTGGGATAGCTGCAACCATCCAGAACTTTCATATAGATGAACAGTACCTGCATCCACGCTGCCTGTTAAGTATACAGTACTGAAGCCTATCAGTAATTATATTGGAGCAAATCCTTTTGATTAACTTCATAGAAACCTGAGGAGAAGCACTGCTTACCTGGGCACTCACAGCCTCCACCTTTGGCTCTGTTCGCCACAGCCGCTGCGTAAGATCGTGCATCTAAGATCAAAAGCTTTTGAGGCTGTATTGCCAAACTCTCCGCTCCCGAAGCATTAGAGATTGAGGAATCTGGGGAAGAGGATAGGCAATAAGTAAAAGGATGCTTCTGACGCTGTTTACAACAACGATTCACTCAAGTCCCACAACACACATGCACGGCACATAGAGAAACTGGAGGATGCCTGACTGAATACAGAGGATTGAATCTGTTACAGTACATTTATAAGAGATTAAGCTTTTATATAAAGCTCTGTCCTTTTCATAAAAGGAACAGCGAGAAACTTACCAAATTCCACATCAGAGAGGTCCCCTCCATTGGCGAAGTCTCTGGAACAATTACCATTCATTAATTTGTTACTGTTGGACCTCGAATCCGAGGCACAGGCTTTGGCTACAGACTGGACAAGGTGTTCATCATCTGCATTCCTCCAGCCCCACCAACTGACCTCGGGCTGTCCACAGCGGGAGATAACTGCTCCATTGCTCTGGTGCCTGAAAAAGAATAAAAAGAATAGCAGTGCATAACTTGAAGAATCAGGATGAAAAACACAAGAGGGCATGAAAAAATTAAGTGGTGCACTCCAGTAGTTTAATTCCTGCCAGGAACCTATCACTCAGCAGTTATCTTCAACCTGTGATTCAGTGGCAACGTATTCCACGTGCTTCCCTTCAAAATGCTGAGTGTGACCACACAGTCACTGAAAGGTAAAAGTCAAAGCTGAGGTCAGTATATTCTTGCTCAATATTGTTGCCTGTTGGCCAGTGAAAGCTGCGGAACATTTTGGAACAGCAGATGAGGCATAAAGAGGTATTCAACACCTGCTGGATAGTCAGGTCTACTGCTGTAATACCAGAGTAAACAGGAAAGTTCAATTGAACTCATGCTAATTTTAAAGCTAGAAAACAGGAGTAAAACCACAGTTCACTTTTTGATGAGATTTTAAAAATCAAAACATAACACTAATTGAATCTGAAGAACGTTACAATTTCGGTAGGAAATACTGTCAGAATTTGACATGCCTTCTGTCTGATGATGTCTAATGGTAACCCAAACCCTTACTCCCGTACATCAGCGGTATCCGTTTCCAGGCATCACTCGCAAATCAGAGGCGGCAGCCCTTGAACTCTGCAGAACCGTATCTAGACGCCCGGCTATTTTAGGTATCGTTTTGTTAGCTGAAAGGAAAAGAGCCTTTCGCATCTCAGGATGCTAAACCTCGGCAGTTTTACTCATTCTGAAGCTCAGTATTAGTGTCTGTTGGAAAGGAGCAGCTCTGCCTCCCCTTTTCAGCTTCTCCTCTATGCGTGGGTCTTCTCCATCCCTCTTCCTGACTCTCTTTGGGTAGTGTTTCATCTGCTGCCTCTCAAACACTGACCGTATCTAGAAGAGCACCAAGGAGCTGATGAAGAGCAACAGCAGCTCTTAAGTGTAAGCACCAGTGTACTGCCAGGCTGGTAAATAACAAAGTCCACAAGCAAGTAAATTTTGCTACAGACACCTAAATAGAAAAATGAAATACTGTTTATTAACAGAATAGTTTTCTTCTAAAACGTGATATAAATTGCAAGCACTCTATATACTGATAAAACTTCAGAGGACTGGCATATGGAGTACAGACATGAGTATCAATAAAAAAATGTCAGGGAGATAACTGGAGAACAGCCTAATTTGAACGTAGCTATCTTCTGGGGAGCAACATTTAAAAAAAAAAAAAATCAAGATTTTTTTTAAAATGCCTGAAGATTTATTAGTTATTTTCTTAAATTTGACCTAGCTTCTTGTACTACACAAAGAACAGATTTGAAAGAATTAAAACGTATTCAACTATTGCAAACATACTCGAAAACAGATTTTAAAACTCCCCTCTAATCTATTATGAAAAAAGAGTGCTGAAACATATTACCACTGTAATTTCACTTACTGCCTCCATGCCGGCACATCCCACTGCTGCCAAGAGAAATGTAATTCCCCATTCGCTGAAGTGTTTACATCTGGCATTAACCATGTTCTCCTTGACCTTGACTAGCAGTGCCCTGAATTCAGAGGACCTCAGCCATGGCAGCTGTCAGTACGAAGAGCTGAAGGTGGAGCAGCCAAAGCAGAGAAGAGCCACAACTTCTCTCGGGCCACATGGCGAGTCAATGATGCTGAGAAATGGGACACCTAGAAATGTTTACTGCCTGCCTCATGTCCCATCTGAAATATCCGATGACTTATCCAACACTGTTCGTCTCTATTTAAATGGCCTGCAGATATATATACATCCCTCTCAGCGATGCCGTTCTTGCTCAGGAGTCCCACTAGAACCCAGTATTTATAAAGTATGCACACACCAATTACAGTTCCTGGACATTACAATGCAGCAAAGGATTTTAGAGTTTTCCTGCAAACAAACTGGCCATCTCAGCTTCATGTCAACCAAGAGTTGCTTAATTCCCTCGAACAAGGCAACTGCACAGAATGGTGAGGGTTAGCTGAATCTTTAAGCAAACTTAAAGTCAACTTGGACAGCCCTGAACAGGAAGCAAGCCTACCCAAACCTATACATTTAACATTTTTCCCCTCCTCTCACTCTAATACATGTTTAGGGAGGTGTGACAAGCTGGTTAAGTTGGTGCCAGAGCTGTCAGGGCCCCAAACCCCTGCAGAGCCACCACGGGGCACAGCAGCCGGCAGCAGCAACTGCCTCCTGCTGTTCCTCGTTCAAAAGCTCCACTTTCCTCGGGTTAGCACTCCTTGCTGCAAAAACTTGAAATTATAAAATAGGTTGCGATACGGTATTTTAAGTATTTTTTGTAGCTCTTTTGTAATTGTTTCATATAAAATTCTTTCACAGAGAGGAAGCAACTGACACACTGCGTTAATTGAACCAAAGGAAAAGCAATCTGAATGCCACGGCACTTACACCAGGTGCCAGCCGACTGCAAAGGAAAACATATTTCTGCTGAAACAAAATAGCCTTTCAGAAACAGCTCTACTGATATCAAATTAGTTCAGCAAAAAATACGTGCCATCACCAAAAGGCCAACCTAGTTCCCCGCTATGCTTGCACAAATGACAACAGAAAATAAAACATCATTATACAGGTAAGAAATCTATTTTGAACACTCGGATAAGTTCATTTATTTTTCCATATGTTCTCCCAGATTTCATTACTACCTGCCTGCAGAATCATTTTCACAGGTTCCTAAACAGGTATATTTTAATCTCCAGGTTTTTGCCTCCCATTTATACCACAAATAAAGAATCATTAGGCCAAAAGTTGAGTTCATTGATAGCTGCGAAGCTAACACTCCTAAGGCTGCACAAATATGCAACGTTCAGATGTACCAGCAGAAATCAAACAATTCTATTTACAGTAATGCTGGAGGTCTGAGGAATCACACTCATTCCAACCAGACCGGCCACAGGAACAAAAAATAGCAAATAGTTCAAGTGTGATCCTGAGGTCCCTAGAGACAGAGCTGGGGATAATACTGTGTCACTCGGATCTCAGTAACCAAAAAAAGATGAAAAGAAATTAAAGCAAACCCTCCACTGCAAATTTCCTAACCCTCTAGAGACGTAGCCTCCCTGCAGAAACAAAATAGTAAATCACCATTAGGTAGCTGTAAAGCCCTTCATAAAGCATCGTACGACCATGATGTATGGTACACCTCTGCACATGCTGCATCTTCCTCGTGTTCAAGCAACCTTTTGAGTACAACAATAAATCCACCAAGTCCTTGTAACTGCAAAGGCAGGGAGGACTAACGAAGGTTTGACTAGTTCCCCTTCACAGCGTTACTTAACTACGAGTACTTGGAACAAAAAAAATCGTTGCTGCAATTCACGAATATAATTCAGCAAGCACGGTACACGGCAATTTTTGGTTTACCTTTACTTCCCATGCTGGCAGACACGCTGCCCGCGTGGGTAATCACCTTCAGCAGTGGGCGAGACAGGAGGGCCCCTTCAACGCAGCTCATTTCCAATTAGGTTCTCATCAGTTTAGGACTATATCATGTACAAAGTCCTCTCTATCATCTTGCCACAAAATCCAAAAAGGCTTCTCCCCAACATTGACCTTCTGGGACCAAAAAAGATAAGCTACAAAAACCACATTACAGGCCAGATTTATCTACATAAATATGTGTCTAGATTTTAAAAAATTGTAAACGCAGGAGAACTGCAGAAGCTGGGTGCGAGATGTTTCTAGAAATCTCATCATAAATTAGAAGCAATGCTCCCGACAGTCCCATTTCAACTGAGTATTTTTGAAGCCTGCCTCTGAATTCAGCCCGCTCAGCTTTTCAAGCCTGTGTACACTGTCATAGCTCTTGAATGCTTTACACCAATAGTGAGTTTTTTGTTGCCAAGTGTCTGTATCTCTGGTCTCTCTGTCCCAGTGTTCAGTATGAGACAAGTTATTCAACAAGTTTAAAAAAAATAATTTATTACTTTTTTCCCCTAAGGTAAAGCACAAAGCACAGATTTTTAAAGTGTGATCAATAACAAAACTAATAGTCCCCAAATCATCTCCAACAGATAAAAAATGATGAATGAGTTTTGTCCCTTACTCCTCCAAAAGTATGAAAAAAGCTATTTTTATGGCAACATATATAGAAAGAAAACTATACAGGGATTTCCAATCATACGGATCATCAACCACCAGCTGATGGGATTTTCATTCTGAGCGCAGAATGATGAACTGGATGTCTTGAAAAAAATCTATTACTAAATGTCAAGGTAAGGAAACAAAGAAATCAAAAAAGAGAAAAAATATCTCTCCCACTGATTTTAAGATTACAAACTAAAAACCAGGTAGTCATTTAACATACACAGTCTCATCAGAATCGCACACAGTGGAATGCCAGGGATTAAACAATTTCATTTGGTTTTGAATATTTGAATCATTCTCCCATAAATCCCCCAGAACGCAAGCTGTTCCCAAGAATGCGGAGAAAGCGATTTCCTTCTCCTGTGTAGTGACGGAAGGAGGAGGGATGCTTCCCTGTGTTAAGCGTGCTTGCAGGTGAGGTGTCCCCCAATTATGCGATAACTGCACAAGAGGCACAACGTGGCCTGAAATGCAGTGTTCAAAAGTTGAACACAAAGCAATATATATTCTCTTTCATGCATACAGACAATATACATACTTATATGTATTACCATAATAATAAAATACCTCGAGTCTCAAGAAATAAGCATATGCTGGAAAGCACTCTTCCCCCCTCAGAGCTGAACAGAGGACAGAGCAATTCCTTAACATTCAGAAAGACATTACGCTAACCCCTTTATTATTTGGAAGAAAAAGGAGAAAAGATAGGAGGATTGAAAGATAATGGTCTGCTGCCACAAGCTAATTTGTTCTTTTTTCATGAACAAGAACTCTTAAGCTAGGTAAATAACATTTTGTGGCCTGCTCTTAACTCTTGTACACTTGCTCCTCCAACTCAGGCCATATGAATTTGTCAACTTTACCGATCTCTGCGTTTCGGTTGTCACTCCGAGAACAGCTTTTCCTTTCTGTCTGTTTAGAAGGAACGGGTGGCTGGGCAGACTTAATGGAATTATCAGTATTCATTATCTTTTTAATCCCTTTGTCATCTGATTTCTTTTAAAGATATTTTAAACATTTATGGGAGGATAACTACACCAGGGAAGTGGCCAAGGTATTAAATGACAGGTTCCAAAATATTTGGAAAAAAACCCCACAAACACCAAACAAAACAGATGCTGAAATATATTTCTTACTAAAGCAGCTGCCAAAACCCAGTATCTCAGAAAAGCAATTTTGTTATGAAGAATTGCTGGACTCTAAGGAACAGACTGTCTGCTTAAAACTATCTAGGGCTAACATCGTAATTGTAAAATTGTAATTTGTTTTTTATATCTCCCTTAAATAATTTTGGGATTTGTCCTTGGTTATACCGCAGTCTGAGTATGAGCGAGATGACAATTAGAGAAAAAACAAAGAAATACCTAGCCAGAGATGCCATTTATCATTCCTTCAGCTGGGCTGGTGTTTTCATCTCACTTTTTTTTCATTTTCATGTTAAAAAAAATAATCAGTCTTAACTGAGGTGACTGCTCTAGGAATGACTTGCAGGAGATGCAAATGCTGAGTGCTCGCACATCATGTGTTTGGAATTAAAAGCTACAAACCACTATTCCCACGCAGAGTGAATGTATAGAAGTTTGCCTTACCTCATTTATAGCTTGATGAGGGCCAGTACGTGCTGCTGTCTCACACATTCTTGGAGTTTTAAATAAGTATAAAACAATACATATATAGGTAGCAAACAGAGACAAAGACGCCAAGCTATCAGGCCTAACAGGTCATACTTTGCTGTCAGTTAAGTACAGGTCTGAGCTTTTCCTCATGCAAGGGGCCCCATCACCCTTGTTTGATATCTAAACCCTTAGGGTGGTTTGTGTTTGGTTCCGAGGCGCTGCTCCCTGCACTGCTTCTGGGATCCTTCTGGAGTGGAATAACAGGACCTCATCCAAGACAGAGTCCCAGGGTGGGTCAGCTTGGGTCCCACTCCACCAGCAGCATGGAGCGGATGCTGCCAGGTTTTAGTGGCTTCTTCCAAGCCTAGTTCTCCAACTCTACCCTAGCAGGTCCTGGGACTTCATGCAGGATCCCTCCACATCACATTATACATGCAAAAATACAGCAAGATGCAAGCCAGACCTCTCTTTACTTTGAATAAATAATAAAAAAATTATTTTAAAATACCTTTAACACTTTTTCTGAAGTCTGTCAGGCTCTGTGAGGGGGCATCTGGGACCCAGAAGAGCCTAAACATTCTTCATTATCAGGCCAAGATTCCCAGTTACAACTTATTTCAGCTTTTATTTGCTAGAACCCCATTTAACAGCCTGGTGAAAGCTGCTCCGCTTGCAAGAGCCTCACCTGTACACAACAGCAGGGATACGCTTCCAGGATCGAAAGCTTGCCACACTCTCTAGCTCTTTATCCGTGATCCAGGCAGGAACTATGATTTCCTGGGGGTAACTACCACAGAGCCTGTGAGAAAAGTGGTGCAAAGGGTTGAACGTAAGCAATACAGAGCAGTTGCACACTTCCGAGACACACAAATAAGCACTATAAGCAACCTGACAGCTGTTCATCTCAGCAAACTGCCATTTTTAACAAAATTTTCCTGTTTCAATGTATGTTAATAAACTCCTCTGCATATACAAAAAGCACTGTGAACATTGAGGTATATAACTGCACTTCAGAATTAGAAAATTCAAGCTGGTGTTTTCTCAGGAAATTCACACGTAGGCGATTAACTCCAGCTGCTGAAATAAACTGGACCACAGAAAAGAAATTCCACATCTCTCAATGCTAAAGAACTAGCCACTCTATTTCTGGGTCACCAAATACAGAAGCAGAGCCACCCTGGGCTACTGGATTCAAGACAGAAAACTTGTGTAAGTGTGGGAAAAAGTAAATTGGCTCATCAACCCTTGCTGAAGGCACTGACTTACGTTTGACTGGCTAACTGGAGCTTTCTTCTGCCTCCTACTCCACGATATAACTAATAAAGCCATGACTGCCAATGAGAACAGTGCAAGCAGTCAGTAGAGTGAGTGCAATATATTGCTGAACCACAAACTAGTTCATCCCCAGTCCATTCCCTTAAAGGGATGCAGTTATTGCACAAGGACAGACATGAACACGTGTCTAAGACCATTCTACTCTGAAAAATATATCAATCCTCCTGAAAAATGCTCTTTTCTTAAGCGCTGGCCACAAGGAGGAAAGGATTAGTTTGTGTCTTCTGCTTCCATATGACACATGAAGTTTTTTTCCTTTTTCTTTAGTATTAAATATGTAAGGAATAGCCATTTTTTCTTCCCTAGATTTTGAGAGACCAAGACAGATATTCTTCTTGTGGTGACACCAACCACCAGCTGCAAGTCATTACCCTGCAAAGACAAAGCAATGAAACACATTTCATCACCAAGTGTTACTGCTGGGTTTGCTCTGAATTGGATTAGGGATCAGCCAGTACACTCTGTCCTACCCCTCAATGGAGGAACACCCTCCTCTGCTCCAGCAGCTAGAGAAAAGGACATTTGTCTATGCTGTCACCACAAAGTGATGAATTTTCTTATTTTCCGGATCTACAAGCTTAACTCTTCCAAACCAACTTTTTTTAAAAAATACAAGTCTTCGTCATAAGTTAGAGAATAAGATACAATTAAAAAAAGGTTTTTTTAAAAGTTCAGTCATACTCCACTCAGCCTATTTAAGGTTTCCCCTTCCTCCATTAGAATGCTTATTCTCTAAGAAGCAGATCAAAATCTGGTATTTCTAAGCCTACAAAAAAAATGTAGCAGCTAGTAAAATATTAAATAATATATTAAAAGAACATTTTTTCTATAAAACAGCAAAAAATCATAATTCTAATCATCCCTTATTAGGAACTGTAGAACTTGGAAAAGTTCCAGTAATTTGCTATAACAAAATCAGTGTCTTGAGATGCCATTTGGCTGTGAATCAGCAGCCCACATAACTTACTTGTACTTCTCATTGATGTTGGAAATCCTCCAGGCATTGTTCATATCAAAACCCATCCGTTCGACTTCATTTTTAAACCTTGAAGTTACATGTTCTCCTGGGTAGCAAAAGCAGAGAGAGAAAATAAATGCGAAATAAGTAGTAAGATTCCTACCTTTCAAAATAGTTAGAGAAAAACCACCGCTGTGCTCTTACTTATTAAAAACTGGAAAGGGAAAGGAACAGTCCAAAAACACCACCTACATTTCACAACCCTGTTTTGGAATTCCGCATCAGGAGAACCACAGCTTGTACTGATGGCTCTCCCCGGTCAACTCTCTAGAAGTGCTGAAGTCCGTCACGGACTTTTTCTCTGAAATGACCAGCTTCTGTAAATTCATGCAAGAAACAATAATGCTGCAGACCGGAACCAAGCACATCAGTAAAAGCAATTTAGATCCATCAGCAGCCTTAGAGGAAAAATGCTAGTAGTTTTTCTTCTCTGAAGTTCAGAATAATTTTGTATCAACGAGAAGAACGTGAAGCTCAGGTCCAACCGATACGTGAAGGGGTATTATATGGAATGTGGTCTGAAACTTGGGCAATCTCCATTTAGTATGCAATTTTAGCAACAGGTTTCCTGTATGACTGTAGACAAGCCCTGTAATTTAACCTGCATCTCAGTTTGCCATCTGTAAATTGGACATTATTCCTCCATGAGTCATGTGGAGATATGAAGTCATGTGGAGATATGAAGATAAAATGCATAAACGATTGTTTGACACAAGTATCAGTCACAAGATCCTCACAAATTCCTGGATCAATATATTAAAGGAACAGGAATGAGCTCCATTTATTTTCTAGACACTTTTTTAAAAAGTATCAAAATACAGTTGAAAAATATACAACGGTAATAAGTCGTAATTATTCTGATAAGACAGAAAATCTAGAGAATTAGAAGGTACTCCATCAACATGTAGAATAATGTACAAAATTTCCAGGTTCACAGAGCTAAGCAACATGATAAATTTAATGAGCATGTGAGCAACACTAGATAAAATGATTCTGAAAGTCCGTCCATTGCTTGTCTCTTTAAATTACTGTATCATTAAATCATGAGGCTGAGCATCACCCAGCTGGGGAAAAAAAAAATCTGTTGAAAAATTAATGCTTTAAGCATTACATCTTTCCATTGTATACTTCAGAAAAGCCTTAAAAACTCAGGTCTTTCAATATCTAAGAAATATGTAGATACGTATTTATCTCAAAGAGGTAAATGTACATGTCAAACATTTTTTTCTGTGACATTACAGAACAATTAGATAAATCTAGAGAAATAGGTAAATTAAGAATAAAGACAGCAGCCTAACTGCAGGACTTAATTAACTGTGAAAGAAAAGCTGGAACGTTATTCATTCCTACAGATCAGACCACACAGTGAAAGTGGTACTTTGCAAATCTAGACATGCTTTACAATACGGACAATGTGCAAGAGATCTGCATAATGAGATTCTTTTGCTTTTTGAAAGGTAAAACCTGACAATGACACTGAGTGCCAATGGAGAATATTCACTCTTCAAGGCACATAGAGGTAAAAATCTATGGACCTTATAGTATCATGGAATGGTTGAGGTTGGAAGGGACCTTAAATATCATCTAGTTCCAACCCCCTGCTACAGACCAGGACACCTTCCACTAGACCAGGTTGCTTAAAGACCCATCCAACCTGGCCTGACCCCTACCATTTATTGCCTTTACATCATGTCACTGGTACAACAGTACCATAAAAGAGAAACAGTTCTGCCTCCTGTGTCATGCATTTTCTGCAGAAGGCTAGTCTCAGTATCACACAGGCACTGTAGTTCTGCTCTGCCTTCGCTATCACCAGATCAACTAGACTGGAGCTTGCCACCACTTCCCCGCTATCTTCTAGCCACCCACTCACATCAGCTGCGTCAGTCCCTGTTTTATGAAAGTTGGACAGGCCCATGGAGATGGGCAGCTCTGTGAAGAGCCCTTTGATCCTTTGTCAAGTGCAGAGGTGAAACTGGGACAATACATTCCAGCCAGACATTCCAAAAACCTCTGTCACATTCTTCCTTAGCAGTGACTTTTTTTTTTAAAAACAACAACAAACCCTTTATTGAACAGCAGCATGCTCTTGCAGCACTGAGGGTGGGCTTCATTACCAGCTGCTTTGAGGAATAGCCATAAAACTTGTGGCACATCCTTAAGGACTTTTCTGGATAGCAAATGAGAATACTGGAAACATCGCCCAGCTACCGATGCTGCATACTGCCAGTAGGTTTTAAATGAAACACATAAAACTACATGAAAATGAACTATTCTGTTTGATTTCTCATTTCTCCCTCTTTATTTGTCAGCTACTGTGCATGTCATGAAATCATAAGCGTTCCTCTGAGAAATGAAACCTAGCCTTTACAGTTTGTCCGAACCTCCTGAAACGCTGGTATTTTAAGAGGCGCTTTGAGCCAAGATGGGTAATATTTTCAAAGCATCCAAATCAACTCTCAAAATCAGAGAAAAAGCTATACATTTTGTGAACTTGTGCCCTCTGAGTATAAAAGCTGATCTTGTGAGCCACAGATCATATATCCCATTACATATATTGATAACAACTCACATTTTTCCCCAGAAGTTGATATTGTGAGATTGTGGAGCAACTTAGTATTTTTGTCCATATCTACCAAATATTGGGCTCCTTGGATGTAAAAAAATAAATTACAATGTCTTGGGATTAACTTCTTCAATTCCATTCCCATAGATTTATTTCAACTATAATTCAACTCTTAGGAGAATATCCACTGCCAAAAATAAGCTACAGGGAAGAAAGTTACTACATTAAAGAAAATTATTTGATAGACATACCCACAAGAAAAAAATTTTCCTGCCAAATGTTAATAAAAAGGAAAATGCTGCTTCTTATCCTAACCTAGTGTTAGGTTGAAGCCCATCCGTTGCCGTGAGGAAGAGAAAAGGACTACAAGGAGACTTAGCAAGCTATCTACGTGTCTGCTATCTTCCAGTTCCTGAATTTAGTTAGGAGGGAAAAGACCTGAGTTTAAAATACTGCTCTGAGAGGTTTTTTCCCTTTTTTTCAGTAACTGCTAACTAAAGTGTGTAAAGTACAGGAACAGGAACCAGAACCAAGGAAAACCTCCTCCCAGCTGCATGCTACCTGTTGACTGCTCTTCCTCAGGCACCAGAGAGATTATAGTCTTGGCTCAGCCTCAGACCAGCTGCAGTAACAAGGACAGAATCACACTAACATTCCTCAACCTAACTGGGACTCTTCTCAGATGTGTGAACTGTGAGTGGAGAGCCTCATACTGGACAGGCCCTGGAACTCAGATTTCCTTATATTCAAACAAGTGCTATAACCACCAGCATCCCAATTTTTAGCTTTTATTCACTTGTGGGTGTCTAAAACTTTCCAGCAAGGATGATATTTTACTAAATAGGTCGCTGTCTTACAGCTGTAAATGGAGCAGCTCAGGGACTTCCTTCTTCACCTCCTGCTCCTCAATATGCATGAAGACCACTGTTCTAGGCAATTACAAAAAAACGTGGGAACAATCAATACAAAACGGTTGGGTTGGAAGTTGCTGCCATGGTGAACAAAATGTTGTTAGTATTATATATAACTGACTAAATCAAACCCACCACAATAATTTCCTCAAGATATTCAGTTACTGCTTTGCATATTGATCCCAAAGTAGCTACAGTGGGAGCAAATCTCTCCTTTGTTCAGACAAAACAAAACTCAGACTGTGTGGCAGACATGCAAGACGTGAAGGGAGACCTCGCTGTAAATGAAGATATACTACACCTATATAATTACCACATACAGTATATTCACCAGCTGGTGAAGAAGTGCAAGAACTTATGTATTAAAGAGAAATCCCATACTGGAATTTTCCATGTTTGGTTTACAACAGCACAGACTGAATTTGTTTGAAACTTTTTTTGAAAGTTCTGGATTTAAGCAAACGGGCAGTTACTAGTCGATGCATTTGTGATGGTCCCCAAAGTGTTTCCACATACCTGGCCGACACAAATCCCCGTGCTGTTCCTTTTCACTAGCATATACCTCCATACACCAAGCATGATAGGCAAATGAGAAAAGGTCTTCTATCTTCGAAGGAGGGCGGATGGCATTGTTCAGTCGCTTAAGCCAATCTTGACATTGCTCAAAAGTAGAAAACTGACACCTGTCCCAGAAATAAACATTTATCTATTAATTTTCAGTGAAAGATGCCAGACTATAGATCTGACAGCTGACTATGAAAAGATCTATGAAAGCCAAAGGTGGGAACAAGCATCTTATCAATAACTTAGTTCTGCTTCTATGTACACACTAATGGATAGTAAAAATGAAACCTTTGGATATTAGTAAAGAAATACACACTTCGGAAGTCAAAATAAACTGTAAGCAGGAAAGCAATGTTCTGTGATTGTGAATAAACCGGTGGCATGCCCTACTAGTCATGAATGAGGGAGACACTTATGCCTGTGTTTACTAAAACCCAAGGACAGTACCACTGAGTTCAGCCTGCAGCTTTCACACGGCCAAAGACAGGAATGCGTTACAGCAGCTTGCTGACTGGTGCCCTCAGATGCAAACTCACAAAACCATCACATGCATTATAATCTATGCAGTGTACTCCCGTAAACAAGAATGCGTTTTTCATCAGACATAGGAGAAATATCCATTTGTTTAATATACTTGAGAATAATGAGGACAAACTCCAGTATCTGAAATCCTACATTATTCCCCTATCTTATATGCTAAGATTCTCTTTCTGGCCTTGGTGGGAAGCATAATGTTTTTGAAACTGAGCTTTGCCTAACAGTACAGACTAACAACAGCTAGTGAGAATATTCCCTGCACAGGAGAAATAATCTTCAAAGCAGTACATTAAAATTACATTAGCTTGTCTTTTCAAAGAGGATTCCTGGACCCTTTAAAATAGAAGGGTAGAGATAAAATCAGTGATTTATTTTGCTCTGACAGATTTCTTCAAGATTTTATTAGTTATGAAATATTCATCAAGTATTTACATTCAGCTCAGTCTGTGTTCTACTGCATTCATAGTTAATGATAGCATCTGTATTCTCTAAGGGCAGGATTTATTACCCTTACCTGCAAATATCTAAAAATCACTCAGTGGAAGGAAAAAGACATGTCCAACTCATGAAACGTGTCTAAATAGCTGTGAGGAACTGCACCCTGGAGGTGTTTATTTCCCATCATTGACTATAAAGCAAGCCGAGACTACTAGCTTAGACTGGGTAATTCTCTATTAAATATCCATAGTCAGACAAGATACATCTCACCCTGAAGACCCCATTTTCCTTCTAAATTCTTTTAAAGGTAGTGTTGCAAATAACAAGTACTATCTTCACTTGAGCCCTGTTATTCAAAAGACAAACTACTTCGCTCATGAAAAGTACATGAACATGTTCTAAATCTGGTATCTCAGCCCCATGCTTCACAATCTTCCAACAGCCAGTGTCACTAACGACTGATTCTCAGAGATGCAATTTTGAAGGGAAATTCATAAGGAAGGGCATAAATACAAATAACTTGTATTCATTCTACAATTAGAAGAGAAATAACAAATTAATGTAGAGAGGAAGGGTGACTTTTTTAAATGTCAAGAGCTACAAGAGGAAGTTAAATAATTCAAATTAAACTAAATA
Source organism: Phaethon aethereus (assembly GCF_964289735.1). Taxonomy (NCBI): domain Eukaryota; kingdom Metazoa; phylum Chordata; class Aves; order Phaethontiformes; family Phaethontidae; genus Phaethon; species Phaethon aethereus. The sequence goes on along the minus strand of NC_138593.1, from coordinate 14,779,406 downwards.
TTACTTCTAAAGTAAAATCAGTCCTCATCAAAATACGGCATTTCAGGAAGCAGCTGGCCTGTTAAACATTCTGAGTGCTCAGATATGACTGGGGCTCATTTCATTATACAAAAGGTACTGCCAGCAAACATTTAATCAAAAAGAAATGTTCCTTTCTTGTTAATTAAAGTTTATGGATCAAAATTAATTTCTGCAGCAGAAAAGTAGGAAATAGCTGTAGCTCAGGCACAGTAGCTCAGAGACTCGTGGGGCAGACTCTAAAGTCTGCTGTAGGACAGACATAAATACTCCCTTCCACATGATGCTATCTGCTTTACTGGGTTACAGAGGGGATTGCAGACCTGGCTTTACCCTTACTCCCTCCCTTTCTTTTCCAATAGGCTACTATGTCTTAAGGATAGCAACTGTACCCTCACAGCTCTTAAAAATGCAGGGTGGCTGACGCTGTCCAGACTGAAGGTTTCATGCAGAACTGCACAAGCCCATACGTCAACCCTCCAAATGCCAAATCTTGATTAAACATATTTCCGAGAAGTGTATGTTGCAGTGGTTTTATCTAGTTCTGTATCCTGGTCAGGCATTGGAACAGGCTGCCCAGGGAGGTGGTGGAGTCGCCATCCCTGGAAGTGTTCAAAAAACGTGTGGATGTGGCGCTTCAGGACATGGTTTAGGGGACATGGTGGTTCTGGATTAATGGTTGGACTTGATGATCTTAAAGGTCCTTTCCAACCTAGTGATTCTATAACTAACTGAAGCAATACATTATAACTGTAAGGCAGGGGAAAGAGTGAGCTATGAATTTCAGAATAAAATCAAGGTCAGCCACTTCAGCCCAGACCAAGGTTTGCTGCTATACTGTATCACAGCAAGCAAAAATGCAGACCGTCTTTGCTCCCATCCTCTTTACTAGAATGCCCAACTATCATACACAAAATCAGACTAAAGAAAATCTTTTGAGGGAAAACAAGTCCACTAAGTAAGAAAATACATTTCCTTAAAACATCACAGCTGTCCAGAGCATGTGGAAAGCAGTTACCCCCCATTCACATTCAGCCTGTTCGTACCTTATAACCTTGCAGTCTTTGCAAGTCAAATGAAGTTGAAATATATCACGGCACTCAACACTTTCTATAAGCTGCAATGGAACCTGCAATTAAAAAGATAATAAAATTTTATTTCAAACAGACTAACACTAATTTCTTTGCATATCTCACAAGGATTTATTATAGAACTACGTGGAGCCTGAAAAGAGGGAGAGAAAAATGAAGAAAAAGAAGTATAACCACTTCAACAGCTCTGAAGTATGGTACCATATATCAGTAGTTTCAGCTCCATTGCTGTATAGTCCAAAAACCTTAAGGGGTCACATGAAAACAGCTGAGAAGACTGCAGCACTGGTGACAAATGTGAAGGCAGCAAAAGCAGCAGAAACCCACAAGCTCCTCTCTCATGGAAGAGTCTTTCTCTTATAGGTCTACATTTAGGGATCTTGGGAATGTAATTTTAGCTGTCAGTGTAAAAAATTAACTGCTAAGCAAGATCCCCCTTAACAGACTGCTGCAGTCTAGATGCTTGTTATATGGAAATATTCCATATTTCCTCTCCAAAGACACAATTGGTCTGTTTAGATCAACACTCATGATCAAAGCAGTCATATTTAGAGTAATAATGCTGAATCATTCATTTTTAAAGGTGCAGTTATATGCATTTATGTTTTGTGGAACACGTAACTAGCAGAAGCTTGATCAGGCAAAATGTGTAAGTGCATGCCAGTACCTTTACAGACAAACCACAAGACAAAAATACCAGTTTTCATTAATATTTTTGTACCCTTACCTGAGACTTAAGTAAAAGTTATTATTCAACTCATACATAACTGTCTAAGTTCCAAACACAGAGAATTTAGCTAATACCAATAATAAACCTGAAGTGTAAAACTGTTCGAACTATTTATTAGGTTCTACTGAACATTACACAAGGCAACAAAACCTCTGCCATCAAGACCCTTCAGTACAAAGGCTACCAGAGAAACATTCAAATACTCTGTTATCTGCTTTGCCATCAGAGGAGAATGATCCAGCAGCTTAAGTTCTGGCTTGGGGTTTACAAGATGTGGCTGTAAGATCCTGCTCTGCCACTGTCTTTCCACATGACTCTGGGCAAGCCCTTGAAGGTCACCTCCAATCAAGGATCTGGGGTGAGGAATCAAGACAGCTTCTACTCAGGCACCACAGCTTAAAAAGTACCTGATTTCAGTGGAATGGAAAAAGAAAATGGAACTAAAAACAGTAGGCAAGGGAAAGAGATGTCTCAAATACAAGCCACAAGAAAACGTACTCTGAGCATGAAGATGCCTACAGAAAGCCAATGGTAAATGCTGTGCCCAGGAGAGTGACCAAAACTCTCATGTCTCTTGGGAAGGCAGGCACACAGCTCACAGCTCCACCTCTTGTGTCCCTGCCAAATCTAAAGCTGGGAGTCCAGAGTCCTCTTCTGAATGCAAAAGCTCAAATCATTGCCCAGAGCTCACAATCCCCCAAATACAACCGGCAGGTATTGTCTTAATGCTCAACCTTTATCCTTGCCGTTGTCAGACCACAACAAAGCAGCAGTGCTGGACTCTCATAGCTGGAGAGCACTAACCCTCACCTCCCATGGTCAGGAAGACTGGTACAGGTAAGTCCTTCTTTATTCCCTTCTTTATTCCATTTGTTGTAACTGGGCCATCAATGGACAGAAAATTCATGCACAAGGAGACTAGACAAGATGGTGTCTGACTCAACAGCCCTGCAGTTGGGGTATTCAAATAAAGCTGGAACTTGAATTTTGGTCCATGTTTTCAGTGTTATTTCAGACCTGTAATATTTTAGTATATTTAAGACCTGTGACAGTCTACTATAATTACATAACTAGCAATATGAAGGGGCACATGAAGCGAGGATTCCCTGCTGTGAGAAGCCCCGTCTTTATTCACCATCCTTAAGCTCAAGTGGACTGCAGAGTCACCTGCAGAGAGTAAGAACAGTGAAGATGCTGACAGGCTTAGATACCAATGTAACAGAATATTTAAACGCATTACACATAACATCAGATGTACTGTTGGTACAGTTAATCTTTTATTTTAACTGCTAATTTCTTCCACGTCTTCTCCTACTTGATTCTAGCCTGCAAGGTAGATAAATTGTTGTGATAGTTTTGTCTAATACGACAAAAAGATTAAGGAACTGGAACAGACCTCGGACACACCCAATAAATTATTTAAATATACCATTGACTTACACAGCACCAACATGGAAAGTAAGGTACCTTTCCCTAACTGAATGAGTTAAGACTCCAGAAGACTTGCTTTTTTTAGTCAAATGCTGCTTTGTCTGTTAATATCATTATTTCTTTTTTTTTTCCCCAAGCCCTCTTTTATTGCATTTTTCTCCATGTCCATCTTCATTTAAGCAGTTCTTCATCTTGCTCCCTCCTCCTAGCAGTCTGGTTCTAGCACCTCTTCCTCCTGTCTGCACTCTAATGACATACTAAGTATCCTTCTACTCCTGCATTACTTTTAATTTCTTTTTTTCAAAGTCACTCTTTGTTCTATGCCCTTTCAGTTTGCCCCCTGCTCAACAGCCATTCTTTTTTCTCTTGACAGTCTACATGCAGCTCACCATCTATTTCCTTAGAATCTGCTGGTTTTTCTTCAGGGCAACCTTCACATCAATCTTTTTAATTTTCTTTTCCGGTCATAAAAACCTGTCCTCTGATCTTCTTGCATTTTCAATCTCCTTCCTGTCCATTATTCTTCTCCCAGTAAAACTCTGGAAAATTATCTGCCTTCATTCCCTATTCTTTCCCACTGATAGCCTTCCGTTTTCATTGTTACATTTTTCAAACTGATGCATGCAGCAAGTCAGACACCCAGTGCAGTGAGCTTGCTCTTGAAAGAGCCATCAATTCTATTTGCCATATAATAGTGGCTATCGAAATAAAGCAGTAGAGAAGCAATCATTTTTGCTTTTGTAAGAATAAACATGCATTCTTATCCAAGGCCAATCATACCGCATTAGAGAGCATACTAGAGCATCGTGCTCTTACAGTATCTGTCTCTTGATTGTCTCTTTAAAATTATCTCATTTTAAGCAATAGCAACATTCTACAACTCAAACTTTTCCTTCTTTGAAATTATTTTAATTACTGGAACTGTTATCTAACAGCAGTACAAGATATATTTAGAGAAAAATACCTCTGTAGTTAGAAAAAGCACAAGTTATGTTTATGCTGCTGAAACAACCCACCCCAGGGCTCGATCCTTGACCACAACACCAAGTGGTACGCAGTCGACCATGGCCAGGCTGCTATAAGCCAGCCCCTTCACGAGTGACTATGCTATATGGTCTACCCTATATACTACTTGGCCCGAGTCTCTCCTGGAAACCATGTGGCACCCAGGGACCATGGGCTGTAATTAGTTCTTTCTTCTTGTTTTCCCGGTTCAGAGCCTGAGATAATGTCAGGGTTATGTTACAGACTGGTTACTTTAAACAGCACGACGCCAAGGCTACGTGCTATATGTCCTGAAGCGTGGTATAATATGACATACAGAGGAACTGAGGATGCAAGGGCAGCTCAGAAGGTCTTCAAGGACTCTCCTAGGTGGAAGGAGTCAAACCCCCCCCCGGTGCAATCTTGTTCAGGAGTACCTGAAACAAATTTTGGTTTTCATTACAACTAATTACACTTAGGTTTTGTCTTGAAGGCAATCATTTAATCCCCCTCTGCTTCCACAATTAACATGCATGCAACATGAACAAGTTGAGCATCAGGACCTGAGAACGAAACAAGGACTAAGCTACTGTTCAGCACAGATGAACCACAACTGTGCTACATATATAAGGAAGATACCAAACCAACCGTTTTTCCATTAAAGGCCAAGCAAAGGAAAGCTCACACTAAAACTCAATTACCAAGTATGTATGTCTCCCTCATCTTGCCAGCATTACTTTTTTTTACTGTATCCAAAATCTACTATTTGAAAGAAGCTACAAGTCCCTCGTTTCATAAACTACACTACCATTTTAATTCTCCGATAAATGCAATTAGCTTACAGGGAGAAAAATGATTAGACAGAAACACTGACCAGCTGCAAAGTTTGCAATTTTCTTAAGGAAAGCCAATCAATAGAGATTGGCCTGGGAACCAAACTTCCCATGTGCACCGAGATCGCTGTTGAGTCTGCATTTTTATCCCACGGATAAATGTAAGTCAACACTTTTGAATGTCATAATCCCTCCAATTTATGCATGGTCTACTGGATCTTTTGGGTTTGCATTTAAAATACCATGTTGCTATTACTACTGTGATCTAGGAAATTATCCATGGAAAAGACTTATGCATACAGCTGTTTTCTACAGTGTTGCAAGTGAGCATGATAAACTTTTAAATGTATTTATTTTCAAGCCCAGGTGCAGCAAGTGATCTAGCAGCATTGTGCTGCTTACTGAGGTTTCACAAGAATCACTTTGACAGCCAGTCTATTGAATTGTAAACAAAAAAGAGAACAGTGAGGTAAAAAACCCCAAAGTTCAGGAATCAATTTTTAACTGGATTCCATTTCCTTCATGCAATTGCCTTTAAGGGGCAGGCAGTTGACATGCATACTGCTTTCTCTGGAGGACCATTTCTACCATGAGAAAATCCCACGTACTTCAGGAGGAAATGCCTGTATAGAACAGCTGCACATTCAGACATGGGGAATCAATTAGTTTTACAAATACTATAATATAGATAGTTGCTAAGAATCCTCTTCCTTACACAGAAGTACATCTCTCCACTGAAGTCACCAGGTTGTTAGTGTGGTTGGACTTAGGATAGTAGCTCTTATGAAAAATCACTCAAATACCTCCCCCCCAACTCCTAACATTAGTAAGTATTTTTACTTTTTTTAAATGGTCGTCTTAGTTTTTTTTCTGAACAGCTCTAGTGATATAAAAACAGCAGGAAAGAATCAAGGTGAACTCCATCAAAACTTACTCTGTGAAGATTTAATTTAGAAAATCACCATCTGATCAATAATTTTGATCAACAATAGCCAAAGTGATTATTACTCCTAAATTTAACAATTTGAAAATGGTTCCTAATTATTGCAAGTATGTTTTATCCTTAAAGCTATTCCAAATCCTGTCTGCTTTAGATTCCAGTAGAGTTCATACTATGTTATCAGTGATGGACATATATGGTTACAGAATAATCTACGTTCTGCTCTACCACATACACTAATTGAATCATTCTGGTTAATGATGACATATGAAGCAGCATTAACAACCTGGGAGATATCAGATAGCGAGAGGGCAGAATACTGGATATGAAAGTCAGGGAAGCAAAATCATCATAATACTGACAAACTTTTTATAGACTTTTTCCTGAACACAAAAAAATATTATTATTTAAGAAAACATCAATTCTTTTTACTGCTCAAAAACGTTAAATTGAAAATTCTTAAAAATTAATACCCCAAATTATCCTAAGGACAGATATGACAGTAAGTGCAGTACATGCATTAGTGGCTTCTCTATCATTTCCTGGCATTCCTCAGGACAAACTCTTCATTTCTAGGGCTACTCTTGTTTCTCACGCCTCAGTTCCTTGTTTTTAAATGTTCAGTCCTTTGCTTGTCAATTCTAGTTGCCAATTTCACACAGCATTCAGACTCTGAATTAAGAAAGTATATTGTATTCCTTACTGTTAGATTATAGATTTATTGTAGCAGGCCCCTTGGCAGAATTCAGCCCTAGAATTCATGTTTGTACCACAAAGCAGCAAAAGAATCCTACAGAACACGTGTGTTGTAATGCATCTTCTCTCTGTTGCCAAAGCACATAGAGATGCATCTGGCTGGACCGCACTTGAGGCATCCCAGCACCTAGCTGACCCTTGGCTACCATTCCAATACACAGTGGCACTTACAGCTTAACTTAAGTCTCAAGTTACACTTCAGGATTCACTACAGAGTAAGAGAAGTGAAAAGTTACACTACCTCTGCGTATGTACATACTTGTATCATCTCCTTTGTATGGTCAGTGGAAGATAATAGCCCTTAAATTTCCAATGCAATTTTTGTCATGGTAAGTTTTTTGCCATCATTTTGAGTAATTGCCAAGTTTAGAAATAATATCTTTATTTGCTGAATAACCCCACATAGTCTTGAATTTTAGCACTTTAATGCTGCACACAGATGCTCACCAGCCTAGCAGGCATGCCTATTCAGCCTACTACATCGACAACTCATGAACTAAAATAGCACTTAAAAGTGATTCGTGATAACCATGACACAGCCACATTTCAAAGTCTGTAGATAATATAGCCACAGACAACAAAGCAGCAAAGATTGAGTTTCAGTTAGTAAACAACAGTTTTAGAGTTAATAATTCCGTTCTGGAACAGAACAATGAAAAAATTAAATTTAAAGGTTTAGATGGCATCAAAAATCAAATCAGTTTAGGTGCACAGGAGATATCGCTGATGTTCCAGACCACTGTCACATGTGCCTCAGTCATGTATGTGTTGGACACTTGTCAATGCTTACATTTTGTTTCCCTGTAGTTTGTGTTTTACACTTAACTCACCACTGCATAGTTCAGGATTTGTGACTGACATGGCAATTGTGAACAGCTAGCCAGGGTCAGAACTTGTCTTGAAATAAGGAGATTGGTAAAAAAACATCATCAGGAGAAAAGAAATGCTTTTATTATTTGGATTTTATTTTACTGGTTTTATTACAGATATTCACAAAAATACTTCTGTGCCACTAGTAAGACTAGTTATGTCAGCATTATACTACTGCGAAGGACAATACAATGCCCCTTTAGTTTATGTCTAATGAACACGAGTAGCTGGACCTGTAATAATTTTTAAGAATGGATACTTAAGAGTAAAGCTCTTCAAAGAAACACGTGGGCATCTGAAGATGAGGTCCAATTCACAGATCTCTTACATCTGTGAGAGTACTTATACCATCCAACTTCAGGCATGTAACTTCAGTAGCTGGACCTACTTTTGAAGCTCCAAGCAAGGCATGAATCTAGCTTAGGTGCTCGAAACAGCCCTTTGGAAGACCTTTTATTTCTCTACTGAGTATATACAGAGCCTAGGGAGAGCAAATAGCTGACATAGCCAGCTGTAAAGAGAACATAAAGTTCAGTGATGTGAACTTACGAAGCCTGATTTTCAGAGGTGCTGAGTCATCTTTTGATGCCGAAATACATATCTGTTCTCCTGAAAAATGCGATTGGAACATCACAAAAGATTTCATTACCACTAACCTTAAAAGGCAGGATCAGTGTACTTTTACCCTAAACTCTTATGTGGATTGAGTTCAGAATACCTGTGTTACCATAGTAGTACAAATAACACTTACATTCACAACAGACTCCTTGAATTTGATGTGAAGCCTGTAATTAGAAAGTGCAATGATGGCATCCTCCGCTCGTCCTACATACTCCGTACTCTCACCATGAAGTTCAATGAATGGAACCTTCAGAACAGGAAGAAAAATCTCTCAGAAACCATTTAACAAAAATATGTACCTCCTGTAAGCAGTCAAGCACACATCAAAATCAAGATGAAACACTCCTGAGATATCAGCCTAGCTATTACTGCTAAGAAGGAAAGTCTTGGGTAAGGTTAGTTCAGAGGTTAGTTGCAGGCTTTTTAAAAAATGATTCCTCATTTTCTCTTAATTTTCCCCAAGTAGTAAGTGTTTGGTCAGGGAAAGCAATGAAATTCTATGAAAAATCTGAGCAAAATACCCTCATTTTGGCAAGCAGTCTGACCAACCCCTTGATTTATGCTCTTGGTCCCTTACTCAATGGAGAGTGGCATTTCCATAACATTATTAAATTCATCCTAAAGTAGGCAAACCATATAAGATGAATAGTCTATGCTACTGGCCCCCAATATTCATTAAGCAAGCTTGGGTAATCAGCTTAGACTGGATAGATAAAAGCTATGCAGCTGAAGTCACGTGAACAAATCATACTTTTTGCTTCATATTTCTCACTGCAAATACAAAAATGCACAACATGCTGCTGTTTTATAAAGTTAGAAAACCTGCAGTCATTCTACATTGCGCATAATTGCAACTGTTTAATTAAAAATGTGACTAAAGCCCAATTTACCTGAGCTGCATGAGAAGTGTAAATGCTCAGCTTGAAAATAATCTGGTTTTACACCATTTTAGCTTAAATCAATTAAGAATATTTTCCATTAAAATGAAACAAACTGTTCAGTTGATAGAGAGTGTCTACATGGATAAATCATTTGAACTAAACTGATTTCAAAAGGAACTTTGGAAAATTACAAAAAAATATCCATTTTGTGCAACATAAGACCCTTGGCTTCTCGGTAAACAAGTAGTAATGGTAGTATTTAGCTAGCTTAGTGTTATTTTTAACAAAAACCCAAAGTTCTAAACTATGGAATTAAACCTAGCACTTGAAATTACTACACAAGTAATGGCTATATTTTCCAGACATGCTAAGGAATCTCTTGTAATATAATGCAGAAGTTCTCTGTCCTACCAACAGTACCCGAGTATTTAAAAAGAAAATCTGTTTCCCCTATTACTGTGCTCAATTGCAAATGAAAATTCTATAGGAGAGGCCAAAGAATACATGGGTCAACTAGAGATATTGTTATCTTAACTGGGAAGGAGCAGCGTGGCAATTACCTGAAGGTTCTCATCCTCTCGGATCAGCTGCTTCCTAGGAAAAATCTGATTAGCCTGGATGCATTCAAGGCTGTGCTGAGTCTCTTCATCCTGAGAAACAAGGTGTAACAGTTAGCTTCAGCACTGTCACTTGCTGCCTTCTTCACCACACAGCAAGCTACCAATGACTAATGAAAAGCTCAAACTGGATGAAGTGTTTAGGGAATTCAGGTAGCAGTAACTTACTAAACTTTCAAAGACAAACACTCAAACAATTAAATATATTAGAAACACACTTCCTGTCTCTAAAGTCATAAAAAGAGAGAAAGACTTGAAAGAGTAGTGAGAAAAGAGCGTTAGCCTAGTCTAGCACTACACTTAAAATTCAACAACCCCACATGTAAACATTAATTCTCTAATGTTTTTCAGATGTTAGCCTACTCTTTGTAACAGACCCTACAAACCCCTTCTGCTTACCATGACAGGCCCTTGGATAGGAGGAGAAATCCTCGTCTTTACTCACAATACTTTGAGGCTCTTCTTCACTTATTACTAAAATCTAAAAAAGCAGAAAAGTATAGCAAGGAAGTTAAATTAATTTTCTTTCAGCAAATAAATACCAAGTAACTTTTAAAGACTGAGAATTCAGCTGTTAGAAAACTGCAAGCAAACTAATTATGAAAAGATGAAATCCATATAAACTAACTCTCCTGAGAGACAAAATTGTTTCAAAATGTGTCTGGCTCCTTCTGTTCATTCTGAAAAATAATCTTTGAATGTACTGCTGGGACAATACCCATCTGAATGCAGCAATTAGACCACTGTTTATATAATTTAAATTAAAACATGTTCATCTAAGTCACCATGAATTTTCTCCCAAGTCATTTGCAGATCCCGGTTCCCAAATACATCAGTTATAAAACCAAAGGGATCATCGTGATCATTTAGTCTGATCTGTAATGTAACAGAGGTTGTCAGATCCTCCTGAAGTAATCTTGTTTCAACTATGGTATATGAACTAGAATTAATCTAACTATAAAATGAGGAATTTTATATGTATGACTCATTTTCTACAGCCATGCATGTATCAAAACATCCATTTTCTTGAACCAGCCTTTCCAAGAGTTCCAGATCACCCTACACTAGTGACTTGCTCTCTATCTAACAATCCCCCGATCTTTTCCTCATCTGCAAATTTTCTGGAAATATTGAAGCGTATAGAGTCTTATGAAGTTCATGTAATTGACCCTATTAGGAACTTAATTATTGAAGCTAATACAGGGGTTACAATTTGACTTTGAGATTTATCTTATATTCAATTTTTAAAATTCAGGTAGGTTCTTCCCTTTTAAAAAAAAAGGATTCATTCAGGTATTTTATGGGTTTTGCAGTCTACAGCACAGAAAAGATACAAACAAAAATGTATCAGTCAAGTTCAGTCAGTTCTCAGTTCATATGTCACCTTACTTGTAAATATATTTCAAATCATCAGTGTTTGTGGTTGACAGAAAACCACTTCAAATCCATCAGCTCACAAGCACACCACCACTGCAGGAAGCACTAACTACATCCTGTATGTTGTACAGAATATTTACAAAGGGAAAAGGAGCAGCAGATGCACATATTCTGAAACTAAAACATCCCACTGTCTAAAAACGACCAATGAGAAGAAAGCATTACACTGTCCCCAAAACCTCTCTTAAATAGGAACATCACAACAAAATGTCTTTATGTCCCCAGAGTATGGGAGAAACAGCATATAACAGCTTGCAAGTTAGTTCAAAGGTGCACAGCTTGCAGAAGGACATGTATGTGTGTATTATATATAAAAGGAGGAAATTATGAGCGGAATCGAGCTGTAACTGCCACTAATTCACTAAAAATTAATGCAAAAAGTGTTTAAAAATGGGATTTTGCATCTAAACAAGAAAAACAAAAGCTCTAAGACTTGCCAGAAGTCTCAATCTATCAGCTCTGGAAACTGATAAGAGAAAACAAAAAAACAACACACAAATGTCTGTGCCTGCAAGAGCAACGGAGAGTAGGAACATTCTTTTAAGTTATCAGAAACAAAGCAAATCTAGAAGTGCTATCTACCAACAGCAAGATGAAGATAGTATTATTGTTAATATTGGTTTAAAAAAGGCAGAATTATACATTTTTGTTTCAAAAGAAGCAGGAGGAGAAAGACAGTTCATATGTAACCCATACTGTAACAGATGAGAATATTCAAAGAACCACAATGATTAAAGCTAAAAGGCGATAAACTCATCAGGTTTGATCTTTAATATATCACAGGCCATAAAATTCCAGCCCTTGTGTTCAAAACAAGAGTTGCATTTGATTCCAGCATGACTTGGTATTTTACGTACGTTGTGTTTGGGTACGCTTATCTTCCAAAACCATGTCTGCTCTTGACTTGAAGATACCAAAAAAGGAGGGGTTCAGCAGGTCTCAAATGCATCTAGTTTCCACTTCTAACCTTTAGTTCTCACTGCATGTTTTTCAGATTACATGATGCACCATTCTCCTTGATCTACAAGATTTAAAAAAAATGAGCCTCCTGCTCAATCAAATTTAAAATGATGGCGGGCTAAGCAACAGGCTTATTTGTCCAATCAACCTCTTAGAGGTCATCTGTCACGAAAGGTGCAGACTGGATTAACTTTGCAGTATATCCTGATATAATAAAGGTTACTGGTTCAAAAGAAGACTGGTTTAAAAACTGTAAGGTTCACACAAATCTCCTTCTCCATCCTTAAATAATGATAAGCTTACACATTCAGCTATCAGGTCTACTGCCAGCAGAAGAGCAATGAAGAGTTGGGGCACATTTATAGGAACACTTTTGAGGAGGACTTCTCAGCTACCGCTCCCGTAGGCTGCTGGAGGCAGGCTGTTAGTACGACTGCCTTCTGCAACCAACTACCTCAACTACGGCAGTTTCAGTCTTAATGACGATTATCAGATATAAACTGTGATGCTGCCAAGACAAATAATAAAAGAACTTATAAAACTGGTTCTAAAACAAACAGTTTGCATGCTCACACTGCTTGTAGGTGTTAGTGAAACGCTTCATCAACTTAACTGCCATAACACAAGAGTACTTTTAAAAATTACTGGCAAAAATAGCAGGAAACATTGAATTGTTAGAATGAAGATCACTGATCTGATGGATAGACTGAATAGACTGAAAGAAATAATTCATTTCCCATCATGTCAACAAGCTGATCCAACCCCCTTCATGATCCCATGATCACTGGATTGAGCACAAGGGAAAGGAAATACATCACTGGGACCAGGGACAGGGACCACACCATATTCTCAGTAGCAACCCATACTGAGATTGTGTGAATTAACTCTGGAACCATACTTTCAATCTCAATTTCTTTCTGTACCGAAGCTTTCAAATCCACTTCCATCCATACACTTAGCAAACTCTTCCCAGTTAGTCATGTGAATAGAAAATTTGATAGGACAAGGGGTAAAGGTTTAAACTAAAAGCGGGCAGATTCAGACTAGAACTAAGGAGGAAATTTTTGACAATGAGGGTGGTGAAACCCTGGCCCAGGTTGCCCAGAAAGGAGGTAGGTGCCCCATCCCTGGAAACATTCATGGTCAGGTTGGCCAGGGCTCTGCACAGGCTGGTCTAGTTGAAGATGTCCCTGCTCACTGCAGGGGGGTTGGACTAGATGGCCTTTAAAGGTCCCTTCCCACCCAAACTATTCTGTGATTCTATGAAAAAGGATCACAGTGATTGTGTGACTCCTAGTAAGGGATTTCTGACTCTCCCTTTAAGAGCACTGCCTTAGAAGTAAGAACACAAGTATCCTCATACTGTCAACTCCGACAAGCCACTTCGTTGAATTTTACCCATGATAATGAACACACCCTGCTACTCTGGAAGACAGCTTGATACAAAGTGAGACTAGCACGAACTGGCTTAAGAAATCTGTTCTCAAGTTGACCCATACTATTTTGGTTTGATTAATTGCAGAGTAGAATCAGAATTCTTGTTTTGTTTAACTGCAGTCAGCAAATAATCAGCTCTTCCCTGACATTAATAAACCATTTCCCAGAAGTGAAGTCAAAGTGTTCAAATACAGCTTAGATACTAACTGACCAATGGTTCGTGAAAAGTACCTTCAAAAATTCAGGCTCCAACTTATAAGTAGGATCATATACAAATAGCAGATAGCTTATGCATAGTGTAGTGGAGCTGGTTTTTATTGTTAGGAATAATATTTTTTTTTTGTCAGGATTGAGGCCAAAAAAGGTTGTGTTATCAACGTACTCTGCTGCCCTTTCAACTGTAGTTTCACATATATTAAATTACATCAAAAACGAGGTTAGTCTTGTTAATTCTCCATCCTTATGTTCTGCTTGAAAGGATAAATGATTAGTAAAGGTTGTAACCTCAGACTCTGTTCAACCAGTATGGGAACATCTTAATTACCTTTTGTTTCAGATGTGCCTTCTGGTCTAAATTATGTACATAATTAAGCCTAGCAATAACCATCTGTTTGCCAGTGATTCTAAACAAAAAAGATTATATAAATGAGGATCATTTAAATTCACATATATTTAAATGTAGCTGGATCTATAGCATGGAAAAAGAAAAACTGGAGGAAAAAAGGGAAAAAGCAAGTACCCAAGTGTTTTACTTTCTTCCCCTGCCCAGATCCCGGATCCCATTTATTTTAGTATCAAAAATCAAACTGAGCTGACCCTCAGTCTCAAAACATAGCTATTTACACACAGTGTTACAGTTGCCATGTAAAAGTTTTAAATAGGAATCCAAACATTTTGACAAAGAAGCATTAGAAAGTTTGAGCACAAAATACTCAAGAATGTGATCCAGCTTTAGCAAAAGATGCTTTTGTTACAAAGTGAAAACACTTCTTCCCCTTTCACAGGTGGACGGAAATTATTCTGAGATAAGGGTAAGCACTTAGTTTCCCACATTTCAATCCCTGACAGCAAGGTTTCCCCTCTTTCCTGGCACCACATGTAGAAGTTACTGAACAGCTTTCCTAAGTATTTACTGGGGAAGCAGGTAACAATATGGACATTTGCACATTGCTCAGGAATAAGGGCAGGACAAAGAACCACCTTTGAAGATTTTATGTACAAGAGTCAGAAGTCATCTTTTTCTTACAATTAAAGGCTGCAAATTCCAATTCAGTAAAATATAGATTTTCTGTCTAACATCTTGGAAAATGCTTTATTTAATTAAGAGAGTAATCAATGATAACTGTAGAACCCATCGTCATAATATAGCTCATCTTATGAAAATAACAGGATTAACTTACGAAAGAATGAGAGATAAAACAGTCGTCTTTGTCCCAGAAAGTTTCAGACGATACCCTCCCGATACCTCACATTGGCAACTGCAAATAAAAAGACAATACTTTCAAACATAAACCTTCAATTGAAAAAAAACCTTATTAAATAGCCAGCAACTTATGCAAGAAACTCAACTGTTATGCTAATTGTCTTAATTAAAGAGGGAAAGTAAAAAGTACTAACTGCTATGTAATTTGTAACTATTGAGATCTTCATATGCCCAAAGAGGGAATTTAATGGTTTGATTCCAACATGTGCTGGTTAAGGCCTCTCTTCTGGTAGGGAATAGTTCAGAAATTGTGGCCACAAAGCAGTTCAATTAAAATTGCTTATCAATACAAGCTACAGGAAAGCTCTTTTATAGAAGATCCAACTGTTTTTGTACTGATCTTTAAAACGTGCTTTAATTTTATGCTAAAAATAGCATTTTCGCTCCCAAAAAGGCAGATGAAGACTCCTAAATACTGGTTATAGCATAAGTACTTTTGGACAAAGCTGCAAAAAAGCCAAGGCAAACAGCAATGCTCATATGATACCATTCCTCCCAAGCCCTAGCTTTTTGACTTTCCAAGAGCTACACAATTATTTAAGTATTGTGTTGCAAATATACATTTGCAAAAACTGTATTATATTGATAAAATATCTGATTTGCCCCATTCTTACGCAGTCACTTCAGTAGATATTCACAGCCATCTTCTATAGCATCTGAACAACTCCTCCAACAGTTTGAGTCATGTGGGACACCAAGTTCTCTACTAAAATACCAAGTTCTCTACTAAAATACCCAAAATCTAAAATTAAAGTTCCGGACTAAAACCTAAAGCATGCAAGCAGCCAGACTGACAGAATACCACTCCCTTGCATCCAGTGTACCAGAAGATTTGCTCTTCACAATAACTTGGAAGCTATCCCAATACTATACTGCATATGTATGTGCCTGGAAAGTCCAACTCACATAAACATACAATCCTGCTGCTAGAAATAGTTTACTTCTACTCTGATGTGCCACGACTATTGATAATTTTCACATTCTGGTCCACTGATAAAAAGATCTCTGTTTTGCATTTATTATGTCCTCTAGCTTATGGCTTATGACAGGGAAAAAAATAATCCTTTCAGTACACAAAAAAGGATATATAATTTTAGAAGCGACATAGAAAAAGATAGTTTAAAAAGCACAAACTTAGATGCATCAAGCTAAAGAAATCTTAACATTTCACATGGTGGACACACTTTAGGGGAATCTCATATCTACATTCAGCTGTTATTTAAAAAAACCCGTGACACAAGGATGCTCTGCTTTAACAGAAAGCATCCTATGAATGATCACAGCTGGTAAAAACCTCAGCTAATCATGAATTACTATTTATGAAATAGTTTATAAAAGAAACATTTGGTTACCTGCAACAGAGGTCAACTTTATTTTAAAATCTCTCAAACAACGAGCCAAATGCCAATTCCAATAGCTTTCTGGGTTGATAATTAAATATGGCACATGAAGCAGAGAGAACACAATTTTACTTTGAGGTACTAGCTTGATCACACAACAAGTTCAACTTTACAGCTGCCTGGTTGCACAAAGACACCTCTGACGGGAATACTCAGCAAGCTTGTTAAACCAAAAAAAGCTATGAAGGCAAACTATGCAACTCTAGAACGACTCTTCAGAGACAGTCTTCTGGCCACATCATTGCTTTTAAAAAGGCAAGATACACATTTAGGGTAGCAGGAGGTAGACTTGTTTTGTGTGTTTTAGGTCCCCCAAAAAAACCAACCTTCACAAAATGTGCAACAAGCTTTTTATTGAATTTAATGAGGTTTGGAAGAAGCCACTGAATCGCAGGAGTTTTGTAGGGAAGTATAAAAACAGGAGAAAAATGTTCCAATATAAGCGTTAATAATTCCACTTCATTCCTGCCAGTATTCAGAAAACACCCTACGACATGCTCATCAGCATTCCTCTTGCAAGGCTGCTAGTCACAGATAAGCACCTCAAATGTTATCACTTCCTAAGTCAACAACTTATGCCAAAATAAAAAAAAGCTGACTGTAAGAACAAACATCGCTGTGAGTTCTACTACCATCTCAAAACCACTAATTATTTAAGGGAGGAGCAATCCCAAGTGCTGGTGTATAACTGTTTAATTAATACAGCTAAGCACATCTAAGTTTGCTGTCCCTTGAGGAGGGTGACACAGCCTCCTCTTCCATGTGCTCCCAACATTTCCTTTGTATTAGCTCTTCTGTTTGAGCCACACAGAACAGCACCATTAGGAAAGCAAAGGGTAGAAGATGGAAAAGGGAATAGCATTGTTTCAGTAAGTCCTACAAAGTCAAACGTGTCTAGTAAAGGAATTGGCTTTGCACCATCTTTCTTATTAGGCAGTCACATTCTCATAGCTCGTTTGGTTTAGGTTTTTATTTAAGCACAGGTGCCGAAAGACGTATTAACATTGTGCAATTTTAAACACATAAGTCATTCTGCCATAGGGCTCCTGTACTTAAGGTAATGTGAACAGCAACAGAAACTAAGCTTTTGCTTTGAAACATCTTCTCGGGATCCTTCTCCAACCATTGACTTGGGCATTAGGTGAACACTTTAACTGGCACATTGGTCTTGCCTCCATTGTTTTTTCTTGGAAGAATGCTATGGAGAAGTAGAGGAGTGGGATGATCAATCATACTGTCATAGTGAAACTCAAGTAATAGTATAATTGTGGGGGAAAATTCAGAATAATGGTTTTCAAGTTGTAGAACTTTTGTAGAACTTTCATCCCTGGCAATATTCCAAACCCAACATCTAAGTTGGTCCTGGAGGGAGCAGAGTGTTGGACTACCCATGACCTCCAATTTAAATTATACGGTAAGTCTGTGACAATGTTTTTCTTGACATTTATTGAAATAAAACATGGGTAAATAGCTAGAAAAAACACTCTTCAGAAGTTCTAATAAACATGTTTGTTTAATTAGGAGATTGGAGAGTTGCCACTTCAGTTTCTTAGCTGAAAGGCTGTATCTAGCAAGAACAGAAGAGGTATGATTTGATAAACATAAAGTGAAATGATGGAAGAGAATAGCAGCTTTGGAAAAAAACAAATCCAAATTTTCTGTAGCCACAAAGCTATCCTTATAAAGATGTAGACAAATAAAAAACAAACCCAAAGTTTATACAGGTAATTGACTATTTTGAAGGTGTGGTTTTTCCTCCCTTTGCCAAAATATGCTTTGCTTATTCCACACCATGTCACAACCTTAATATTATGCAAGTACAGCTTCTGATTAAGAGTTCTCTATTTCTGTTTACATTTCTAACCTTGCAATATTACTGCTCCCATATAACCTAGCTCTGCAGAAGACTGAACCTTCTCTTGCATCAGATTATCACAGTCTTACCATTTCATCACTTTTTTGTTTGGTCACTTTCTGCTCAGCTTTAGCTCACATATTGGCTATAGATTGTTCTTCTCCTCTTTCCTTTTTATGTTCTTCCTAGTGGCATTTAGCTTGCTTTCCTCCAGAACTGTTTTTTTACCCTATTCTTAGTGTGCTAAGGAATAGGAACAGAGTGCTACTATCAGCTACCTACCACTTGACTTGGGGTGATGCAGTTAGCTTGTGGCTGAGCTAAAAACCACAGAGAGGACGAGAGCACTGGGACTGCTACCCTGAATACAGTCACTCCCAAGGCGGGACAGGGCAAGGTGAAAACTTAATAGAAAGTTTTAACACATGTATACAGAGAAGGAATGCTGGTCTTCAGGGAGATATTTTCTGGTTTCCACTGCCAGGTGTCTTCTCCATCATACACTTCCCTAGATGAAGCTGCATCATTTCCAGTTTGGAAAGCAGTTGAATATGAAGGAGTGTACATGTCAATACTCAAACACATGACAGTAAGCAGAAATCAGCCATACTGAGTATCTCGCTCTCCCTTAACATGGATGGGAAGTGTCCTACGTAAGAGCACTTTGAGAAGGTCTTATTCCATTTTCCATTCTACCTGTGCTTCTATGAGTGAAGAATAAAGTTAATTACAAGAGTTCAAAGCACCAAAAAAGTTTTGTCAACATCTGTCACTGCACTGACTCACACATTAATGGTAGGTGATTTAGTTTCCTGTGGAACCCTTTACAGGTAGGTATATGAGTTTCCTTCTTCTTCCCACTCAGAAGAGGCCTTAATCTGTTTAAGGCAGTTTAAGCTGATGATCTTTGCATACTAGTTAAACATCGCTTCTTGCACTCTTCAAAAATTAAATGCAGAAGCAACAGCTCAAAGCTAAAATGAAAAACATTTCAATCAGTTAGCAAAGCTTGAAATGGCAGAAGAATGCAGTAGGCAAGGCAGTTGAAGCACTTCTGAGACTGGGGCTATCTAATAACTAATGATAGTAAAGAGAAATTTGATCTTGCATTAAGAAAGGTCCATTTTTCCATACCTGATTTAAAGAACCAGTGGAACTTTAGGTGGGATAATTGTATTATTTATTGGAATAATTAAGAGTTTTTTAGGCAAATGTTTCTGAACAAGAGATTATGTATCAATATTTTCCTTCACTGATCTGAAAAACAACCCACGTCCAAAGACCACAGCAAGCTGGAAACCAAAATCTGAAGAAAATGTCACTTTTTCTTATAAGATTTCAGATTTTCTTTTCTTTGAATTCTTTTTTCATTTGGATAAAACCCTGAGATCCAAATGCTGCAATTGTTCTTACATAAGTCAGGATACAATTTACACATCAGAAAATCTTTTGATGAACCACTGGAAGTTTAAAGCTCAAATTAATAACCTATTCTATTATTTTCTTTTTATTTCAATTACTTCATATTCCTCGATTTTATGTGCGTAACAGACAAGTAACATCTACCAAGAGGGACCAATGAGCTACACAGATCAGTCTGAACTGTGGAGAGATCTGCAAGGATGGGATCTGAATCTAGTAGTCATATCTGAAATCTAACAGGACACAGAACACTGATCAGGGCCTGAGCTGGTGGAAACTCCGTAGCCATGTGTAGGTTCTAAGCTAGAAAACTGACCAAGTATGGTGGGGAGGGGGTATTAAGTCAAAAGGTAACCAAAGAGCCATGAAAAGTAGGGCAATATTAGATTGAAGTTATGGAACAGAAAAAGCAAGTGAGCAATACTGACCAGGCAGCAAAAGTTTCCATTTTAAATGGCAGAACAGAGCAAGGAGGGAGTAATTTGCTCCTCATACTAAATTGCTCCTCAATTTTCCACTAAGGTCCACACAGCTCATTTGCCATGAGTCACACTCCCTCCCCTATTTCTTCCTTTCTAGAAGAAAGGCAAACAACTAGGGATAAGGGGCTGTTAATCAAAGTCTCAAAGGTTTTACTCGTCCTCCCAAAACACCTATTCACCCCCCTTCCCTCCTCCGGCAACATTTGGCTTTAACTTGGCCGCTTATGTTAACTGGATAAGTACTAGAAAGAGGCATTACACAACACCCATCAAGACAGGCTCCCTTACACGTGATCTCTTATTGACAGTCAATGCAACACTAAAAAGAGCTACAAATAATAAAAAAAGAAAATTTTGAAAACAGGAAGAACCAAGAAGCAAATTTGTTTTGAAGACTCCTTTGGAGTTTCCAGTTACACTCCCATGAGATTTTTCTCCCTGCCATTGAACTACTTTAGGACAACATACACACAGGTACAGCTATTAGCTCCCAAGTATGTAAGCTGACCTCATTTTCACCATACTTTGTCTGGCACAAAGCTTTTAAAACCTCTTTAACAAAACACTACTCAATGCTTTTGTCATATGACAACTTTATTGAAATACCAAGTACCTGCTATGAATAAAAATTTCTCAAAGCATTAAGTAGGTTAAGTTATTATAAGGTGTCCATAACAGGAAACTCACCCCCCCTCAGAGGCTCAGAGCAATAGCACTGATCAGCTACACAGCTAGGAACAAGGCAGGACACTGAAGAGTCTGTTCTCTGTTATCAAGGCCTATAATGAGACACTTTTATTGCACACGTTGCACAATGCAATTATGGATTACAGTTTTAATCCGTTAATTCTTAAACTGTATTGAAAAAGCTGCTCTGTCAAGGAGGCCATTTGGGTAAGATGCACATCCACCTTCACTGTTTTCACCTAGGAATAGAAGGCGATTTGAGATGTTCAGTGATCAATGACTTTCACACTTGCATAAGGTAGTCCAGTGTAAGTTAATCATTTCAAATGACCTAACACTAACACTTGGTAAAATTGTGGCACACTCCAAAAATGCCTTTTTTTTTTAATGTGACACTTCAGGTGTTTTTGCTTTAAAATGGACTATGTTCACATTCCCTGAAACATGGTGAGCCATCAGAAAGGCTACTGCTCCCATACTCCTCCCCAGCAAAATGCTCCCCTTCCTTTTCTTACACCAACTCTGACATTTCACAACCCTCATGACATAATCAAACTCCCAGATGCAAGGCAAAAACCAATCCAGAAAGCAGTCAGATTATGGAACCACGACTCTACAATGTATATGTTGTTTGCTTCCAGACAGATGCTGATAAAAAGCATAGCCTGAAAGCAAGTGCATGACATTCAGAATTTACAGAATTTGAGGCATCTTAAGAATCACTTCAACACATGCAGAAGTGACACCTTTACAGATCTAGTCAGTTAGCTTGCTCATCTCTTACACTACTTACATATTTACTTCTCAAAGCATTAAACAGGCTAAGTTCAAATGGCAGAGTTTACAGTTCAAATACCAATTACCCTCATGCATTACAGCTATTAAGCATACAACTGTACCCTGCACAGCAGCAACAGAAGTTGTCTTTAGGTATAATACACAATGAGATTTCTGCCAGCATCTGTGAACTCAGGGATGAAGAATTAATCTCTTCCAACCAACCATGGTAGGGGATAAGTACATGTGATCACAGCATTAATACTATTTATTTACAGTACAAAATAGCAAGTTAACTAGATGTAAGAAAAAATGTTGAGTTCAGGTATGTCTTTATTAGTACATGCAAAACAATCCTGGTAACAGTTGAATCAAGAAGTCATATTTAAAGAGCTGAACCAGGTACAAAGCCAGCTTTAGTCACAGGATATCCCTTTTTATGAACTGACATCCTAAATTTCACATTTCAGGAATTAATCAAGGATCAGGCTAGCTTTTCTAGGATCATAAACGACTGTTTTCTAGAGAGCAGTCCAAACACTTGTTTGGGCATCATCCACAAGACTGCCAAGACATCAAGAGCACTCACTGTTCAACCAGCCACTTAATATGTGTAAATATCACAATGCAAAAGTCAAATTATGAAGAGATAACACTATGTATGCTGGTGCATAAGGAGACCAGCAAGAGCTGGGTAAGGAAACACTAGCAGCTTAAGTGAGTATAAGGAATTTTCTGCTAGCTCCTATTTAGACATGGCAAGTTCCAGTTTAAAGTCAGACTTTATTTACCAGAACAGGTTACTTCCTTCCTTACATTTCAGCAGCTAACCCCTTCCAGACCAGCACAAACAAGTTATTGCATCAATCCATTTCCAGTTTCAACTTCTCCGAACTTTCAGCAGTACGCTCTGTAATTAGCCAAGTTTTCTACAGAGGGAGAGGAGACTCACACTAGCATTGCCCTTCAGCTAGGCACAGCAGTGATGAGCTTAAGCTCCCTACATGTATTAAGACATACACAGAACTTGGGTGCCTTCCCCAATTAAGGGGGCTTCCTGTATTTAGATCACAAGGGACAAACTGTTTTGGCTAATCTACCAGCAGACTGCCTCCAACAAACCTGCCACTTGCTGTCCTTTCTTTGGTCAGCTGTTTCAATTCACTAAAGCTACAGGGAAAAAGCAGGAAGAGCAAATGCCTTCTCTCCTACAGTTAAATCACTTCAGTATCTTCTAAATGTCAAGACAGTTGTTTATTCCCATCTTTTTCCATTCATGGAAAGTCATAGTTACTTTCAAAAGCAGGAAATGTAACTGGCAAAATACTACTTTCCATTTGGAAGTTGCACTTTAAAACCTGGAGATGGGACTCCACAACTGAAATAAAAGGCAAACAAAGTAAGATGTCTTAAAAAGGGTCTTTTTTTCTGCATATGTTTGTAGGACACTGAGCCATCTGCATATTGGATGACAGTGAGGAGCTCTGAACAGCCGAGACTGCATCTCACTTGAGAGCCTTGTCAAATACCAAGGATTTAAACAACATTTGCACATGGCCCTCCTTTGATGTGAGAGGCAGGAGGCACAGTAGTCTTGCATCTCTTCAGATCACCTAAAGAAATTTGAAGCTAGTCTTCATGTATTTAATCTTCAAACCTAGTTACGGAAATTGAAACACATTATGAGTATCTAGTATTAAGTACAGAGGTATCCAGACTAGTTAATTTTGTCACACTGCAAAATTTATTCCGCTAAAGGCACAACAGTGGTGTTTTTGTACAGTTGGCTCTATTAAATAAATAAGCTTTCAAAAAATTTACATAAGTCCAGTAGCCCTCCAGCTACTAAACCATGGTAATATGCTATGCAACCATCTTGTTCAAATCTTGAACATGTCAAAGGCAAGAACAATTACAATTTCTAAAGTCATGTTTCCCAACTACCCAGGGAGGCTGAGTTTAGTCATGACAACACCCTAAAATCTTTCTCTATATAACAACTTCCATAATACTGAAAGTATATAAGCCTGTCAGTTTGCACTGAAGTTGCACAAACATTCAGAGCCAGTAATGAATTTGCTTGGATTAACAGAATATGCTTATTCTAAAAAACTAAACAGCATGAAGCCAAAGTTAAATATATTTAGGCATTTCAGAAGAGCACCGAAGAAGGTTTTGTGGCTGTTTTTAAAGGCACATATGTAGATCAAAACACTGAGTTTCAGTTAGAATTAAGTTCTGCAACAGACTGCAACTCTGCTAGTGAAACAAGGTCTGACATACCTCCAGTTAATATTTACTAGCCACAGTCTCTCCCCTCCCCCCAAGTTAAAAATCCATTGACCTAAATGTTCAGGTTTCCTTAGGAGGATACCAGCAAGCATTTCCCTCATGTGCAAAAAGGAATCAATCCTATACGGTAACTATAGCTGCTCTGAAATCACTGTTTCAATGCCAAGATCAACCAATAGGAATGAGTTTCTCTAGGGAACATGAAGATTCAAGTCTGGATTTCCTGCTCACTGAACCCACACTAAGTTCTGTATAGCTGATTAGTTTTTACCAGAAAGGTATTACTCCAATATCCTGTTCTATACTAAATGCCCTTTAAAAACCAGCATGACAAATTAGTAATACAAGATAGTCACAAGTGTGTGCGTATATAGGCAAACACACTCCAACATCTCAGCACTAGGAGCACTTAATCTACAGCAACCTTTGTTTCTAGCTTTGAATTACTGTAGAAATGAATTTGCCTGTATACGCAAACACTTAAGTCCTGGTGAACTCTAATGAGACTATCCAGAACACACTTTTCCCCAAAATTTGGTTTAGTGTAGACTCATTCAAGCCAGGCAAACCCTGATTTATTTTCCCCTAGAGAAACTCATTCATATTGGTAGATATAACAAACCCTGAGAAGGAAGAAAATACAAAACATATAAGTAGTCATTTTATAGTGTTTTATCCTTTAGAGAACATTCACTGCTTCCCTGTGTGACTCAAAACAAACCTAGTTTGCTAAAAGACTTGGTTGTAATTAAGAGATAAATCATTTTAAAGAAACAAGAAGCTTGGGCTCTTCAGCAAATTACCTAAACACAATGCATCCACATCTTTCCCACAGGCATTGTAGAAGTGAGTGCAGTTCAACAGCTAATTCTGTTACTGATGCATCAGGTAAGGTAATTTTCATTTTTAAATATGGTTTAATCCCAGATTTTTTTAAAATTACATACATCAGTATGCAGGAAACTTCAGTTATCCACTTTAATTTTGTTTTGCATTTGAATCATTATCAACCAGCAAGACTTAACCTTCCTTCAGAGAAATATAAAAAGTTATATCCGTCCTTACAGTAAATTTAGCATGTCCCCTTCAAGTTGTATTTTATAAAGACATGCAAGAACATGTGCATATTAGTCCACGAGCTTGCTTACAGGTATGAAAATAGCACAAGTTACACATTTATAACACTACAATTCTTACCTGTGACTTGCACATATCAAGCGTCAATTAAATGCTCGGAAGTAGCACTTCACAGTAAAAATTAAGTAAAATCAACTGAATTAGTCTATCTTTATTCTTTATCCTTCAATTTTAAGTACCCCCTGGTAACTGATGTAGTAGCAAAACCTAGTCTGTACTTACTGAACATGAACTTGGAGATGTCTGTCTGAAACCCATGAGGACAAAATACTCAAGTTACATTTGCTTAGATTCAAAAATTAAACCAGGAAAGTTTTGGCAAAAAGGTAGATACAACATAAGTAAGGAGCAATAAGAGGTTTAGTACTGGAGTTTTGGGTCCCAATTTACTGCTTTGCTCCTGATGAAATTAAATAGCAACAAACCCTCACCTCAACTTACACCTTGTTTCATGATGCATAAGCAGAATGAAGCTGCTGACAACGTATGAATAAAATACTCAAACTCAGTTTGCTCAGGTACTCAAAGATCTCCTTAAAGATCTTATGAGGTGTTGGTCAAAATACAAACTAAAGAGCAGCAAGAATTTCTTTCCTTCCCATAACTATAAAAATAAAAGCTGCCTGCACTGAAGTTTGCCATCAGGTCCAGAACTTCCAGGACTGAAGTTCACAGAAACCTTTCCTTCCGAAAGACTCAAATTCAACACCAGAGGTTTCTGTGCTGTTAACAGTCACAGGAACAGAATTCAACATCCAATTACAAAAAAAGCAGAAGTTACTTCTGCCCCTTTAAGTCCAAACAGGAAAGTATGAAGAACCACGATAGAGACGTGCAAAAAAATTCAAACTATTTGGGTTGAATGGGACAACTGAACATCAGTTAGTCCAAGCCCCTACTTGACACAGTTCCAATTAGATCAAGTTGCTCAAAGACTTGTCCAGCCAAGGTTTGAATATGGTCAAGCAAATTCTTTCTAGACAACCTGTTCCAATATTAAGGTTGGAATCTTAAACTAAGTTCAGAAAAATACTCAAAGGCAAAGGAAGCCTTCACACTCCAAGCAAAAACGGGGGCAATGTTCAGAATACTTAGGTCTACCTCACTTTTTTAAGCCTTTATTTCAAGACGTTATGCAGTTTGTAACACAAATCTACATGTGAAGACAAATCTAGAAGCAAATGTTCAGAGCCAAAGATGAAAAGGCATTTGTAATTTAGATAAATAACAGCTCGCTGTAGGAACAACCTCAGTATTCAGGCCTTGTATTTCTGAAAGAGCTTGTACACAGTTTTGTACATCTAGATTCAAATGCCAAAAATAGCCAAACTCCTTTCCTGGATGAAAGATTACATCTTTGTGGGAAAGCTTACTTGGCAAGCTTAAATTAGTCTGTCAACCCAGTACAAGAATCCAAGGTATGTATGTTTTAATAGAAGTACCATATCTGTGTCATCAGCTTGGAAATCTAACATCTCCTCTGCATCAGTTTCAGGTTCAACAGACAGATCTGTTCCGAAAGTCTTCCCTGATGGTAGAGGCTTCCAGAACAACCAATGAAATCCATGAAACAGCACTTGCAGCCAAACTTCTATGTTCAGTCTGAACAACTGAAGCTTGACATGAACTGAAGGTGTTGTTTTTTCCAGTTCCCATTACCATGGGTGCTGAAAAACCAATCTTCCAAGAACAAGTAAGAAACAATGGCTGGTTTTGGTATTTTACTACTTCACATACAACAGCTCAAGAAGTCTTAGTGCTGGTGTGTAAATACCGCTGCAAGGAAAGGGATCCTTGACAGCACAGACATGCTTTGGTGATGAGTTTTTGGACTAGGTAGTTACATGTAGTTGCACAACAAAGTAAACAAGGGAGGCAAAGCTGACAGCCCACATATTAATGGCACAGCAGGTATCTTCAGTACTCACACATGCCATGGAAATCAACCTGTAATTGCATCTTAAAATGTCTGTATATATATAAAAAGCATGGAGTGAAGAATTACACATCAGGAAATGCAAGCACTATGATCACCTGTGAAGCTTTAGTTCAGCTTCTCTTGGAGTATGTACGATCCTTAATTCCCTTCTCCAACCCTCCCTTCCCATTAACCCCCATCCTCACTCAGTGAACTAGGTGGGCAATACTCCCTGAACCCATAATTTTTCATTATATTAATTTGTATTAAGCCTCGTAGTCAGTGTGGAGTTCTGAATAAAATGAACCTTTTCTACACTGCTCATTTCATAGCACCTCTTCTGCTAAAGATCCACAGCGCTTACCACAGTCTTC
Source organism: Phaethon aethereus (assembly GCF_964289735.1). Classification (NCBI taxonomy): domain Eukaryota; kingdom Metazoa; phylum Chordata; class Aves; order Phaethontiformes; family Phaethontidae; genus Phaethon; species Phaethon aethereus. The sequence continues at coordinate 14,751,973 of NC_138593.1, read as the reverse complement.
ACACTGTCCCATATGGTTAAATGGCAGTAATGGATTTTAAAAGGTTGAAAAACTAAGTGTAGTAAGAGTTCAAGGCATCAGAAGGATCTTCTAGTTTTGGTACCCAGAGCAGATGTCTAAAGTCTAGTTCTTCAAATGCTCCCAATTTTTATAGTATTCTGCTCTATTTGTGAAATACAGCTCCCACTAGCTGGGGCTCTGAGCTGCAGATATGAGCACTCATGCCTGGAGTTGTGCACTTAACACCAAAACCGTAACTCTACACACACCTGTAGAAGTTTCCAGTAACTTACTAGCCAGCACCACAATCCACAACAGGGCAGGGACACATCTAGTTCTCCAGGATGGCAGTCACCTGACTCACCAGACCACCACCTAGAATTTCTTCCCAGATAAAGCTGCTATTCCCTCACCCAGTGCTTCTACAAATACCAGGTAATTTAAGGTCTTATTGGGCCATCTGGAAGTTCTGGATTTCTTCAGATGCCCAAGGCTATTGCAGCCTCTCCTTAAAATTATCTCAGTTATTACCTGTGGGGATGAACTACCGATGCCAGTGCACTCACAGCTACAGTCAGTAGTTCAGCAGATCAGACAGTTTGTCAGGCATTTCAATATCCAATCATCATTCCTTCCACAAACAGCTTGATCATACTATGTTAGTGTATTGGCTCAATTGCACAGCACAGATAAACCTCTTTCGAAGGGAGATGCACTCCCTGGGAAGCCTTCAGAATAGAACAGTACTCACAGTTGGTATGGTAGCTCGATCAGCAGCCACAGCCACATTTATCAAGAAGCCCAGGTCATCAAGGACTCACATTAGAGCCAAAATTAGCCAACACACCTAATTCCCATAGGGTCTTTTAAAATGGTCAGCCCTAAGGCTTGGGGTAGAGTCATCCAGTTTTATTGTTTTGAAAATAATGTTAGTGAAAATCCCTTAGCAAATTAGGATCTTTCTCCCCTTTAAGTCTTCTTGCAGAGTAGCATATGGCAGTTTAAGCTGACAAAAATGAGTACATGAGGGGGAAGCATGCATGACATGGAACATTTAAGGGATATTCAAATTTACACATGCTCAAGCTACATTAATGCTAAAACTAGAAACCCAACAAGGTTCAACAGGCTCTTGCACCAAAGTTTTTTATACAAATCAGAAGCAGCCATCCTTCACCAAGACACTTTTCCCTCCATATGCTTTTATTGTTGCAAGTCCCACAATTTGTTTGTTGGGCTCCCAACACCTGCCCTGAAGCACTGCAATGCTGGGCTGGACATCACCTTTCTGTACAGCCATTCAATCTTAGCCTCCATGCTAAGACAGACCTTCATCTGACTTTGGGCACAAGTTATTTCTCCAACAACTCTAGAAGCAGTCTATTTTCTTTAAACCATTAAAGAAAAAGCCATTAAATCAGCTTTAAAGTCAGTACGTGTAATACACCACACGCCACCTGCCTCAGTGAGGCATCACTGCCATACTTAAACTTTGTCTGCCACAGCTTTAACTTTTATCTTATCAAAAGGATGTCAGAAGTCTTATGCAAGTTCACCTCTAACATACTCATTATCCTCTTAGGAGCCATTGAATGAAATGTGAGTTAATGAATAACACAGTAGGAATTATTTCATTATCCCCATGGTGAAAGAGAGCCATCTAATTCTTGGATATGATGTCAGACTTGAGAACTAGCCAGTGATACTTACTCAGACTTCCACTGCTCAATCAACTGCTACACCAGTGGTGTTCACAATGAAAGGCTTGCAGACTGCACTGACAGCTCAAGCAAGCCTGCCAGAGCATGAAGCAAAGCTACTCTGAGAACAGCCTTAGGAAGAATTAAAGCAGCAAGAGTGAGGAACTGAAGCCTGTCATTTTGCTTCCACAGAAGGGAGGACAGGAGGGGGAGGTTTTTAGCAGCACACATTTAATGTATAGGCCTTGCACTAGTATGGAAACCAATAGCATGTCAGCTCTTCACATTTTCCTCTTGCCTCACCTCCACTTTCACAGAGCCTCAAGCCCACTCCAAGTTACCACCTGTCTCTGGTACTACCTAAGTCAACTTGTCTATTGAACCCCATCAGAAACCCAAGACACTTAAAGGGAAGTCTGAAGCGAGGTATACATCCTTCATCAGTCATTGGCAATCCTGCCTTCTAACATTTAAGACTACCTCACTTCCACTTTTAGTTAAACTAATGCTCTTCCCTATAGAGCCTGATGCCTTACAGCTCCAAGTAAACATTCATTCCCCTATCAAAAACACACCCATGCCCTGCTAGTATGGGTAGCAAGGAGGACAACTGCAAGAAAGACTTCCTCAGCCTAACAAAGTCCTCCTTCAGGTCATCAAGACATTTGCCTGCAATGAAAAACCAGCTTTAGATTGCCCAAAGAGTTTGTAAGTTTAAAAGACTGTCTAGTTCTGCCAAGGAGGCCAGGCAGTTTAAAACTGTGTTTAGAAATGATATTTTACTGATTTCATAACCATGAAAGTCCATCCTCACTGATATCAGGACAGCTATGGGAGGCAGTGCCTTTCAGATAGTTTGACTCTTGGAACACATGTTCACTGCTGTCCAGAATACCCCCGTACTTCTTTTAAATTATGCAGTCAGGAACAAGAAAGCAGATGACATTTGAACAGTTCATACCAAGCCATTACAGAAGCTTGCAAGTGTTGCTTACCAGGCATTTCCCTCTAACAACTTGACTGAGGAATAAGAATAAACTAGAAAGCTAAAAACTTAAGAGGAAAAACCAGAAAGCCTGGGAGACTACAGCTAGAAGATGGACAAGCAGAACCATCTTCCTGACATGTCATACCCAATGAAAGACCTAATGCAAGCTTTGCAAGCGGTTTTCTGTACACAGACTGCAGAAACTGAGATGCATTCTCTTTTGAAGGAGTCAGATTTCCCCATAACCTGCAGTCTGCAGTCACTTCTGAACAGCCACGCATTACTGAGTTTGTGTAACACATCAAAAGCAAAGGATAATTGTACCACACTCCAATTCATAGTGAAAGAAACGCTATCTTCATGCCTAGCATGTGCTGTTCTGTCATTCCCACATGAGTGTGCATGTGTAACATGTATTCATATTCAAGTCCTGGCATCACAACTACTCTGTCAAGAATGCAATGCTGGAGTATATTTAGAATGGTTCTGTTAATATCATAGCTAGCTTCTGTAATGCCATTAAGGTATCCTAGACTCTAAAACCACTATTGTTCTATAAGCATTGATCTTAAATTCTTCAATATTTGCTCAAAATACCTGTACTTAAGATAAAATACTAGTCCTGTGGCAGTACCTGTAAAATTGATAGAAATTTCAGTAAGATAAACCATCAAAAGTTGGCTTGGGGGCAAGTTTCTGTTATACTAGAAGCTTCTGAACTTCTGGTACGGAACAGCATCAATACCCAGCTCTGCCAGTAAGCAGCCTCTCCCTGCACATGAAGAGCATCTGTGGGCAGGCACTGCCTGAGCCTTTGAGTCATCAGCTCCACACAGGCACTTACTGACAAGCAGAAAGGCCGAAGGTGCTTACGCAGCAGTTCATGCCCATTCACCTATCAGCTGACCAGTAGGGCATACAGCTGTGCTTCAGCCTACAGAGCTGGAAATCAGTGTCTACAAGTAAGCACAATAACACAGAGTGAGGTAAGAAACAAGTTTGAGATGATATGCAGTTTAGAGGGTAATGGGATAGAACTGATGCCCTCACTTGTGAAGCTGGAAGCCTTAACAGTTCTGACTTGTACAAAGATACTGATTTAAGTTTAATCACATGCTTACATTCCCCAGAGTCAGAGTTGTTCTTACCCAAGACAAAGTTCTTCAGAGCTATTCAGTGAGGTCTTGAGAGGCTGTATCTATGCTATTTCTACAGCAGTGTCAGTTAACCAAGTTGCCATGCCAAGAAAACTGCCAAAGCCATCTGCAGCCAAAAGAAATTAATCTTTACTGGAAGCATCCTTAGTGCCATGTCTACACCAGCTATACGCAAGAACTGCCCTAGAGACCTTAAGCAAGATTCTTCCCACCTAAAGCCAGGTTTTTGTGTCTGACCTTGTAAAAAGGCCCACATTCTACCATTTAGTGAGCAGTTCTTACCTATTTTGGGCACCCACTTCAGGAGGCAGACATGCTTGATTCAACTGTGTGGTTTGGTGGGAGGACAGGATAGCAATTTCCAAGTGTCCTTAGCTCTGCAGTTTCCAGCTTAAATCCTTCCATCGATTCTGTCTACATGCAAGTAAACAATGTCATTCAGACTGTCTATGAAAACAACAGTAATTAAAAAACATACTTTCTTTGGTGTTCAAATGTGAAGAACAGGCAGTTCTTATATTAACATAATTCACTATATTAACATAACAGCCAGCTGTTATCCTCAACAGCTGTAAGGCCACTACAATTCTTCCTATACATCCCAAGCTTTTTGCTAGCATTAAGTACTGCCTAAGCAAGAGTTAGTGATGGTGATAGAACAACTTTATAACTATTCCCAAAGCTTAAAAATTAAATCAAGTATCCCTTGATTTAATCAAGGAATCAACTACTGGAATTTTCATTACCAGGAAGTTGCAATAATGCTTATTGCATTATGGTTATTGGTTTGTTCTCCCAATATAACTCAATCAGTTAAATGCTTTGAGTTAATTATTATTGCTTAACTAAGGTAAAGGCAAAAAGAAACCTGAAAAGCAAGAAACAAACAGTGGGAAACCAAGCTCAACTGCTTAAAGATAAACTGAGTACTTCATGATCACCTGCAAGTGTCAGGGAAATTCTTACACAGCTCTAATATGCATGAGAAATTTAAAGCCCTGATAACTACAGCTTCAGAAAATGGTCACATGAAAATTATACAGCAAGGTAAAGACTGAGACATTTTACTGTATTTAAACACTTGGGATTAGCAATGAAGAAAGGTTTATCATAATATATAAAAGAAGAACTAGAACCTGGATGCAGTATTTCCAGGATATTCTGTCAGACTTTGATTCTCACAGCAATAAAGCATAAATAACCATGAATGATTCTCTAGAGAGTCCACCAAAACCCCAGAGATACTGGTTCTCTAGAGCTCCTTCTGCACCGACCAAAGAGTACCTTCAGTCATACTCTTCTCTCATTCAATTGAGGAAAAGGAGATACAGCATCAAAGATTTGATGGAAGGCAGCAGTAAGATTCAGCCCTGACACAGCCTTATTTTACAGAAGGGCTACCAGCTGCCAGAGAAGTTTCACTGACTTACACTGACGAGGTTCAACTTGCCTATTCAAATGAGTACCTCATTTGAAGTTGCCAGTATGAGATGTTCAGCCTATAGATGAAAGCCTTTGAACTTAGACAGCAGAAGTGACTTCTACAAAACAATGCACTTCACTCAGCAAAAGCAACATGCTAGGAAAGTAAATGAATAGACAACTAGAAAGAGTGATTCAAGTGTCAGTCTTCCTGAGACTAGCCAGGACAAAGTGCTTTTTGTTTCTACCTTTGAGATCTTGACAAATCAAAAATAGATTCAATGTGCTAGCAGTCTAGCTTCTACCTCAGACTGATACATGATCTCATGGAAAAGATCTGGCAATACTCTGAAGTAACTTACACCAGAGCAAACACAGCAATGCACATGTTCCATTTTCCTGGTAAGAATTATGAAGCAAATCGTGTCTTTTCAGTATTACAGTAACCTGACAGGTAATTATTTCGCTTACAGTGAAGGTAAAGTAAAACCTCAGAAATAAGAGCTAGAGATCCTAACAAACAGGTCCTTGTATTAGACATAAAATTTAGTCTTGTTAGAGCCAGGAGGAATATCTGCTTGAGTACAGTTACCAGTATTTACCAGTCTTTATTATCTCTATAGTATTTTTATACATATAGTATTTATTATCTCTAAAGTATTTACCAGTCTTTATTATCTCTAGGAATAGGCTCTCAAATACATACATTTGTGTTTTGTACATTGTTTCATTTAACCTTGCTCAGTTTATTAGCATTTTTTGCAGCTCAGTGACAAAAACAGTTACTGAGTAACTTTCCAGTACTAAGTTTCAGTGCATTAGTCCTCACTACTGAATTAAATACATAGCCACCTTAACACCCACAAATCCAATAACCTACTACTCTAACCCACAAGGACTAAGCACCTTTTATCTGTGGAAAACACATGAGCATTTAACAAGTAACATATCAAATCTTACCACAAATACTAAACAAAACTGAAGCAGATTAATTGCTGGGTTAACAATTAATAACATAGTTCTGAGAAAAAGGAATGCATCTGCTTCCCCTTCCTGCATAGATCTCAAGTACAACTCAAGTAGCACCACAGGTACACAACCCAGTGCCAGACAGCAGGAGAGGCAAACCCTAGGAGCGCTGCGTGTTCTGTAGGTGACACTTTCACACTCAGGTTGACCAAGATACAGGCCAGTTTCAGGAGTTGCATTTTTGAGGGATGATTTAAAATCATTAGTCCTAGCTGCCCTTACAGTATTTCCTGTACCAGAAGTTCAGCCCAACACCCCGGTGCTATACAGCAGAGAGTATTCTTAGCTCCAGAGTCGCACGATCCACAAAGCAGCCCTATTACTCTGTACCTATCCTAGACTACAGCACACCAGCAGCACTCTACCTAGTGAAGGCTGCCGTAAGCCAGTAACTTTAGGACGCAAAGCATACAGAAGCAAAATAAAGCACTGCAGTAGCACTTGTTAAGTGCTTTACTTGTGGCAACCCTGGGCTAGAAGCATTGTATTAAAAATCCCCCCTTCAGAGTCCATCAGTCATGCTGAACACGCCACTAAGACTGCAAGTTAAGCTCAGAAGATGCAATGGGCTGACACAGTACTGAAACAAAGGTTAAGTTGCAGATTCCTACCTCAAATCTGTCTGTAAGGAGCACTGTCACTTGTGACAAGGAGTTAAAACACTGGAAGGAAGAGAACAACATTTCAGTTGTGAAGAACTTAACTCACCTTAACTCCCATTCCACCAGCTCAGCATGAGCAACATTTCTGTGAAAACTTCACACCAAGCTATCTCAAAATATTAAGGATATAATTCAAGCCTATTTTACACACAAAATCTGCTACTTCTTAGCAGCTCAGCATGAGCAACATTTCTGTGAAAACTTCACACCAAGCTATCTCAAAATATTAAGGATATAATTCAAGCCTATTTTACACACAAAATCTGCTACTTCTCCCTTTGAAAATTCTATGAGACTTGAAAGTAGAGCAAACCTAACTAGACATGTTAGAAGACTTACTTCAGAATTCCTAACTTCAGAATTGAAGCTTTCAGACCTTTCCATTCAACCCACTTCATCAAGCACTTCATTAGGATATTCCATATACGCAGTATAGGTTAGTTATTCAACCAGCCTATTTTGTTTAGATGAGACATTAAAGACTTTTCCCCATTCCTCCCCTAAAAGAAAGCTTGTAAAATTGACATCAGATACAACACAAAATACATCACTTCCAAGATAAAAACTGAAGTTTGACACTCTTCCTCTCAGAAGTATTTGGGCAAATCTCCAGGGTTTCACAGGCAAAAACTCACCAGTAGACCAACTCCTAAATCCTAATTTAGAAGTTCAACACCATACATAAACAAGACTGAAGAATGAAAAAGGTGTAACAAGACAGGCACAGCTATTTCTTTGCTACAGGTCACATTTACTTCTTTCTGTTAAAGGAAAAACTTACCTACCCAGTAAGTTTAGAGTGACACACACCTTGGTATTTAAATAACCAAGATCTAGAGATGTAGGACATAGGTGAGTAAGTAGGAGCTAACTCTTTAAACAAATGCAGGTTTTAACAGGATAAATTCCTATTCTATACAGAGTTTAAAGGTTACAAAAGCTCTGTGTTGGAGGAACAGATCAGCACCAGGCAACAAGCTTTTTTTAACATCACAAAGATGCTCTGAATTCCATTTAGAGGCTGAGCTGTCACTCACACAGCACACTATGGATTCCCAGCTTCACAGAAAGATTCACAACTTTCTCTTCCACATGCCAAACCAATAAACTATCACTATAATGTTTAAACTCTTTATGAGTTCTAGTTAAAGTGTTATTAAAAAAAGTATCAAAGTAACCAAGTCACCAGCATGATTTTTGAGGGGTTACAGGTAAAGTGGCTCTTCAGAAGTCAGCTAACAAGCAGCAGATTCTTCAGACAAGTTTCAATCCATCATATTTGTTTCAACATGTACAAACTCTGCTAAGTCAAGTCTTTCAACAACACTTAGCATAAAGTCACCTGGAGAGACTACAATGGCAAAACCTGACTAATTGCTACTGAAATACAGTGATGACTCTGTTTTCTTTTGCAAAGATGATGGATGTTGAGTTGGTTTTACCAAAATTGATCCTCATTCAGCTGAGCAAGCCTTCTCCGAATTGGCCCTAGAGTATTCCTTCACCTTTTGCATTTTAGTTAGCTATACAAATAGCTAAGCAGATCTTAAGAACACCAAACCACACAGGGACCCTATTCTTCCTCCTAAGTTTTCCAGAGTCAAACAGGAGACTTGAAGTTCTAGAAAACAGGTGCTACAACACCAGTTTAAAGTTTACTGTTCATCAATTCATGAAAGTTCTTGCAAAAGCTGACCTTTTACAAGCAGTAGAAAAATCCAGCTGGCTACATCTGCAACTGTACCACAACTGTGCTTCACAGCAACATCTTCAGACTCTTAAAAATCTTTCCAGCAATAAAACCACCTAAACTCACCAACCTACCTGAACAGACTTGAGTATTCTCTGCACCTGCAGAAGCAGCTACCATGCTCCAAACCCAGTTTAGAAATTCAAACTAGCTCTAGGAATTCTTTAATTGTCTTGGCAAGAGTCAGGATAAGGATTGTGGAGGTTAAGCACATAAATTAGGTTTTGGAGGGTTTTTTGGCATTAGGCCTTTCTTTAAACTGTAAGCTTAACTAGAGTGTCCCCAGCCCATCTGCTTACTTCTAATATGGTAATTATTGCACAAAAAACTTCTTGCCCTTTTCAGGATACAAGTTACTTAAGACTGACATCTTTTGACATGGCATGTTTTAACTCATCACTCCTTGTCTTTGGTAAGTGAAGGCAGTTTAGCTCTAACAAAAGTTACTGAATATGCAGCATATTCTTAGAAAAATTATTTCTTAACCAGTACACGACTTGGTCTTCTGGGATCGACACATGGTAGCATGAGTTTATGATGAGGCTAAAATCCGTATTTTATGGATTTTATTAGGAAAAAAAGAAAAAACAATAACAGTTGTTATAAATACTTAGAACTTAAAAGGAGATGAGGTAGATTAAGCCATATTGCAATTTTGGGCTTCTTGAAATATGTTCAAGTACACGAGGCTTAGTCCTACTAGGCCTCTGATTTGAACACCAAACAATTTGGGTCTAGGAGCAAGAAGTATGCTAGAAGCAGTAAAGGAACTGCATTCAGCAAGGGCTGGCCAGATACTCACTACATCTGTGTGATTAGTGGTCCAGTCTTAGTCAGTCAGTCATACATACTGCTAAGACTGTTTAGAAAGCTGGACAATAACTTGAAATAGTCATGTTTAGACAAATAAGATACAGGGCACAGCAGCATGCAACTTACTCTTTAGTGAGCTGCCAAACTGTTTCCTCCCCAGCCAGAACAAATCAAGTTGTCTTATGCAAGAGCAGAAGTCTTCATACCTTAGTGCTGAATGAGAACATGGCGGTCTAAGGAATGATGCAATAGCACTATTAATTTTAGTAGGACAGCTTTCTGGGTGTGACCCTCCAAAATGATGGGAGCACCTAAACTTGTACCTTATACAAACAGCTTATTAAAAAACTAGTCTTAAAAAATGAAAGCAAGAAATAGCTCTTATTGTATTGCCCTTGTTATAACAATCTTATACTTGTCAAATCAAGCAAAGTCCTTTTGTCCTTTGTCTACAACTCCCCAGGCTGAGTCCTCCACATGAATACCACACCCATGCAATTCAGTGACAGTAATGAACCTAACCTGCATCCTCTGCAGGTAAATATCATATCAAGCAGGTTTCAAGATTGCTTCCTACTCCAAGTTCGTTACAACAGCAGGTTTGGCATTGCTTTTTTCTCAGTGAATTACTGAAGAATTCCCATCCTTAGAGCTTTCCACTATTAGGTTGTCACCAGCCTTTCAAGAGTTCATAGGAAGAAGTGCCTATGTGATAAAAATATTGCAGAGGAGTTAGAATGACCTAGCAATTGAAAGCTAGACAGCTCTTAAACCAGTCTACCAGTAAGCACTTGGGAAGCAAATGATAATTAGCGTGGAGTAATGAGCTAAGTATAGAGCCACCAGGACTAGAGCTCCCCAATTATTTTTGCATTTCTTTCGATGCAAGTGAAACAGCTTGGGAAGAAGATCGCTTCAGCTGCTGGTAGAATCAGTTACTGAAGCTACTCCATGCAAAGCAACAGCAATCTGGTGCTTAACATACCACATTCCAGAAAAGCAGCACCAAGACTCAAGATCAGCATCTTCTAAATTGCTGGAGTATTTTTTAATCATACTCAGTTCATTACCATATTTCAGCATTTCAGAGAATCCTATTGTTTTAGAAACCCCAACAACATACTCACCTTATCTAGCCCTCTCACTAGATCAGTGTCTAGCAGTTACCCCCATCAAGTATCGGCATCCATCCTATCTTAAAAACTAAAATTCCAGTTTGACACGTGGAAGGCATTTTGGTTCCGGCTACTAAAGCCTGCAGAACAGAAGCCAGTAAAAAGCAACGTGACAGTGACCAGGCATGTCACTACCATTACGCAGCTATACAAGAAGCTACTATTTTCTGAAGTATTTACTATTCATTCTGTTAATGAATATTCATAATTCTTTTACTTTAATAAGGGTTTATGAGTATTACTTATAGAGCTATATATCCACTGATGTCCCATATGGTCACAGATTCTGAAAGGCCTTATGATTAGCTGTACCACCACAGTTTTCCTGCAAGGAAGCTTCCATATGAATACCCTAATACATGGTTTGAGCATTTGTTGATATACTGAACATATAGGTATACTATTGGTATATTGAAGTTGTAATCCTTTTTATCATGAACCAAGATTTAGAGCAGAAATCCTATCTCCTTAGAAGTCTAACTGACCAGATGCTTCCCCTTGGTTTTGCCAGAACACAACCCAGCCCAGCAACAAAATATTAAACACTTAAAGATGGATCTCCAAAACTGAAAATTTCCATGTGGCTTCTCTCAGCAGTCCCAATTTACTCATCTGTTATGTACAGGGATGCTCTGCAGCAGTGAAGTACACTAACCAAACACCTCCATATCATGTGATACTCATGCTTGAGTCTGAAGGGATTAAGAGATTCCAGTCCAAAGTAAAAGAAAACAAGTAAGCTATTGTATTCTGCATTAGAAAACAACTATGCCTTGACCATAACCCATTCGCCAAACCTACAAGGAAAGCCTAGCAGACCTCAAAATATTTACCTTGTTCCATCTTCCTCCTTTTTCCTCAGAGTTCAGATTTTCCCAAAGTGCAAAAAGGTGCATTCTTTTGGAAGTTACTCAAAGAAAGGTTCACTGAACATAGACAAAGATGGTAATTTAATTATAATGGGTATCCAACCAGAATATAATGCCCTGTTCACAGCAAATTCCTGCTGCCAGCAGTGAGAGAAAATCAAGAATTTGAATTCTCAAATGTATTCATGACTCCTGACTAGTATGTCCACCAATCACCATACAATTAAAGAACAGGAATGCTTAATTGTAAAGATGAACACTTGTTTGATGCGGATTAGTCATTAATTTGATGAAAAGCTTAACTCTTAAAGCATGCACAGTGCTTAGATGGAAAGTAGTAAAAGGTCTGCAGGCAGAGGCAATAAACTTGCAAGTTTACATTAAGTACACTTCACTTGCTTTCATCTTCCACTTATTAAAGGAAAATAATCAAGATAACCTAGAAGTGCAATCTGCTTAGACATTTCAGTCAGGTTTCTTGGATCAAAAGTTCAACAGTGTCTACATTACACTAACATATTTGTTCTCAGAATTGAAAAAAGGAAATAAAGAACACTCAAACCAAACAATAAAATCAAAGCTATCAGTTCATAACACTTAGAAAAGGTGTTTCTACTCCAGTCAGACCATAACAAACTGACTGCAGAATGGATAGAGCAATGTCCTCATATTAATTTTCAAGCAAAGCTGCTCTGCAATGTGGCAGGTGAGTTTTCTTCTGATAGCCTCTCATTTTGGCTCATCTGTTCTTTGTCAGGAGGTAGACAAGTATTTTAAACGCCTGAACTTACAGAGAACCCACAGAAAGTCAGCTCTGATAACAGTAGTTTTGAAAGGTAGAGAAGACGAAGGCTGGAGGCAAGTAAAACTGAAGGCAGTTTTCAGTTGCAGCACATCTAGAACTAGGTCTGAAAAGGTCTCAAGGTAAACACCCTATCAAGGATCCAATAAACAGCATAATTACAGAAGCAGAACTTCACAGCATCTCATTTTATCTCAGGTTTACGTTTCAATGATAGCAATTACAAGCTTACAGATCGTAATGCACTAAGTAAAGCTTTCACAGGTACATATTTAGGTCAATTACGGCTACAAGAGATGAAATCAGAAGCCACAGCAACTAGCTTACTCCCTTTCCTGATCTACTCACAGAGAAAACAAGGAGAGTCAGGCTGCTGGTCCCCTTCTAACTACCAGACTGGAAAGCATTTCCCTGGAATTTCCTCCAATTCCAAACCTAGCGGCAACCACTTCCATGAGCATCTCGGGACTTAACTCATTTTGAAAGCAAAAGCACATAGTGGTAGCATAGAAGTTATACGAGAGCTTAATACTAGATCAACTAGCAGACTAGGTCATTCTAACATCTTCTGTACAACAAAATTGAGGCTTCACTTCAAAAGTTATGAAAAAGTTATCTTACCCATGTAACACCTACTGCAAGATGTTAAAAGGTATTAAGACTCTGTAGTCATAAGCAGTTACAGTAGGTGCAAATAAATTGTTCCTGATCTCTCTGGGTGCTCAGTCTTTTTTACCGTTTCTTCAATTCAGCCTTTGGTTTCACTCAACACTTCAGTACTTTCAGCTACATTTTTGAGTAATTAAATAACTGAAATCAAAATTCTAGTCGTCTACCCTTGACCTATGAGGTGCCAAACTCTACACGACAAACTCAAGATCTTATTTTCCATCTATTTTTCTGAAATCCTGCCAACAGCTGTACAGAAACCTCCAAAAAATAAGAAACCTACTGGCGCAAAACAGTCAAACCACAGAGAAACTGAGGAGTCATACTCACAGGACTTTGAAGCCTTGTGATCCACATCACCCCTGCATAAAAGGCTGCTCACAGCAGGTGAGCTGGGGAGATAACAAATGCAACATGCCCTCCAGGCAAGCCCTGCCTTCCCTCCACTCTCCAAGGGTAGTCGAAAGCCAACCAAGTGCATCTTGTCTTCACAGACTCAATTTCAACCTACGCCTTTCAGCATGCAGACAGGCATTTCTGTCCTCTTCTCACACAGGTGGCTGGGAACAGTCTCCCCCAGGCACCTCCACAAGTGGAGAAAGTAGCACAAGAGAAAACAGTCTCATTCTGTCAAGAGCCTGCCTTTTCCTGGTTGATACAGGAGTCAAAACCTTCTTTTAAAGGCATAGGGAAAGAGAAAATATTTTATTTCTTCCTGAAGCTGTGTCCTTTCAGGTCACACTACAAAATTAATACTTTGATTATAGCCCTAGTTTCTAGTCCCAAAGTTGGAGAAGCAAATGAGGCTCAGAAAAGGGCAACAGAGAACTGTTCTAACAGTGTTTCTATAAATGCCTATACCAGTGCATAAGTCTCTGGTATTAGAAAGAAAAACTACAAAGACTTAATTATGGCAATGCAGCAGTCTTCCTCCACAAGTTCACTTCCCCCCAATCTGACTATATATTCTAGGAATTAAACCTTGTAGAGTACCAGAACAATCAAAGATACTGAAAGAGACGATTGGACTTGTATGCACAAGAGGCTTCATCATAAAGACAGGCACCCTAGAGAACTCTATTTCAAGCTATTTTGTTCTCAGAAATCTCAGTTAAAGCATGATGCATAGCTTTTCACTGGTTTTCACAGATGAAAACTTTTCCATGCTTTTAAGATACAGTAAGACAGACCACAAACAAGAACCTTTGGTCAAGGTCTTATCCATGGGGACAGTGTACTCACAGCATGGGAGAACCACATACAGGTAGTAAGTTACTTTGACAATGTTGTTTCCTGGAAAAGTAGGAAGCTGAGATTAGAGTGAAAAAAGTCTTTTCCAATTTTTTTCCCAGTAAGGGCTAAACAAAGTAGGACCTGAGAATGTAGATCCTGCACATCTGCTAGAGACAGTGCCAGTAAACAACTTCCCTTCTGAAATTAAACCAACACAAAAAAAGCTCAAGATATCCAACATTCCCCAAGTATGTTCAGCCTTGAGTTCACTAGGTGCCTGCAGCTGTAGATCCATGCACCTGCAAAACTGCCCAGCTCAAGAAACCACGTACCCAAATCCTGCTTCCACCTCACAGGATGTGGTAGGTATGCTGATACGAATGCCTTCCCAGGGACCTAATCCAGCAGGCAGAAAAGCACATTTAAATTGATTCTTTCTGTAACCAAGTTAAAATGCGATCACAGCTTCTTATTTTAAAGGTCTGCCAGAAGACAAAAAAAGACAGTACTACAAGAGCTTTGATGTTTATGTGCTTGCCCATGAAGCATGAGAGCTTTCTAGCTCTCCTCACACTGGAGGCTTCCACTTAATTCTCCACAGACACACGCACCAGAGATTCTGTGGAGAAGCCCTACCCAACCCTACGGAAATTGCCACTCTGCAGAAAACACAGGAGTGATTGGACTAAAATCGAATGGAGGGGAGCACAGAACATACAGCTTGAGATCAATTATACATAATAGTAAGGAAGAAGACAGAGTTAAAAAATATCAAAGTTCAAGTGTCAGTAGTCTTTCCTGCATGGATATCCACTGTCTTCTAGGCCATGTTCTGGAAGTTCAGAGGCCTGTGGCAGCCTGTCTTGCCTTCCAATCTTGGAAGTTCAAACATTTGAATATTCCCTGTTACAGCCCAGTCAGAGGGGTGGTCTGTTCTCACTGCCTTTCCAAAGGCCCAGCTCTTCCTAAGGAGCCAAGGACTAACACCAAGCTTCTGATTTAATTCTAGCTTCAAACTAATTCCACAGGTGACAGGATAATTTTCCATGCTAAGCTCAGCCTTCACTGCTAGCACTATTTGTAATGCTTCACAAGATACTGAATACCTAAAAACCCTGAAGTTGACCACTACCACGCTATTCACACACTGGCGAATAATTCAATGAAGAACTGGTGTCACAAAAGTCAGTAAAGCGCCAACTGGATCAGCATCTCAGACAAAAGCTGTCAACAGCACAGCCAACTTCATTTTCATCGCAGCTAGTCAGTTCATCGCAACGAACACTGAAAAGGACTGTGAGTTGTGCTGAGCAAGGCAAAAGACAGCTTGCTTTGCTTTCTCTAAGGCTTGCTTTCTTTGGTGTTCTGTCCACTTTCAACTGACACTGAACTGCAAAGTTATATTTTAAAGTATTTTTCATCCAGTATTTTTGGTTTCATTTCTCTAAAGTAGTATTAAAATCCTTTTTTTAAGATCTAGCAGCACATGTTACTGAGGACACTATTTAAGCTACCATTTCATTACTGGGATGACTGGTAGCTACTACAACAGGCTGCCCTCAAGCCATCCTATCAATACTGCTTTAGAGCTCTTCAATCCTAGTCAAGAGGAAAAATAACAGACTAATTTCTCTAAAATTAAGTTCTACTATAATCTTGTTCAAAGTATTAACTTTTTCAGAAGCAGTAGTACTTCAGTACAGCAGCTTGTACAAGTTTAGTTGCAGTATCACTTAAAAAAGGGCATCTAGCTTCAAGTCTTCTGAAATCAAACTCCCCCAAGGAAGGGCAAGAACCACTTACTCAGGCAGTCATCTTCAGAGTTTGGGGTTTGCTCTTTTCCCCTTATCAGAGTTTGGAAGGGTTCCATCAGCTACATGGTAACTATTGCAATGTCATTAGTTTCCTCACTCATGCACATGTATATATACACACACAAATTTCAGAGAAACTTCACACTGGATCATATCAAGCTTAGTTGGTTGCAACTATTTTCAGCATTAACACCCATGAGGAGGAACAATGCCTCGGAAGTATTCAGTTGCCCCCAGTAAGACCTACAGAGCATGCTTAACTTGCAGTCACATTCTCATCTCAAACCAACTGCTGCTTTCTAAACTTTAGATTAAGATTCTCAGTCAGAGGTGTTTCAGAAGAGGAAGCAAAGCTAGGTAACAACTATATTTTAAGTTAAGCCTTTAAAAACAGTGCTTTTTCATGGACATCAATGACTCCAGAAATAGCTCATCCATTCCAATTAACATTCCAGAAAGCCTTCTGCTTTGCTCTCCTTCCCCAGCTCACTTTGCATGGTGTGGAACTGCAGTTCCAGGCTTCACTTCTAGGCCCATATTGCTGCTCACTGAAGGTAACACAGCACCTCTAGCTCAGAGCAACACAATCCAGACACTTTCATAACAGACTAAAGGTCAGAGGCACCACTGGTTTCAACAAGAAACACTTGTTCAACACTTCTTCCTGGCCTACTAAAGGCTGTTCTTCCCTCAAGTTCTGATCAAGGAAGACTGACTTGAGGCCTTCTTTATGGGATAAAACATTATCTCCCAGAATCACTATAGCCAGTTGGCATTCACCTCCTTTACATCACTACCAGAAACCATTAAACAGACAAGGGGAAGAACAGGTCTGGGTTACTCATGCTCTAGCTTACAATTAGATTTCTATAATATTGAGTACATTCTGTCAGTGCTTCTCAACTGCTCACCCCAAAGCAAGGGGACAAAGTTTTGGCTGTTTCTGTTATCAACTACATTTCAAAAAAGGACAGTTGACACCAAGTGATGCTGTCATTTGTGACCTTTGCCCACCCCACAAGCAGCAGACATGCATGCAAGTCAATACACCAGTCTGGATACAGCAATCCTGCACCATCCAGGATTAATGCATTCAAGGTAGAAGTTGTAATGCATTGGGGTCTTTGGTTCTTTACTGGACATAGTAAGCCTCAGTAAGAAGTCAGGATTTCAAATTCCTGAGTTACTACTAACTTCACTTTTAGGTCTTTCATACAAGCCACTTAATCACCCTGAAATTTTGAAACACCACAGAGACAAAGAAATAGAAATCTTCTAAATCCAGTTAATTCACAAGAATTACAACATTAATTGAGTGCTAGGCATATTCATAAAGTTTTCCTGACAGCACTGGGAAGTTATGGCACCAATATCTAGAAGAGGGGTGGAATTACAAATCATGAAGCTCATTTCTCAGAGAATTAAAACCCATATGGGATCTAACAGGCAGATCTTTACACCACCAGCTACTCAACTGAGCTAGAAACAAATGCAGAACAGTTGCACATTATGGCTTAGACAATTTAGTACTTAGAACCTTGTTTTTAAAGAAACATAATTTATATTACTTTGATTCAACCAATGAAAGCAACTATGAAACAAGTGCATATTTAAGTGTCTGGATTTTTCATTCTTGCTTACAATATTTGATAAGCACTAATACACTATTTGGAGTTACATGCTCTGGCAGACACCACCGATATCAAGTAGAAGAATCCTATCTCATTATATCCACTTACACATCCCAGTAGTAAACTACCAGAGCAGGAACAGCCACCATATCCCTTTGACCTCTGCAGGTGAAAAGACCTCAAACTTTGTGCCAGATGCTAAGCCAGTCCCTCCGATTCACTCCATGGAGACAACTCCTCCTTCCTTGCTACAGCAGACTTGTCAGGCTTCTGTCTTACTCCAGCAGCCTAACAATACCCTTCTCCTTAAGTTATTCCAATTTCATGGGTTAATTGCCAGTAAAGCACTGCACAGCCACATTCCTCCTACTCTTAAAAGCCTGACAACCTACTACGCTCCACCATCCTGGGCTGCATGTAGGTGGAATGAGATTTGAGATAAAATATTGTATCCTCTACCTTCAGAAGCTTGGGAATGCTCCACTTCCATCTACTCCAGCTGAGGCTGGCCATTCTTATGAAAAAAAAAACCACGCTTTATCAAGCTGACCTATTACACCTACTCAGTATCACTTCTGGGTTGTATAGGATATTAATTAAGCAGGCTAACATTGATATTTTAATAATTTCTAGTGCAGTTGTAATGGATATTAACAGTATCCTAGATAGGTACCTATAACTGCCAGCAAAAGAACCAAGCTTGATTCTCAACATCAGTCCTATAATTTGAAGTAGGGCAAGAGCACCTTTTAGTGCAATTGCTCAAAAAACCACCACTGCACGATATTACTCTTTCTGCACATTTGCTCCTCCCCAAACTCCAAAGCAGGCACAGAGAAACACTTGTCACTGAAGCATTTTAGAATCCCATGCCCCGCCTCTACTTATCTGCAGAAAGTTTCAACACTTACACTTCACAGTATTTCCTGTACTATGAAAGAAAGCACTTTTTCTATCTTCCAAAACCACTGTGATCAGTAACAGCTGAAGCAATGCAGATATCAGATGTCAGCCTCCTCCCTCAAGTTATCTACAAGCACTCCTTCATAAAAACTCCTTCACCTCCACCAAAAAAAGATTATTTTCAAATCCTAAAGCACATGCTTTAGTAACAGACAAAAGGCACCTCAGCCCTTTATCCAAAACTCAGAGCATGACAGGTATTGAAAAAACCTGCCCTGGTTCCTTCAGGAACACCACCATCCCTTCCCAATGGGCTCAACTAGGCATTTAAATTTATATTCACCATAAAGCCAAGCTGTACCTCTACACTCAGTACTATCTGACATGATTCACTATATAAGCTCTTCTAAAAGAAAGCCTTATTGCACATGGTTACACCGGCTCATCACACAAGAAAACAAATAGGTGAAACAGACAGGAGAAGCATGCCTATCAGACTTGACATCCGCAAGAGTTACAAACTCATACCCAGCCTTCCCCTCAGTGAGGGAAGTGCACATGAAAAGGAAAGAAATCGGTTTCCTGTACAGAGAAATGTGAAGGAACACAAGGTCTCATCTGTTGATAAAACAATGTTCCCTGAAAGAATGAACAGAAGAGGGAACAACTTCTACGCAAAAACTTAAACTCTGTGTTGGGCAGAATGGGGAGTAAAACACTACTTACCAGAGAAGGACAACATCTGCTCAGATCCCATCAAAAGAATAGGACTGTTAAGAGGAACATGGGGAAGAGGCAAAATTAAAGCCCCAAAACTATGCAAATAAAAAGCCTTAATAAATCCCACTTTCAGAAGGAATGGGAATCTTGGCCCCACGCACAAGGACAGCGGAACACAACCACGGCCAAAGCAGCAGGAGAAGCCGAGCCGGGGACCACGGCTGCCAGAGGCACGAGGCAATGCCTCAGCTCGGCTATACGGGCGATAGGGAGAGAGCCACCCCCGCGGGACGGGCGGGGAGGCGGCCGCCGCCGGGTGAGGCCCAACGGCCACGGTCACCAGCAGCGGCCAGGCGCGGAGCCCACCTTGCCCCGTCCTCGCCGCCCGACGGCCCAAGTCCCACGGCGAACGGCCGCGCCGTCGCCCCGCGGCAGGCCCGTGGACGCGCCGCCGCCCGGGACGGCATCGCTGCCTGCCCGGGAGGAGGCCGCCGCCGCCGCCAGCCCCGGCCGCGCTGCCGGGCGAGCGCCTCAGCCCGCCGCCTCCCGCCGCGACGGCCCCGGCCGAGCGGAGCAGAGGAAGCCGGCGCCGGGTCCCCGCCGCCGGGTCCCCGCCGCTGCCCCTCGCCCCGCGGGCCGAGGGGGCGTGCCGGGCCGCGGCCCCACAGCTGACAGCCCGGCCGCCCTCCTCCAGGCCCCGGCCCGGCAGGCCGGCCCACCCCCCCGCAAGACGCCGGGCAAGGCCGGACGCCCCCGCCGGCTCCTTACCGTGGGGCAGGGCATGGCGCGGAGCCCCCACACCCCCTCCCGGGGCGCGGCCTCCTGCCTGGGCCGGGGTCGCTCGGCTCCTGGCTGCCTCCGCCGCCTCTCACAGCCACAACAACATGGCGGCCGCACGGGACGCGGGCACGGCGGGGCCAGGCGCGCTCCCGACACCGCCTCCTCCGCCACCCTCCCGACACCTCGGGGCGGGGCCGAGCGCGCGTCGTTCCCGCCCTCCCCAGCCCAGCCCCCGCCTTGGGGGGGGGGGGGGTCGCGCCTCCGCCCGCTCTGAGGGGAAGTGGCGGCGGGTCGCGCCACGGCCATTCCTGGAGCCCGGCAGCCGCTCTCCCTCAGCAGGTGAAGCTGATCCGTCGCTTCCCCCTTTTATAACCCTGTGAGGGTGCTTAACCGCCCGCAGCTGGCAGAGGCCGGCCTCGGCCCGGCCCGCGGCAGCCCTGAGCCCCGCTGAGGCAGGAGGTGCGGCGCGGTGGGACAGCCGGTGTCTCAGGAGAAGGTTTCGCAGGCCGTGAGGCGGGTAGTAGGTGGAGGCGGGCTGGAGGGTGCTGCGGGAGCCGAGGAGCTCAGCGAGCCGAGCTCTGCCCGCGCCCCGCAGCGTCTGCCGATGGCGGGGCCTGCAGCCCTGGGGTCCTCCTTAGGAGTCCTCCCAAGCCCGTGTGTCCCTTGGAGAAACACCCTGTCTGACTATAAAAGCCACTGTTGCACACAAGGCCTTCTGGCTGATGCTTTCTTCCTTTGCTTCTGTGACATTCAGCTTAGCTGTAAGAACATGTGTGGCCCCATGCCATCGCTAGATGCACCGTCCAAGCCACCCTGAGCAGCCCGCAGCTCCTGGAGCGTGAGGTAATGGAGAGCGCGGAGCCAACATGAGGCATGAGAGCCAAAAAATACATGGAAATTGAGAGACAAGTGATAAAGCAAAAGGGATACGCGTGTTAAGCAACAGAAAGGCACAAGAAAGCTTGAGAGGCAAATGGCAGCAGTGTCAGAGGTAGCGGAGTACGGTTGGCAGGAAGCGTTGCAGTTCCCAAAATGAAGCTGTAACTAAGCCTTGTGCAATGGAGTTCCTTTTCAGCAGCAAGATTTATATCTGGGTTTTGTTGCAACTGTGATGGATCATTTATGCTTTATTTTTATACATACCTTCAATTTACAGTATATAGGTCAGGTTGTACTTTTGAGAGGTATTTCCACCTGCTCCTCATGTTTGCCTTGATCTGAAATGAAATGCTTGCTTGCAAGTAACTATAAAATGCACTCCTAAATTATCCACAGGACTCTCCCTCTGAGTCCAAGGCTAGTCATTGTAACAGATGGACTTCAGTCTGTCATTAAGCCATGTTTAAGCTAGAAGTAACATTAATGTTCAGGGAGAACAATACAAAATACAGGATCCCATGTCTTTAAACTCAGATACAAGCCACGCAGTGAGTTGTTTTCTAGTTTCATTCCCTTGGTCAGGGACAGTAAACATTTGAAAGGAAGTTAATCGGCCCCTCTAAAGGGATTTTTTCCAACAACAAGCCATCATCTGAATGCAAATGTGATCTGAAAGTCAATATGTACCTTCAGAGGAACTTTGGAAGAAATACAGGTAACTGAAGGGAAAAACAGGATTCCTGGCCTGTTTATACCCAAAAGCAATGAAAGAATGTTCAGCTGGTATAGCTGTATCTGAATAGGATGTGTGTTGACAGCATTAGGAAGCAGAATATGAACTCTGAAAACTCCTTGTTAAATGGTTGCCTTTCGCAGTATGCCTGGACAGAGATCAAATGTGACCTACTTCAGGAAGCTGAATCCTGGAGACCCAGGACTTCTATACAGCAGAACCTGCTAGTTGCTCCTTCTGTTTTTTAAAGGGGGGGAACTAGCTGGAGTGCCATCACCATGACAGGAAAAGCTGTGCACTTCCAGCTGCTTATTGCTGTGACACAAATTGTCGTCTTGGCGTTATCTTTACCAATTACAGTTAAAACACATTGCATGGCGACTTTCCATGTATCGTGTACCGAGTCTCTCCACATCTTGTGTTCCAGTCTCATTTTTAATAAATATTAAATGGCTTTTGCCTCAATTTTGTATGAAGGTTGAGGCAAAGGATGGTGGCTAATGAGAATTATTTTCTGGAAATGGAAATTACTGTACCCAAAGGCAGAGCGAGGCCTCTGAGAACCTGACACACAGCTCAGGGAATGAGGTGTTCCCAAGCCCAGAGTTCTGACGGACCTGGAACATATCCTTACTCATCCAGTACAAACTTCTTATTTGTGAGGCTGAGGGCAGTAATGAATTACTGAGGAACTACTGAAGCACAAGCTGTTTTTAAGCAGGAGGAAGAGAAGCAGTCCAGTCATTTAGGCGCTTGTTAGTCTGACCTCAAGAACATTAAAAGCTTAGAAACAAATGTAAAGGAGAAAGTAGTTGGGGGACAGACAAGTGGAAAATAAAGTAAAATGTGACACAGCTTTACTAAAGATAGATTGCATTTAACTAAGATTGTACCTTTGATAATTGTTTTCTAGACAATTGATATACAATAGATTTAATCTAGCTGGATTTAATAGGATATTAAATGCAATGCCACATGGCAAATGTATCGTTTATTTGGTAGGTAAGAAGACCTACACCTACAGACAGGTGACAGTAGTTTGGGTGGAAAGGTGGACTGTGAGGGTAGAGCTGAGCTCCTTAAGAAATTACTTGAAGACTGTCAGCAAGTTCAAAAATTGATTCAATAAATTAATGGAGAGCAGGTCCATGAAGAAATAGCTACAGGGAAAAGGCAGGGAAGTCGCCTCAAACGTACAACATCTGTGGATACGCGGGGAGTGCAAAGGAAAGAGATATCAGGAAGTGGCTGGGCTCTGCTGCTCTCCCTAAACAGCATCACTGACTGCCCCTCTCAGAGACAGAGTGCAGGACCACAGGGACCACCAGGCTCACCCAGCCTGTCTCATGTTCTTTTGATCTTGCACAGTATTTTTCAGGCAGGCCTTGAAACAAAGGGTAGGAGCGAGCTGATGGCATTTGCCGATGGCACAAAGTTGGGAGGCACCAGCACTACGGAGGGAATATCTGTATTGCTGGAAGAGTTGGATAACACTGAGTGCTGGCACATTGGAAATGGGATGAAATTTAATAGTGGAAAGTACAAGGTCATGCACTTGGGAATTACTGACAGGAATCTCTGCTGCAAGCTGGGAGCTCATCAGTTGGAAATGACAGAAGAGGAGAAAAATCTGGGTGTATTTGTTGATCTGAAGATGACTGAGAACTCCCAATATGAAGCAGCTCTGTCAAAAAGCACATATCAACTGAGATATTTCCAGGAGAAGAGGAAAATGTTAATACCGTTATACAAACCTCTGCTGCAACCTTCTCTGGAATTATGCATGCATAATGGTCACTTTTAATCAAGAGAGACAAACTTAAAATGTGACTGGAGAATAATTACAGGGTAATCCTGATTTTTTTTCTCTTAT
This sequence comes from Phaethon aethereus, assembly GCF_964289735.1. Taxonomy (NCBI): domain Eukaryota; kingdom Metazoa; phylum Chordata; class Aves; order Phaethontiformes; family Phaethontidae; genus Phaethon; species Phaethon aethereus. The sequence continues at coordinate 14,728,371 of NC_138593.1, read as the reverse complement.
GTAAGGGTATTGAAATAATTTGTTTAGCCAAAAATCTGAATGCTGAGAAGGGATACAGTTGCTCTTTATGAAACTTCAGGGAGTAAACACAGAAGTAAACATCTCCCTTAAGAGCAAGGGTGATGTTAGTGTAAGAGCAAACAAGTATCCGATGGCCATGAAAAGTCTGGGCTGAAACATGAGAACACCAGAGCTTCCAACAGCTCAAGCCCTGAGGCTCTGGGTCATCCTTCCCAGCGCTGCCTTACCCTGATGCAGTTGCCACCAACAGCTGAGAACTGACCCTGGATACCCAAAAAGTCCTTTCCAAATCTCTCTTACTGTTTGAGACACAGCCACTGAGTTACTAGTTGGCTTCTTATGAAAAGAAAAGGGATACCTGATGTGGAAAGTTATTCTTTGAGCTGCAGTCAGAACCTAAACATCACTTGAGTTACCGGTTGTATTCAGTAAAAGCACATTTAAAATCTGCACATGGTCATGGTGGAGGCTGACAGCATCCTGTTCTGGCTCATCCCACCCTGATCCCTCAGATCACCTTCCCACTGAGACCGGCGCTTGTGCCCATCCTGTCCGTGAGATGCCATCCTTGAGCCATCTACACCATTTTCTGGCTCAGCCAGAAATGGCAAACACAAACGTGTGTGGGGTACTTCCCCACCTCTGTTAGCATCCAGTAACCTCTAATATGCTTCACTCTTGTGATCCGAACGGCCAAACTCAGACTTTGTGGGCTGTTTCTGTTATGATGAAAAACTGATGGTAAGGTCAGATATGTCTTAAAAAAAACCAAACACCAAACCAAGTCTTAATTCTGCAAGAACAGTCAGATCATGAAACACAGGGTAACTTTCTCAGGACTCCAAACAGGCTTCTTTGGACAGTTTCCTACACAAAAGTAGTTCTCTTCTTTCTTCCTCTCCTATTTTGTTTCCTTTTTCATCTTTCACCTTACCTTGACATTTAACTAGTTTTAATCTGCGGTTCCTGGGGTTTTTGGTTGTGTGTTTTTTTGAAATGAATGCCTGAAGAGAATGCTCTTCTAAGACCCATCTCTGACCACTGTATTTATCCCATGTTCCTCTTTGTGTAGATGCTTCCATTCTTCTGCTCCCATCAAAGAAGCAGTTATTTAATTATTCATTTAATCCAAATGGGAGGCAGTGAGGACATCAGTGTCAGCAGAGCATGAGGCTTCCCCCGATTAAAATATACCAGGTGAGAGGCACCCACTCTCTCAGTCATCCTTGATGCATGCCAAAAAATGGATGCTCTGACTCATACCCTTGAAAAGTAGATGAATAATTTGGAAAAAAAAGAGGTTTTTATTATGTATGTATCATTTTTGTCAGAACATTTTCCAACAGTCTCATTAGGATTTTCTGTCTTGCAATAACCTGGTTTTAAAACAAGATGTACTATTAGTGACACTTTGCTGAAGGGAAGCTAGCACAACGAAGCTGTCTTGGCTACAGCTACACAGCAAGGTGATTATTACAGGACTAATCAAATATGAAGTTTTGGGGGACTCTGAAAACTTCAAGTTCAGTGGAACCGCTGCAACATTTTTGAGCAACTACTGAAAACTGCTTTGGGGGCAGCGTTTCCAGGCAGGAGCAGAGCCGTCTGAGCCTGGCTCTGCAAGGATGCGCGAGCTGATTGGCACATGAGAACCCAGCTCCATCCAGCAGATCAGCCGGAGACATACTACGCCCGTCTGTGAAAGGCAGGACAGCACTTCATTATAGAATTTATATTGAACATATTAGTTCTACTCAGGTTCATGAGCACAGAGCGTTGTTCTGCAGGAGATGGATGACACCATGTTTGTGCAAGACATTTCTGTACCTGGAAGTACAAGCTGAAGACATCAATACTGAAGGTATGCCAGCAGTTCAGTATAGGCAGAATGTTTGTAAGTCTTGTTTGATGTCTGCTTATATTATTTGCTTATACTTAAAAAGTCTAATAATCCATATTGTTTGCCTAGTGAGCCAAAAATAAGTGAGATGTTCAAAGTATTTTGTATTGAACATCTTTTCTTTGGGAGAATTAACAACTTGCTCTGCTGTGTGCTATGTTGTGACAACAATGCTGCCTGAAAAATGCTTTTAATAATGAAGCACATATATATTTCTTAATAAGCACACTTAAGATCCCTCCTCCTATCATACAAAAGAGAAACACCAGGCAAAGAAAGGCTAAGAAGTTGTCTGATCAGAGGAGCTGCTTCAAGTATCATTAGAAAATGATAGTTTTAACTGATTATCTTAACCCATAATCCTTTATACTGTAGAAATATGCTGGTAACCCACTCAGGACTGTGCCCGCTGTGGTGCGCAGGTGTCAGAGGAGGGAGTTCCAACCCACAGGAACTTGCCCCATTAAAGCTCGCAGAAGTTGAGCAACTCCTTCGTTCCACCGACCAGACGAACGCTGAACCGGCAGCCTCTCGGAGAAAGAGGGAACTGGTGTTCCTGCCCTCCCGCAGACGCAGTGCCATGCAGGGAACGAACTAAAAAGTATCTTGGGCCATCCCTGGCGTCTTTGGATGAAAAATATCCAATGATGAGACTTTATGCTAAGAATATACTTAGAGGGGGTTAATTGGAGAACAACGGAAAACTGGAAAGATATTTAATAAATTATTGTAGGATCCATCAGGTCAATAGTTTAATGGTAACACCTCTGTCTCCATAACTATGAAGAACATGCTGTGGAAGGCTTAGAACTTCCATTAGTCTGTGATAAGCTAATGTATATATCATTAAGATAAAATGTAAAAAAGGAAAAAGTAGAGCTGGGTTGAAAAATTGTGAAGCCCAAGGATATACTGATTCATCATTATTGCTGTAATTGCATTTCAGCTGCTTAGAAAATATAATGGCCAATTTCCACAACTTTGCAATTTAGTACTATGGTTATGTCTTTTTTTAGATTACACTGACATTTTCCTCTGGTCATTTCATAACTCTTTCATTTTATTTATATTTTTAAAATGTGTTTAGAAGTGACAGTCCTTCAGGGTTTCCTGCACCCTCAGGCCTGCGTGTAAACAGCGCATGGGCAGGCTGCTGTCTTTAAACCCTCTGTGACGTCCTTTTGGAGAAAAAGAGGGGACAGCAGGCGTGCCTTGCCTTGTCTGCATGCGGGGAAGGTCACTCGGCCCAGTAACCGCTGAGACTACTGTGTGAGTAGGAGGAAACCAGCTATCTTCTGTGACTGTACAGAAGTGAAGCAGATACTCTAACCGGCCCCCAGGCTGTCACTCGGGACTTTCAGGCAGAATTTAAGAAAATGCAGGAACGGTGGAAACCTTGGTGCTGTTCAGGAAGCAGAATACCATATTGCAGCATTTGTGAGAGACCTGCAAAGAAAATGGGCTGACCTCCAGGAGCACATTCCTGGGGTCGCTCCAGCATTTCCATCCTCCTCTTGGTGCTTTTTGCACTGTTTGAAATGAAAAGGCTGCTTTTGTGTCTTATCACGAGCCGAGTCAGGAGTGTCCTTACCGCACAAACAGCTCAAGGAGATTGTTGGTGTGTGTCTGTCAAAATACTGACAGTGCTACCGGAGCCAGGGCACTCTTCCCAGCCTTTGACTTGTGACGTCTGATAGTCCGCATGGTTACATTCAGCACTGAACAACTTCCTCCCATCTGTGAACCATGACAAAGAAGGATACTTTTAATAAAAGCTCCTTTTCCAAAAGCTTTTGTCTGGAGAATTTCTCCACTTCGGATCTGATCCGAAGCCTGCTTGCCCGGTAACTTCAGATGCCTCTGGATCAAACCTCGAAAGTGGGACTTTTCAGCAGAGCTCAGCAGCCTGCCAGCTGTTTTTAATGCTTTGCCTTATCTGTGCAACAGGGGCCAGCAGTTACCCTGCGTGGCTGGGAGCGGCAAGTTGTCATAAGCGAAATGAAGATTTCAGATTTGATCTTTACTGTGCTGAAGTGTTAAAGGTCTCTGGCACGTTGTACACAGGTGAACGCATGCACTTTTTGGTTGACTTGTTTAATTTCTACTCATTTGCCGGATTAAAATTAATTTGTATTGTGTATACATGTAATTACAGAACTCGGTTATACGTACATAGTTAATATCAGCAGTGTTTTGAGCACAGGCTCCAATAGTTCACAGTGCTTTAGGAAATCAAATATGTAAAAAAAACAACCCAAAAAGAGGAATAGTGCTTCAAAACAGCCTGATGACAGAGTCAAAGCCCACTGAGTCACTTGGAGTCTCGCCACCGCTGCTCTGGAGGAAGGTTGGCAAAGGAGGGGAAATAAAGAGATGCCTTTGCAAGGGAATCATGTTTCAGTTGCCAAATGTTATCCTCCGCTAAACAATCAGAGCAAACTTTGGATCTGACATCATTACTGGGGTTTTGTTCTGGGAGCTTGTTTTTGCGCAGTGTGTTGGTGCCGGGGCAGCAGTCCGAGGGCCTGAATTGTGTTGTGGTGTCTGAGAAATGGAAATAATAAATAATTCATTTAAAAATGAGTAATTCAAAAGGTATGGCAAAAGAATGGTGAAAATTGCAGGTTCCGGAGAACCTGTCATGAAATTTAAAGTACAAATCAATAGTAACCTACCGAATGTGAGAAGCCACACAGCTCGTCTGTGCTGCCTTCCTGCTGGGGAGAGCATGTCAGCCCGTGGGGAAGGCAATAGTGGCCAGGGCTGCGCCGGGGAGGAGCCGGGAGCAGCCGGCTTCCTCCGCGGAGCTGACGGAAGCCCCTCGGGCGTGCGGCCTGCTCCCATCCTGCGGGGTGACGGGCACCCCAACGCCAGTGTGCGCGGCTGGAAGGTGGGAAGTCGAAATGCCGACTGTCCAGAGTCTGCGAGGGCTTGGATTGTGGGGTCAGGGACTGGAGCCTCGTTACAGTCCCATCCCTTATTAGCCACATGAGGGAGGGCATGGCATGGTTTCTATTTTAGGCTACTTTGTCACCTAAACCTGGGCTCTGGCCTAGGTTTAGGAGGAGTTCTCTGTGCTCAAGGAAGAGAACCGGGACCCTTCAGAGCACCTAAATTAGTGACAGATCCCTCTCTGCACCCCTCTGTCATCCCGCAGGCCCCGACTGCCCAACTCCCAGGCGTGGTGTGAGCGTGACTAACCTCATCTTCTTAATATCAGTTGCGCTTGTATTAATTGACAAGAATTAGGCTTGTCCTGCAGCATCAAACTGTCATCCACAGTCACCTCCCTGACGAGCAACGGGAGACCAAAGCTGAGGGAAGTGGTGAGGGGGTTGTGTGGGTTCCCAGCCATGACAACCCCTCCCGAGTGTCCCTCCCATCTGCAGCACCACATGGGTCAGTACAATTAAGTTAATGATGTTTCCCTTACGAGGACGGTGACTTATTTTGCCTTTCAGTGGAAAAACAATTGCCTGGCAGAGAGAGGCCGTCTTCCCCTCACAAGATGTTACGGATTGTGATTGTAATTACCAAACCACAGCTGTAACCTGGCACGGAGGGAAGGCCTGAGGTTTTGGGTTAAAAAACGCCTGTTTGGTTACTGCAGCATAACCGTTTCGGTTTAATCGCTCCCGTAACCTCAGGGACAGACCCGCCGCCGAGCTCCCATCCCGCCAGGCTCCGCCCATCCCGCCAGGCTCCGCCCATCCCGCCAGGCTCCGCCCATCCCGCCAGGCTCCGCCCATCCCGCCAGGCTCCGCCCATCCCTGGCACTTCCGCTCGGCACCGGAAGGGCCCTTGGGCTGCGGAAGCCTGGTGCTGGCGGCGCGGACTTGGTCACCCGGTAACGGGGGTTGGGGCATTATGGCGGGGGCCACAGGGGGGCGGCTGGGGCAGGGCGGCAGTGGCTGGGGCGAGCAGCGGCGGCAAGGCCTGGAAGTACGTGGCTGTGGTTGGGCAGCTTGACAGGGCCCGGGCAGGGCCTGGTAAGGGGCGGGCAGGACAGCGGGACGCGGCCTGGGGGGGCGGCAGTGGCTCAAAGCGTGTCTGAAGCGACAGGGCTTGGCTTAACTGGCGGTGGCTGGAGAGGGTGGCTGGGGTACGTTGTAGGGCCGGCAGGGCCTGGGGGGGCCGCAGGGCCTGGAGGGGGCCTGTGGCAGCGGCCGATGGGCTCTCGGGGCTGGAGAGGACGTTGGGGCTACAAGAGGGTGGCCGGGCCTGCAGGGGAGGAGGCTGTGCGGGGAGGTGCGGGCAGGGCTCGGTTCAGTGCCTGGCTGGGGAGTAGGAGGGGAGCAGCGACGGGTGCCTGGTGCTGGCATGCTGGAGGCCCTTGAGGTGCGGCAGCAGGGGGAAAATGGGGACGAGGGATGTCAAGTAGATAAAGAGAAGAGGGCTGGCTGCGCTTCGTCTGGCGCTTTAGCAGGACATCCAAGGTGCGCTGCTGCTGCTGTTAGGGAAGCTGCAGGGTCGTGCCCTTCCTCTAGCCGCTGTGCCGTGGTGGGTGCCTCGGGCCCAGCAGTGCGCACCTCGCCCTGGATGTCCCCTTGCCCGTGTACCTCGGTGGACAGTGGGAAGTGCAGGGCAGAGAACACTTCTGATACTGTGAAAACAAGTTTCCCTGGCAAAAATTTGGCCCGTTGTATTCTTTGTCTGGGTTGTTTGGCTTTTATGCTGCATGCCTGAAATCACAGGGTACGATGAATTAATCACGTCCTTGTAGTGTAGGCCAAAGCTCTTGGGATGGGGAAAAATGACAGTGATCGGGGATGCCTCTCTGTGTTGAGGATATTCCGTACTCAGGTTTATTCTCTTCTGCAGATGAATAAGCTTTTTGTCTGGGGGCCTGTCTCTTCCAAGATGGTTTTGATTTGGACTGGAGAGTTCGATGCTTGGCTGGCTTGAAATGAGGCACTTGATGTTTTTTGCCTTGTGGCAAACACACGCTTCTACATGCAGTTTTCAGAACTGCTCTAGAAATTGGAAGAGCTAAATATATGATAAGAACTGAAAAACAGTTTGGCTTATTTTGCTGAAAAGTGGGGTTTTTTCCAAAGAAATTGTTTATCATAAAAAATTGAGAACATTCCTGTCAAGGTTCTAGTCTTTAAACACCCTTGGAGAGATGTAATTATTTCAAGTTTTCTAAGCTGTGCGGTATATTGGCATTGCTCTCATGTAATTTTTTCAATAGATCAAACTCTAAAATGTTAGATCACATGTATTTTGCCTAAATCCATAGGTGACAAATTCTCTGGAACAATAAGTGTTACTCTTTCACTTGCTGTCTACTGTGATCTTGCTCCTGAATCAGTATTGTGCAGCTGTAGGGATACTTCTCGTGTTTTAATTGTTGTTCTGCCCAGGCAATGTGAATGCAATTAAATATGCATATAAGGAGACTTCTGATCTTAGATCTTAACAAGAAGATAACTTTTTTTAGTACCATTTTGCAGAAATCATATTACTACAAACCCCCAAGAAATGAAAAACTCTGTTAACCTGCAATTGTTTTTTGTTGATATCTGAAATTTTTTAACAATGCACATAACAACATACTTTCTTTTGAATTACTCTAATGTTTGACTTACAGGTAACTTCACAAAGTTAATAGAAATAATTCTGAGCTTAAAAATGCTGTAGAAGATTAAAACATGGTTTTGTGAACATGTGGGAAGTTGGCAGTGGAAAGGAAGGCTGTGTTTTGTAGGCTCACCCTGTGTGCCTTATCTGGATGAGTACTGGTCTCATTCTGATTTATTCTGCCGCGTAAGCACCAAAAGTATTCTTTTAATAGTATGTTGGCAGGATGTCTTTTGATTGCCTCCCCAGTTTATGCTGTCAGTAGATAGACTGCAAGCATTAAAAGAGACTGCAAAAGCAGAGGGTTCAGCCTGGCTCTTCAGGAACCAGATTTAAATATCAAACTTCCATATTAAACAATGTCCCAAAATGCTCTTTGTTGTCCTGGAAGATGTCTATGGCCTCTCAGTAATGAACAGGGATGAAAGTATAGCACTGTCCTGGTTTTGGCTGGGCTAGAGTTAATTTTCTTCCTAGTAGCTGGTTTAGCACTGTGTTTTGGATTTAGCATAGGAATAAGGTCGATAATGGGCTGATGTTTTAGTTGTTGCTGAGCAGTGTTTACAGTAAGTCAAGGACGTTTCAGCTCCTCACCCCGCTCTGCCAGCGAGGAGGCTGGGGCGCACAGGGAGTGGGGAGGGGGCACAGCGGGGACAGCTGACCCCAACTGGCCTAAGGGATATTCCAGATCACAGAATCATTAAGTTTGGAAAAGACCTTTAAGATCATCAAGTCCGACCGTCAACCCAACACCACCATGGCCACTGAATCATGTCCCGAAGTGCCATGTCTACTCATTTTTTGAGTGCTTTTTCTTTCTGTATGGACACTGAACAATAAAACTGGGGGGAGGTCACTGCTCAGGGACTGGCTGGCCATCAGTCAGTGGGTGGTGAGCAACTGCATTGTGCATCACTTACTTTGTATATTATTATTATTTTCCCTTCCTTTTCTGTCCTGTTAAACTGTCTTTATCTCAACCCACAAATTTTACCTTTCCCCCATCCCACGGCGGGGTGGGGAGCGAGCGAACGGCTGTGTGGTGTTGAGGTGTCTGCAGGTTTCTTCTGAGGCATGTACAGGTGGCTCCTGGGTTCCCTCGAGGTTTGGCATTTGGGTGGTGTATAAATTGCTTTGCATAACTCTTATTTCCAGCCACTGTGTGCATGTGTGTTACAGTAAGGCTGTAGCCTCTTTTGTTATGGTTTTGGTTGATTGACCTTGTAAAATGCATCCTGTGCTGCTTTTGTTTTTCTGTTTGATGAAGGCAGGAACAAGTCCTCACGATGCCAGCGTTGCCTCTGGATGAACTCCAGCTGACAGAAAGGGATCCCAAGACAGGGAAGCTGAGAACTTTACCGGCACTGGTGAGCTGTGTTTTTCCTGAAGGCCAAACAAGGCCTTTAATTGCCCTGTATTTGGGCCTCAGCAAAACTAGCCCTTGGTCCAGGATATAATGAACTTTTGTCAGCTTGCCTGTTAAATTTTTTTCTTCATGTTGTAGTGCATTCAGGTAGTTGAGACTTATTTCAGTGGTGGGTAAATGAAACCGTACTGTGTTCAACATCTTTAGTGAGCTGCATTCTCCCAGAACTCCTTATTCTTTTGAGGAACAGTCTGATTAGCAATGTAAACTTTGCTGCAAGAGGGAGAATGCTTTGGGAGCTTTTCAAGCTCTGCGTGAAGTTTAGCTGTGATTTATGGTGCTGGGATAACTCCATCCACTTGCTGCATCCCATGACCTCCTGCCCTGTAGCTTCAGCTTGGTGAAATCAGAAAATTAAATCCACAGTTACCCTTTTCTCCCAGAAATAAGGTGTGGAGAGAGCCTTCTCGTGGGCATGTTGCGGAAGTGGGACCTGCCGTTAATGCTGCTTGCTCCTGAGGAGCTTTACCCTGGCCTTATGTGTGGGTTGAGGCAGAGCTCGAAGCTGCTGCTCCTCGCCCCTCAACATGATTCTCATTCTAAGACGGGTATATTTGGGCAAAGCCTGTTCAGTAACCCTTGGGAAGGGTAGTGAAATGTTTCTTCTCTGTATTTGGTGGTCATGTCGGTTTGATTTCATGGCTTGTTATGCAAGAACTGGTTCGGAGGAAGAAGAGAGAGTGCAGGCCATGTTTCAAAGGCATGACATTAAGCTGGTGCTGTTTGTTTTGAAGGTGTGGGAGGATTGCTTTGCTTTGCAAGGCTTTTGGTTAATAGAATGCAAGGAGCAATGTCTACTGAATTATGAAGGTCTGAAAATAGTGCTGATAGATAAGGATACAAACCCTCCGATCTGCTGCCTTGAAAGATTAGAAAACGGGAAGTTACCAGGGAACTGAATGTCAGTTTGTGTCAAAGTGTAATTTTGTGTTGGTTTCCTAAAATTCAGTGAGCAGTGCAAATGGTAAGTGGGCATTCCTGTCACTTGGTCTGTAGTTTTAATACAGTGTTTTGGCTTTCTGCAGCACCCAGAAATAAAAGCAGATCGGTCTTTTGTGCTATACAGACCGCCACCTGTTATCAGAGACCCTGCTTTAGTGGAAGAATTCTTGGAGCGAGCAAAATTCATTGCAGATGACCTGAACTGGCTTCTGGCTTTGCCTCATGACAAATTTTGGTGCCAGGTAATAATTGTTTTGTGGACGCTGAAGAAAAAGTGTGAACGATCTAGGTACTTTTAAAAGCCACGAACCTTAAATTATTTTCATAAAGACTTGTATATGCTCATTATGTCATTTGTCAAGCATTTTAATTAATGCATCGTAGAGTGCAAAGAAAGTACTGTTTCCCTATAGATTTTTTTTCATTGTGGATTTTAAGAGTTTGCATATGTGAATCCTTTTAGCACTCTTGGGTATTTTAGATTGCTTTTGAATTTACCTGTGCTGCCATTGTGTGACATTCCTTCCCTTCCATTTTCTTGTCTTCCATTGTGCAAGGTAATATTTGATGAGACGCTTCAGAAATGTCTGGATTCCTACCTGTGCTATGCCCCTCGCAAGTTTGATGCGTTGGTGGATTGCCATCCAGAGGTGAATGACATGCAGAAGTGTCTTCATCGAAGTGTCTTCCTGACTTTCCTCAGAATGTCCACTCACAAGGAGTCCAAGGTAAATATTTCTTTGTCTTGCAGGTGCTCTGGGCTGTACAGCTTAGGAAAAAAGACAATTAGAGGAATTAATTGTGTTTCTTACTTGCTCATACAACTGCATTCCTCTCCCTGGCTATTTTTATCAGCCTGTTTCTCTGTATGGAGATGATAATCACTCAGAGCTGAAGTATCTGAACTATGCAACGATTTCTTGGGAAGGAGATCCAGGCAATTAACTAAGTAATAACCGGTTAGCCACGTGTGGTGGTATGACACATCGCCGTAACAGAAAAAGGAGCGAGTTGGCCTTTGTACGGCTGCATGGAACAGAGGTTCTTCAGGCCACCAGCATTCGCTCCCTCAGTGCCACTTCCTCTGTGCCGTGCAGTGTCGTGTAACCTGTGCTGTAACTTGTCTCTCCTTAAACTTTCCCCAAGTTTTGGACACGCAACGAAATTGCTCTAAATTACTGTTTTCTTGGCATCATAACTGCAAGACGTACTCAGCCCTAATTGTGTGAGTGCAACTCCCATCAGGAGCTGTGGAATTTTCACAAGACCTTTGGGCAGGATGAGTGAGGCACCTTGTGTTTTAGCAATTACTCCCTTGATATCGTCATTGGTTCATGATGTGTTATTTAGCAATGTATTGATTCTCTTGATTATCACAGTGGTGACGTTCAGGACATTTTGAGGAAAGTTCTCAGAGTGGGAGTTGGAGGACTGGGGTGGGAACAGGTAGAAGAAATGCTGGAGCCTGCAGCTGGCACCCCTTCAGCAAAAGTACTCGACACCTCTGTGGTGTCTTTCATTCCAGGATCTGATTAAATCCTGCCACTCCAACAAGGCAGACAAGTATTTGAAACCATTTTATAGTTGAGTAATTTGAAGACAATGAATAGTCCCTTGTCATGCAGGCAGTCAGCAGGAGTTCTAGAAATTTAACCTAGCCAGCATAAAGCCCCATCCGTCTGCTTTAGCAGGGAGAATGTGCATACTACCTTTCACTGTGAAAACATTTGCTATTATAGGCAAATCACATTTTCGCTTGCTTGTTTCTCAGTGTCAAAAACGATGGAATTTTGGTTATGTAGAATTTTAGAAGAATTCCCTTCAATGTTACGAGTCGCGTGTTTTTGACACAGTGTTCGAGCAGTCAGGGTATAGAGCTGCAGTTCCTGGGTTTTATTCTTACTTGTCACTGGTGCAGTCATCTTTGGTGCCTTGATTCTGCGCTTCCAGGGTACCAATAACCTCGGGCTCTGATCTCACATGTATTTTTTCAGTGTGAGTGCCAGTTACGCTGTACCTATGCCTGGTTATTCGTTCCTACTCCTGAGCTGAGCCATTCTTGTGTCAGCTCAGCTGTTCATTTGGCTGTGTCGTGAGCCAGGTCTGGGAACTGAATGAGCTGTAGGTAACTTCTCGTTTTAACTTTTAGGTTGATTGGTTTACTTCGTGGGGTGGCCTGGCCCTGGGAGTGGTATGAGACCGGTGGGATGGATGGTGTAGTGGCAGTGACAAACAGCTGGGAATGTGGGGATGGAGGACTCTGCAGCAGCTGGTGTAGGCAGAGTTGCTGCCTTCTATGAAAAAAAAAAAATCCTTCATATGCCTTTGAGAGATGTTTTTACATATGTCATTATAATGCTGGAGTTCTTACAGAGCAAAATACGGATTATCCTTTAAATTACTTCTTGTTTTTTCTTTGTAGGATCATTTTATCACTCCCTCTGTCTTTGGAGAGATTATTTACAATAACTTCCTGTTCGACATCCCCAAGATTCTGGATCTCTGTGTGCTTTTTGGGAAGGGAAATGGTCTCCTGCTCCAGAAGATGATTGGTTAGTTAAAGCCAAGGAACAATTTGTTGCATTTAGGCTTTTGCTTCCTCTTCTAATGGCAAGTGATGAGTGGGGTTTCATCCCAACGTTACCGCTCTGAGAAACAAACTGTTCAGTAGCAACTAGAATCTATAATTTCTAGATCAATTTCTAGATCAGATTACTCTCTTCTTTTTTCTTGTGAACTTCAATTATGTCAAGGAACGCATAGTGGCCTGCTGCTTAGCTGTCCTGAGCTGGGCTTGTGGTATCAGATATGAACAAAGGCTCAGTTATGCCTCAGCAGTTGTTTCCCATGCCAATAAAATGTGTCCCCAGCCACTGTAAGAAGACCGTCAGGGCTCTGTAAAACCCTGGTAGAGATGGGAGGGGGCAAAAAACTCCTGGGCAGGGAGGGAGGAGGGTTAGAAAATGGGGCACAAACCAACTGCTTGTCTGAGTGCTTTTGTTCCCAAAGTTGAGAGCCAAGTGAAACGTGCATCGTGAAGTAATCGCTGGTCTATGCAGTGGGAGAACTTGAAATTTCAATGCAGACCTTGATTTACGTGGTGCCTTCAAACCACAAAGCGCTTCAGAGCATTGCTCAAGCTGTGCTTATCCCGAGATTTCTCTGTACAGTCAGTCTTAGTGGCAAGTGCATATTAAGTAATGTCTCAGCCTTGGACGCTGGAACCTGCGTAATGAAGAGAGGGCATATTGGTTTAGCTTCTGTGTTTATCCTGTGCTCCCTTCACAAGAGACCTACCTGTGATCTTTATCATCCACGTGAGCACAGTTGGAAGAGTACCTAAGCTTGGATTAAGTGAGCTCTTCTCCCTAAATTCTAACCCACTTTGTCTGCAGTCCATGTAATGAAAATTACCCTTTCTTGGAAATGAGACAAAAATAACTATCAAAGTTGACTAACATGAGAAGCATAAGGGAACATGTGATGCAGCCAAGTTTCCAGACCAGAAGAGCTTAGACAAACCTTTGTATTTTTGAATCCCTTTATCCTTTTTCAGTAACTTCCACTCTAAATTCATCTGTTAAGCCTCTGAAGTGGGAAGAAGGCGTGACAAGGTAGATAGTTCTCTTTCAGATGTAAAGCTTAGATTATTTGGGTCTTGAAGAAGACCTAAGTGTATGAAACCTCATTTGAATTATACATATGCTTTGGAGCGCAACGCAGTAATGCTGCATGCAAGTGACCAATGATTGGCTCACCTGATTAGTTGCATTATGTTGTGACAGTAAGGGCATGAGCAGTTCTGGTGTGCAATTCATAACTTGATAAACTTTAGGTTCTTCTCAGGGTATAAATTTTTCTGAAACCTGTCTCATAACTCTTATCCTTGCTGGACAACTCTGTTAATTTTCATTGTCTGAACAGTAATTCACAGGAAAATAGGCAGCCTCTGTGCTTACTTGGTGAGGATTTATGGTATGCCATTACTCAATGGAGTATTTTGTGAAGATAATGAAGTCCTAGTAATATAATATCAGGTATTACTAAAGCCTCATTACCTTTAAGAAATATTCTGCAGAACATTTTCCAGTGTATGCTGAACTGTTATCAGTAATTAAAAGTCAACTCCAGTTGTCAAATAAAGGAACTAGGAATGTTTAGCAATAGTATTTGCATTATTCATTGATTCAGCCTCTGGGGTGTGAATCATCTAACATCTTGTTTGCTCTGCTCTGATGAGCATTTTCTCATTACCAGTTCTCCAGTCGCATTGAAGAGTTGATGGGCCAACTGTATAGGGGCAGGCCCTGCGCATGAGCTGAGAATTGAGCCTGTGCCCATGTCCTAAACGGTTATTAGATGCATCTGGGCGGGGGGGGGGGGTGTCAGTAATAATACAGGTACATCTTCTGGTGAAAATTTGCTTGTTGTCATGAATGTCTACACTAATGGGAAATGGTCTCCTTCCCCTTCTCTTCTTAGAAAATATCTTCACTCAGCAACCAAGTTACTTCAGTGACCTAGACGAAACTCTGCCCACTGTCCTCCAGGTACTGCTTTCCTGCCTGGCCCAGGGCTTGCATTTCACCTGGAAATGTGGCATAGCTTAGAGGGTGGAAGGGGGTAAATGTGGTCGTAGGCAGGCAGAATGTATTTGCTATTGCTTACTTTCTCTAGTGTATGCTAATGTGCGTCAGGTAGGTTTTGAACCTTTATCTAAAACTATTACTTGATGATTGTTTCCTATTACCTTCAGCTTCTGGTCTCCTCTGCAGTTAATCTCAAGTGAGTTTTGTTAGGCAGTTCAAAAAGTATTCTTCGTATCCTCCGCCCCAAGCAGGGAAGCGTTGAAACTTAAAGCAACAAAATAGAGACTGTGAGAGGTAGCTAAGACTGACGTAGTAGAACGGGTTAGCTTTAACATTGCAGGTTCTCAAGAGTAAATGAAAATCAGTTGCAAGGGATGCATTGTTGCCATACAAAAAGTATTTAGCACCTCTGCAGGTCTAAGCTTTCATTTTTATAAGCAGCTTTTATATTCCCCAGACTCATAAAGCAGGGTTCATATTTAATCTGAGGGGGAAATCAAGGTGCCTTGACATCTTTGTACCCTGAAAATGTCATGTTTATGTCCTCAGAAAGCTCACCAATGCATAAAAATAAACAAACCCAAGATACCCTTTGCCCCAAGACACCTGTGATGTCACTTGACTTTTTGAAAGCCCACATTCTTCTTTTTTACCATGTGTTAAGAAGCTGTTAGAGGTAAATCTCAGAAGTGATACCAGGTTTAAAAAATAATCTAGGCTGCGAGACCAAACCTTCAATTGAATTACTGGGGAGGACAGTGGAGACTCCGTTTGCGTTTCCCAATGTACCATGTCGGAGCAGTTTCTCTGCAGAATACTGGTTTCTTTACTGAGTGTTTTGGTAGCCATTGCAGGGTGATATCAGCATTCTCAAGTGTATGGATGTAACAGCTCAAAGATGTGTCGTTACTGATCCATAAAACTATATCCTTACACTGTCACTGAAAGGAGTTGATACCTGTGCAGGTTTAGGAGCTTACATGCCCTGAAGAATAGTAATATTAACCCCAAGTATGCACCTTCAGTACCTTCAGCCACCCATTGACATATCTCTGCAGGGAGGGTTTGACAAATCTCTCAAGGTGCAAATGTAGAGGAGTTGCTTTTAAGTTAGACCTACACCAAAGGTTGTTAGCAATCCGGAACCGAATTCTATCAGCTTCTCCCCAGATTCTTTGTTTGTAAACAAGAGCCACAAAATCTGTCCCACTAACCTCAGGGGAGAGGGCAGGAAGGCTCTGGGACTAGCTCATAAGCAGGAGGTGATGTTAACTTCCTAGCTGTCCCACTGCTCCCTTGCAAATAGGGGTCCTGGGTGGGATCCCAGTGTTGGCTTTGCCTGATTTTTTTTTTTTTTTTTTTTTTTTTTTTTTTTTTCTCGTATAGCTAAGGATTTGGCTTAGCTGCAGTCCTTGTCTTGGCACAACAACAATGCAGCTGCACTTAAATTACTTGCAAGTTGCATGGAGCTTCGGAAGTGCAGTGTGGCCCTTCCTGCTGTGACCTGTGACAGTCTGTTGCAGCTTTCATCTTGCACAGCTCCGTGCTGTATGGAGATAGTCCTACGTTGCGTACGTGATCATAGGAGTTGACAAGATAGAATGTGTCCCACTGCTTTCTCCTGTCTGTTTTAACACTGTTCTGTTCTCTTGATTTAGGTGTTCAACAATGTTTTGCATAAGTGTGGTTTGCAGTGTGAAGGAGCCTCTGCTGAGCCACAGAAATTGGAAGAAAAAGTAAACGTGACTCCAGGGAACATGCCCCTCCAGGTAGAACTGCTGCTCCTTGCACTTTACTGTTTGTAGTCCTGCAGACTGAACAGTCCATGGAGCAGTAAGACCACAGAGGGTCATTCTGTTCCCAAATAGTGGTGGTTCATCCAGCGCATGGTTCCGTGTCATTGTTTCACTGTTTGTCATATGAGTTGATGATAAAGCCTTTCCACCAGGAGTTGGTGGCTTTGCCTGTGTGCATTTCAACCATAGCCATCGTATCGTGGGTTCTTTTGAAACCTGGCATCTTTTTCACTTAACCAGCTTATAAGTAATGTAACAGAGTATTTGACAGGAATCTCCATGTAACCCTGTCGGTGATCAGAGTTGATTTTTTTTCTTCATAAATGTTTGTTTAACAACAGTGTACCTTACTTAATTAAGAGTTGGGGTTTTTTGTGCTGAGTGCTGTGCAAGGACAGGACCCATGTCCGTGAGCATGGTCTTCTGCAAAATCTTAGCCCTACAGTTTGAGCGTGGGAGTTGTTACAGCTACCCTGGAAATGCATCTTGCACTGAAAGACCACTGAAATAATCCCCCTTAATTCCTGTGTTACTGCTATGCAGTGCTTCCAGCTAGATGGGGAAGAATACTACATGTGGAGGATATATTGAGGACGAAACCTCTGTCCAAAACAGTATATCATGAGGATTCTTGTAGTTTCACAGTATCTTAATGAGAGTGAGAAGTTGGGATTGCATTATAGATCTTTAAGTTCTAGTAGCGACATTATCTCTGCCTCTAGACTCCGTAACATGTAATATGTTTATGATTGATAGCAAGACTCTCTTCAGGCAGTCAGGAAAAAGGCATCATCTGAACATGATGTGTCCCTGTTAGTGAGTTATACTATGTTCCTAGGAAAATTTGTCTGGCTTTTCTCTCAGTAATTGCTCTTTCTCTCTCAGGAGCTGAAGGATATTGTGCTGTACCTATGCGACACTTGCACGACACTCTGGGCATTTCTTGATGTCTTCCCATTGGCTTGCCAGACCTTCCAAAAACATGAGTTTTGTTACAGGTACGTCTTGGACCGCAGACAGAGCTTGTCTTGGCAAAGTAAAAATACTGAATGTGCTGCTGTGTTCTGTCCCAGTCCCTTTACCGCTAAGAGAGTAGACAGATTCAATGCAGCTAGAGACTGCTAGGTTCACACTGACAGGAATACAGAATAATAAATAAATGATGTCTCGAATTTGTAACGTGGTCGCCTTCGTCATTATCGATGAATGATCCTAGAGCCAGGCAACCATGGCGATTTCAAACCTCAGCTAAGCGGTACTCAGTGTTCTTTGGAAAGTGTGGAGAGGAACAAGCAGAAAAGAGTTGTGGACAAAAAGAGCTTCCTGCTGTAGGATCCAAAGCAAGGGAAGTAGAAAGTATTTCAGAGTGACAGTCCATCAAGGTCTGAAAAGAAATGTTTTTGTTTGATGTTATGACTAAGTTTTATGATAGAGACTATTACTGAGCTTTGGCAAAGAGCTGAGTGCCTGGGAGAGGATAGCAAGCCAGTGCTGTTACAGCTGGGCTGACAGCTAATTCTCTGTCCAGCTCTGGATCACAGAGGTGATGAGTCAGGGTGGTCTGAAGGACCAGACAGCAGAGTGTGTTCCCAGAGAGGCTGCAAAGCCTTGAGTGGCACTTACCCAGCTTGCTCCAGGTGTTTTAAGCTCCCAGATCTTCTTGCAGAGTCTTGCCGTAACAGCCTTTGTTTAGGACCAAGAGAAGTAGTAATTTATTTTCTTTATTTCCCCTGTTTTGTTTACTTGTTAGTGTGAACAAACACACATTTGTATTTTGCTTTCGTTTCCAATCATGTTGCAGACCTCTGAAGTCTTACAGCCACCAGTGGTTTATGGACCACGGGTTGAGTAATGCTGCTCTGGGGTGTGTAGGTTTCTGTCCTCTTTGGATGTTGTCGTCGAGTTGGTTATTGAAAGAAGAGTAGCTGGTGGACTGCTGGTGGCTATTTGCATTGGCAAGCAGCACTGCTTGCATGCTTGGTTACTCAGAAGAGGAAAGCCTTTTGCTTCTAATCCTGCTGTTGATGTCAGAGATGTGCTAAAATAGTCTTGATCTCCGTGCAGTGGGACAACAGCCACATTTTCATTACTTCTCAATATGGACTAATGACTGCGTCTTTGGAGTGTGGGGAGGGAAAACTGATTTATCTTTTTGTAGCCTCTGTGAGTCTGAATCAATCTGCTGGCACTTGCTAATTTTTCTCCCTGACTGAAGTTATCAACCAGCTTCTGCTACGTTTGCCTCAAGGGTACTCGTGAGACATGGACATAATGTTCCTAATGGAGCCCCTCATCAGTTCAGCGGGCTTGGCTTTTGTGCGCAGTGCTGTAAACCATTACTTGTAACATCTAGCTACTGATGAAGCAGTACTGGCTGTTATTCTGTGAGGGTGTTTCTCCGCATCTCTGGGTGCCCTGTCCTTGAAGGAAAGGGTCTGTGTGGGCTGCGTGGCACTTAGAATGGGAAACTGGACCAAACTAACTTTCTTTGTTTCCTCCCTGCCCCATCCTATTGAAACACCCTCTTGGGCTTTCTGCATATTGGATACCTTCATCTAAATGCCCACCTAGAGCAGAGCTGAATACCAAAACCAGTAAGACTTTATTGGAAATCATACCCTGTTTCATACCCAGTTTTTAGCATATAGCAAGATAGGGCCAGAAGGATATTGGAGTGGGAGGGGCTGTTTCAGGGTGGACTCGAGCTATCTGCTCTTTGCAGACTGCTAATTTGTGTTTGGGATGCTTCTTGGTTGGGCAGATTGTTCTCCTGTTCAGGACCGTGGTGCTTTTCAAATGCATTTCTTTGCCTACACCTTCAAAGATACCTTGATGGATTTGTCAGAGTGCTGCTCTTTATCTATCGCATATTTGCTTGCTTGTGTTTCAGGGAACAAATAAAAAAATGGGGTAATGCTAATGAGTACTGCTAGTGAGGAGAATCTAATTAAATTAACCATTTGATTTGTCTTTTAGCAAATGATTTTTGAAACCTCGGTTGACAGTTACTGTTTTGCTGCCCCTTTTCTACAGATTAGCTTCGTTTTATGAATTGGCAATTCCTGAGCTGGAATCTGCAATTAAGAAGAGGCATTACGAGGATAACAGGTGAAAATGTCTGCAAAGGCTTGCATTTTCTTTTCAGTACGACTCTCCCAGGGCTTAGTTAAAAATTCACTTCATGTTGCTTTACCCACCTCTGTGGAGTCTTTCTATCTTTTTTTTATGCTGCTTCAAAGAACTCTGAAGAGATGGCTTTTCTAATTCCAAATTTTCCTGGGCAGTGGGGTGACTAATGATTTCTTTCACCGCTGTCTAAGAAGAAACTTGAGGGGAGATGCATTCAAATTGTAACAAAGCATAAAAATATGAATGATATCTCTATGTACAGATTGGTCTCGTTTTAAGGCACAGACTATGCTGGTACAGTTGAGATATGTGTCTAGCTGTCAGGACAATTGCTGATTGAGACCAACTTTGTTTAGAGCATGGGGTTTTTCTTAAAGACTGTGAAATAGCTCTAATCTCCAGTCCTTGCAGCAAAGAAATGATTCTGTTAATGAAATTCTTCCTCTAGAGGGTTAACTCTGGAGTAAAAGTGTGTTAAAGATTCAGATTTCTTCTGCTGACACCAACAGTGTCTTTTATTCTCTCTGAAGTGTTTTTGCTGATTTGTGGAGGAGAATTTCGCATTCCAGAAAGAAGATGATAGAAGCTTTTCACATCCTAATAAACCAAGTCTGTCTGCAGCCCATCTTAGAAAGCAGGTATTGGCACTTGGGCACTAGGGTACGAGCCAGTTATTTGACTGCTGTTGTGGGAGAGGTTGTTTCCTTGTTTTCAGATTTACTGGAGAAAATGAACAGATACTGCTATTTGTGTTGGGGTTGTGGCCAAAGATTTTTGCTAAGATCAGAAGTCTGTTGTTCTGAATAGCGGGAATGTTCCAGATGAAGCTATATGATCCAGAATTGGTGTGATGACCCCACTAACGTGGGATAATGCTGTGGTCCAACAAGCTTTCTAACCTCAGTTTATGGCTAAGTTGCAAACTCTAATGGTGTGTGTAGACACCTTGGCTGAGACACCGTAGCAAAAGTGGTGCAGTGTTATAAATCACTGAAAACAGTCGTTTTAAATCTAGATACTGGTGCCTTTACTCAGTTCTTCCCCTGTTCCTGTTGTGAAAATTGTTAACTGATAGCTCTATGAATAATCTCAAAATGAAGGCAAGTATAACCATCCTTATTTTAAATAGAGAAATGAAGAGAAATTACCCAAAATTATGCTGCATATTGGGGACAGAGGCAAGAACTCGGATCTTGATTGCAAGGCCAGTGCTCCCTTGGGCTGGTTTCTCTTTGCCTATACTCGTTACAGGTTTTGTGGATTGCTGGTCTCTGTGGCTCTTGTTCTGCTTGAATATTTTCCCTGGTTTGATATCAGTAGATTTGTCCAAGAAGATTAGGAGGGTCTGTTGGTGGAATTCCTTACAAGAGACCTGGATTTGCTTCCTTGACTTCCTCTGTGACCTGGACTCCACCACTCAGTCTGTCTGTGCTGTAAACCTACTCCTGAAAGGAGCAGTAGCAGCCCTGCCTTACCCTTGCTTACCTGAGTATTGCCTTTCAGTACTCACCAGAATATTGAAAGCATAAATGAACCCAAGTGTGTAACGTGTTCACACTCCACAGTATTAAGGACTATGTACAGTTCAGAGGTAGTAAAGGACAGCTCCAGAAACTCATTGCCAGTTTGACAAGAACTGAGGCTACTGTGAAAACAATATGCCAAATTTTCTAGAGAAGTACCTTTTTTCTTAACTTTTCTTTTTGATGTACTGCAGAGAGCATTCTGTCTTGCTGTGAGGCTTGACGCATCAGCAGCAATGGGAGGTTTAGGTGTTCTAACAGAAAGATTGCAATAGGAGTTTGCTTGGCATATGTTTTTACATAGGTAAGCACATACTTTCTGGGAGGTTCACAGGTGTAATCCCAAGACGTGTAATAAGAGTGCAATTACAAAAGCGCTACACGCCCTTTTCTGCTTACTGCAAGTCTGAGGCATCAAACTATGATTTGTAAAGTCTGTCTCAAGTCTTGTAATTCTACCTGTGATACAGCTCTAGATCTAGCTGTCTGAAATGTTTCCTGAAGACATAAAAGAAACTTGTTTCCATTTGACCCTTTGCTCCTGTGAAAGTCAAAAAGTGGACTGCAATCTATTTTCAGATGGGATTTTGCCTTGATGTATGAGCGTGACTGGTTTGGCTAGTGAGGCAGAATGTGGAGATTGTGCAATGCGGTAAGCGTACCACTGAGTTTTTCACTCTGTTGTGCCATTGTTTCCTGCAGCTGTGAGAATATTCAGCCTTTTATTGAGGAATTTCTACAGATCTTCACTTCGGTGCTTCAGGAAAGGAGGTGAGTCTGGCTGAAAGAGGCCCAAGGGGAGGGTCAGCTTGCCTTCCTCTTCCACTCTTTACAACAGAATTGCCCGAGACATTATTATGAGGCATTACGATGCATTTGGGAGTTAGAAATCATTCTAACTAGTTGGAAGAACTGCTGTGAGAGGATTTCAGACTGCAGTACAGACTTTATTGTAAAGGTGAGTAGGGTGTTGCATGACGCTGGAGAATGTTATTCTTCACTCTCTTTAATCCAGGCTTTCAAAGTGGAGGATAGCAATTTAGCCATTAGCTACCTCGACAAGTTAGGCTATTATTACTAATCTGTGCTTTTCAACTGGGTTGACCAGACCAGAAAGATACTAAGTGCTAATGCTGAAGATGCAGAGTGAGTGAGTGGCAGAACCAGGAATTCAGTCTTGTCCTCCTGACAACGCTGTCATTCTGATCATGCCATAAACTGTACTTTCTCTGTAATGCGGCACTGGGCTGCAGGTCTTCACATCATGAGGAGTGTTGCAACTGGCTCTAATGGCTCGGACAAAGCGTTCCTGCGGTATAATGGGAGCAAAATCAGACATGGCAACACATGCTGGAAGTGTTGGGTGAGAGGTGACGTGCGTTGCTGTTGAGCAGTGAGGAAGTCAAAGTGGCATAGCAGGGATGGCAGCGTGTGACAGGTCTGCTGGTAATTTATTGTGTTCAACTGATTAAACCTGCATCTGCGTTTTCAGATTTCTCCGTGACTATGATGAGCTGTTTCCTGTCGAGGATGATGTCAGTCTGCTTCAGCAAGCTTCATCCACACTGTATCCTCTGCTGTCACCTTGAGGTTTTGCAGACTTGACTGCTCTTAGATTCCTTCACACCAGTGGCATTTCCACTGTTGCTGCCTCTGGCTAAGCTGCATGATTGGCAATGAGTGATGGAAAGTTTTCTCTTTAAAAAAACAAAAAAACAAAACCAAAAAGACTCAAAAATTAAAAAAAAAGAAGCAGGGGGGGAAATGTTAATGTAGGCACAGGCTTGGGAGTTGCTGAAAATTGCATAGTTACTTCGAGGCGAGGTCTGAATATGTGCATCTAGAAATGTCCTTAATGCTGTCCTCTTAGAGATGAGACCAGGACAGCCTATATCCTCCAAGCAGTGGAAAGTGCGTGGGAAGGGGTAGAGAGGAAAAAAGCACAAGCTGTTAAAGATCCAGCACTACCAGCAGCATCTAATGGAGCATCAGCAATAGTGGAGCAATCGTCAAGAGCTGCTGAGGACATGGAAGAGCTCGGGGCTGCATATGCATCAGAGGGTGAGGTGAGCAGAGCTGTGTGGGTAGGACTGGCTTCTGCTCTTTCTGTCCTTACTTTGTCTGCAGAGAGAGGATTGGTCTGCTCGGTTTTGGGGTTTACAGGAGGTTTAGTCTCATTCTTAGCTTTGCTAGATTTCAGTGTGCCCCACGTGCCTTGTGAAATGAGAAACAAAGCTACGCCTGAATCCTGGCTTTATCTTTGAGCAAATTGCTTCTAACTCGCGCTGGCTTGGGTTTTCTGTTGCTGGGGTTTATTCAAATACTGTGCTTCATCACTGTAGTTCATGTGCAGATTTTTTAAATGCGCAGCTCATGTTACTTCAGGAAGGGCTTCTCCAGAGTATCCTTGCTGACTCAGGGACAGACAAAAGTAGTTGTGTGCCCAAGTCTGTGTCTCAGACCTTGTGTAGCGTGAACAACTTAGCTGATTTCTCTTCTTTTGACTTCAGTCTCTGACTTCTTCGTGTTTAAATTCTGATAACCCAGACTGCTGCTTTCCCCTATTTTTTTTTAATGTGTATACCTGCCTTCCCTCAGCTGCTGTCTCTTTCCAGTAATGCCACCAGTTCTGTTTGGTATCTGTAGTGTGCCGGTGCAGCTGCTGCGCCCATTGCCAAGGTGTCAGGGGTGGAGCTGGATTCTCTGATCTCTCAAGTGAAAGACTTACTGCCAGACCTTGGTGAGGGCTTCATCCTGGCCTGCCTGGAAGAGTACAGCTATAACGCGGAGCAAGTGATCAACAACATTCTAGAAGATAAGCTGGTGCCATACTTGGATAAGCTGGACCGAACAATGCAAAGGTGTGGAACAACTTCTGGCATGGCTTTGATGCCTGTTGTTTTTTCGTTTGTGGGTTATTTAACATCATTCTTACTGAAGGTTAGACACTTGTAGAGCTCTAAGAAGTTGCACCTGCATTTTCTTGGGGTAGATAGCTGCAGTGAGGGCTTCTCATTGCCATCTGCTACTAGCCCTCATTGTGTCCATGCAGAGGACTGGAACATTCACTGTTCAGCATTTCAGTAGAGCAGACACTGGGTCGTGTTTTGTGATGGGGGGACAAAAATACTTGCACATTAAACACTCAAATAAGAACCATTAAAATGCCATCATGGAGACATTGGCTTAGCCTGGACTGGGCAATAGAATGTGTTGCCTTCAAAAGTTATTTTGCTGCGGAGGACAGGGTCATAGATGTTAAAAATTCCACCTGTCATGCAGGAAAGGGCATCTTCAAAGGAACTAATTCAGCTGAAATTGAACCTGCAGGGTCAAATACGGTATTTGACAGGCTACTGTTTTGCAGTTGAAGTCAAACCAGAGAAAGATTGGAAATATCAATTCAGATCCATTTTTATCTACCCTGTGACAAACTTGCCAGGCTTGTGCTTGTTTCTCTGGGTTGTACATGGGATGTAGGGTTTATAGCTGGCAGTGGAATTGAGTTGTTTTAGTTTGTCTGCAGCTGCTAGCGTGTGTTTGTGCTGCAACAGCAGTTTCTTGCTGAGTGTCAGGATGTGAATGTGCTGTTTGTTCATATTTCATGGAGGAATGGGCAGACTGTTTCAGTGTTGCTTTAAAAAAGGAAAGCATCTTTATCAGAAAAATGATGTAAAAAAAAAATCTTAGTTTTGCACAAATCTTCATGCTCTCCCAGTCAAATCTGCTGACTTTGGCACGAATTATGTGGGGTGGGCTTTTGGAAGGGTTGGGTTTTTTCCTGCAAAGCCAGCAGTTACAGAAGATAGGGCTGGATTTTTTTTTCCTGTCTCTTGCATCTTGAAACAAAACTGTCAGTTCAATGGCAAATGTAGAATTTTTATTTCAAAATGAGCACAGCAGCATTTTCAGCTGTCCAGCTGAGCTAACAGCACCAACAAAATGAATGTAAAAATAAGTCTTTTGACTTATAAGTTGAACAAATGTAAACCTGGAACCCTGAGAAAGAATTAAGAAGG
Organism: Phaethon aethereus; assembly: GCF_964289735.1. Taxonomy (NCBI): domain Eukaryota; kingdom Metazoa; phylum Chordata; class Aves; order Phaethontiformes; family Phaethontidae; genus Phaethon; species Phaethon aethereus. The sequence goes on along the minus strand of NC_138593.1, from coordinate 14,703,443 downwards.
AACCATAGGGAGATAAATATCCTGAAATCAACAGCAGCAAATTATTGGCATTTTTTCCAGCATGTAATTCATCATATTTTGTGTTTGGCTTTACTGAGTCACTGTTTTGAGACCAGGCAGTCTGTTGAGTATTCCATGCTGCTGAACGGTTTTACTTATTCTTAAATGAACAGAAGAATTTTCTTTTTGCTGTCTGTAAGTTGCTTTAGTTTCCCCACAGAGGTAAGCTTTGAAAACTGTGCCTTTTATCTTAGACCGATGCCACGTAGTGGTCGAGCACATACTAGAGCGCGGCTGTGAAATGAAGGAGTGGCAATCTGTGACCGAGCCAGCACCACATAGAGGATCTTGGCATGCTTTGGATGACTGAGACTGACAAAGAATAAACCAAGGTCTTAGGAAGACTTGGTCTTCCTCAGTTCACCTTTGTTTTTCTTCTCTCTCCTCTGTTTTTGTTTTTTTTAACAGACAGCTGAAGCCAGACCCTACTCCTCTAGTCACTTCTCGCTATAATGTTTTCCAGAACGATGAGTTTGATGTTTTCAGTAGGGACTCAGTGGATGTCTCTCGGATACAAAAAGGGAAGCGGTGAGTATCTTGCACCCTTAATTAACCCTGTCAGGAGGAATAAATACATGTGAACCTGTAAATTTATTTCTCGTACAAACCTCCTGCAGGAATTTGTTGGCAGGGGTAAGGCTTATCAAAAATGTTTCCCACCTGTTTCTTCTGTTTCTCTGGGAAAGTAAAAAAAATATATTTTTAGGGGGTTAGTTTCAGTTAGTGTTTTTCCTAATTGTCTTTCCTCAGTATGCTGCTAGAGGTTGCCTTGCCAAGCTCATTTGTAATGTCAGGCTCTTGCTTCTTGGTCTTAATGTTAAACGTGAACTGAACAACAAACCATCTCTACCAGCCTGGGATTGTGACTCAGACCTGAGAATAAATAATCATTTGGTTTAGATCCAAGTGAAGCTTCAATATCCATCTACTTCAAAACGTGGTAACACTCAGTGGCTTAGGCTGCTTTTGTTGCTGCTGCTGCTGTATGCTTCCTGCAGAAGGGCATTTCCTTTGCTTTCTGCCTAGTTTGCTCTGTCGTTCTGTGCCACGCTCCATGCAGATATAGGTTAGGGCATTGTCCTGCTGGCTCCTGTTGATGTCCACTGTATCTCTCTAATATGGCGATTTGTTTTGGATTCTTGTTATATGCTTTCTCTAGCCAGCCAACTCTGATCTTTAGGTTGGTGTATATTTACACAGGATGTAAATAAAAGTCTGGCTGGAGATTCAGCCACATGACCCTGGGAGCTCCAACTTCAGGTTTTGCTTGCAAAGCTGCGTCAAACTCTCAGGAGAAAACCACTTTTGTCACAAAGTCCAGTCAAACAGCTTTTCAGCAGTGGTGCTGTAGTGCTTAGATTGGCTCAGCTAGGCAAGAAAATATTTTCTTTTCTCTCTGGCCAAGACAATGACTTTTGAAGTGTCCATAGGTAAGAATTCACAGGCACAATCTCTCTCCTTTCTCCTCATTGTGTTGCCTTGCTCAGAGTGCAGGCAGGCACCTTGTCAGTGGGAGCCTTGTCCACAGGCATGCTTGGTTATCTCCCGCCTCCCCAAAGTTTTGCACATGGGGGTGGCTGCTGCAGTGGCCGGCCAAGGCCAGAGAGCAGTGCCTGAGCTCAGCACAGTGTTTCCAGCGTCCAGAATAACTCTGCTGGGAGCTCCCTCTGCAGATCGATGACAGAGCTTGGGAAGCTGTAAGTCATCTCTGAGCTGGGTTGTGGGACCCTCCTCCCACGGCATTGCCCTCCGGCTGCTGCCAGGGAGGCGGCGTCTTCCCTTCAGTGGTAACACCACTCCTTGAGAAAGCTGTCAGCTCTTCTGTCGTACTGTTACGTGACCTCTTGGGATTATCCTCCTCTTATTGCTGCTGTTCCTGGTGTCTCTTGGCCTCCCTCAGGCTATGTCTTCTTCATTCCAAAATGGTTCTTCTTGCACTGAGAACTCTCTCTGCAGCGTTCCAGACACGTTATTTATGTTTTGAGTGTTTTTTAAAAGCTGGAGGTAACTAGCTGTGACCAGCAATGTACACCCTATACCGAAGTCAACCATATCTAACTAAATCAAAGGATAAGCTATAGTATGTTGCTCTCTAGGATTTAACATTCAGAACTCCATAAATATGAAGAATGTGTCATTTCAGCACTAAAAGTGCAAGATCCTCAGTAGTCCTTGTTCCACAAGCAAGAAGCATCTGGGTAACAGGGTTTCTCTACCCTCGTTTGAGATCTGCTTTAGATTTGAATTGTATCAGTATTTTATTTTTTTATTCTCCTTCTTAAAATCTCTCGCTCACCAAATTCTGCTTGTGTTTAGAGTGTTGTCGCTGCCTAAGCATGGTGTCACATGCATCAAGAACCAGATCAGGCTGGGTCCCATTGTGCTATGCGGGTAAGCGTAAGCAGTTTGGGGCAGGGACTGTTAATGTGAAGGAGAAAGCCTAAGGTGAGGAGAGAAACAAGCACGAGGAAGTGAGCATAGTAGCACATACATGATTCTCTGCTGATCCTGAAAAGTGATCACACCTGCCTGTGCCTGCCCAGCTGTAATTCCTAACTGAATCTGTGTCTTGAAGTCAGAGCATGTCTTGAACACCGTGGGATTTAGAGGAGTTAGCCCACTGTTTTTCCTGGATTTGGTGCCTGAAACATCTCATTGCAGCTCTTCTGCAGTCATCAGACCAGCTCGACAGGAAACAATTATCAAATACTTAGTTCAATCTCATGCTGAGTACCAACAGAAGATGTTATCCCAGCCTAGGTATGTGTGAACTAACCACATGCTTTGTAGGGCATTTTGCAGCTAAACACAGGCATGTGACAGAGTGAGTCACGGAAGAGAGGGGGAACCACATCTATCCGTAATGTTACATTGTTTTGAGATTCTTAATGAAAATCAGGCTCCTTAGATCACTTCCCCACTGCTTGCTAGTATGTCACATAAGTCTGTCCATTCTTGAGTCACTGGCAGTCTGCCTTGGACGGGTTCTTTCTCTTATAATATCCAGATGCCAGATAGATCACTGGTGCATGTTCCTCCTAGACTTTGAATGCTGGAAGTTGTCCTGTGAATACCAGCATGTACTTGGCTCATCTGAAAAATGGAACTTCAAAGAGTTTATGCTTATGCAGCCTGAGACATAGCATCTGAGTGGCTGCTTTTTAATACCTCTGTCAAAATTCTGTTTCTTGGTCTTCCCTTCTTTAAAATGACTGTCATTTACTTGCCTCCTTAAATTTATAAAAAATTGTACATGCGCGCTTTGAGATAGTGGACTAGTGATTCTGATCCAACCTCTGTTTTGTTCTCTTCATTGTTACTTGTGCTTATTCTAATCCTTACTTGCTGCACTGGTAATTTTTTGGCTCTCTCCATCTATGTTCGTATGTTGCATCTCACGTTCATAAGCTGAGGTTCTTGACTGTAGGAACGTACGTGTCCGTGCAGCGGTTACTCTCATGCAGCCCTGGTCCATGATTTGCAGCCGCGTGTGCTACCACAGTGAGACGATACTGCAGCGTGGTGTTAGAGGGCACTCTGAGCCTCGCAGAGCCGCCTCGGAGACTGGAGTCTCAGCCCAAACAGCTTGCCATTCAAGATCCATGGGACTTCTTGGATTTTGGTCAAATTTCAGCTTGAGTATAATTGCATTTGGCCTCTTGTAAAACCTTCCTTTTTGTCTCAAACGGTAGTGGTGGTGTCCAATTTCTGTTCTTATCTGCTGTGAAATCTTGCTGGGCTTCTATTTAAAAATGACTTTGTTCCAAGCCGGGAGTGGCTGTTTTTAGTAGCCAGACAAACAGCCCTATTATAAATCAGAGAGGAAATAGGTAGGCTTAAGTACTGCTTGTGGAATTTGAGATGAGACTTCTGTTGCTTCAGTTTCCACTTGCTAACAGGGGAAAAAAGCAACTTATAGAGAAGATCTTTACACTGCCTTTCTATGTCTGCCCCTCTATTTCTGTGCTGTGGGGTGCAGGAGGGAGAAGGACACGACCAGGAGTTTGCTGAATGACAAACGCCTGGTTGCTGAGCAGAAGGAGCGCTACAGCCAGTACAGCATGATTGTGGAGGAGATCCCTGTGCAACCAGGAGAAGCTCAACTCTACAAGGAGGACTATGAGGACGAGTACGATGACACTTACGATGGAAACCAAGTGGGGGCAAATGATGCTGACTCAGATGATGAGCTGATCAGTAGGAGGTAGGTGCTGTGGCTTCAGTGAATGGGATGTTGATGAGAGTTGCCACCTAGAGTTGTCTGGCTCGCACAAACCTGTTCAATGCTGGTTTTGGCTCTGTTTCTCAATGAGGACGTCCATGCTTCAAAACCACCCCTTTTCCTGCTGCTGCTTTCTCTGTAACATGTGAGGAGGGAGGTTTGGGGGGCTCTTTCTCTCCTGTTGGTGGGGAGTGTTGCCATGGCATGCACCCAGGCCATTCTCAGCCTTCCACTTTCTGTGTCGGCAGGACTTGGCTGTTGCTTCAACTAATCAGCAAATCAAAGGTTGAATTTTGCCGTTGTGTTGAAACTTGCACTCAGCAGTTTCATAGCAGAAGCGGCTATGCCAAGGTGGGGGAAAATGGGCTATCTTGAATAATCAGTATCGAGTGTAGCTGGGCGACATAAAATGGCTGGTTAGCAAAGGAAAACTTCAAAATCTGTAAAATTGTACAACTTCTACTCCTTGCCAGTCCTCTCTGACATCTTGGAATGCTTACACCTAGAATTCAGTCCTTGTTGGACTGCACAGCATTCTCCACATTGACTGACTGCTGGAGACAATTAGCTTTTAGGAAAGCAAAGGGAGGTTAGTTAGGGATGGGAGTTGTAGAATATTTATTTTAGACATAAGACCTAGAGATAGAAAATATGTTGTAAAAGCTGGTTTAACACTTCTGAAAGTGGCCTTTTAAATTCTGATATATTATGAAGATGTCACCATTTGTAACCTCAAACCAAAATGCATTTTTCAGGTTCTTTTGTCCCTTCTTTTTTTTTTTTGACTCCTGAAGTGTGGTGAGGCTTCAATATAAATCGTTTTTGTGGTTTGATTGTAACTGTGGCATTCAGGTCTCTTCCCCTATTTCATGTGCTCACTGCCCCTACAGCAGCAATAGGAACAATTAGTGGATGTTACTGCTGAAAACTACATCTATAGGTTTGAAGTAACAAAGGCATTTCTGGTTTTACATTTATTTCTTTGACAGTGGAATGGTGGATCTGAATTCCAATAGAATTCAAGCACACACTCACAAACATGTTAAAGAAGACCTAAAGGCATGTTGGTGAATCGCGCCTTCACCCCCCTCCAGGCCCTTTGCTGCTCTGCGCGTTCAGAGTGATTCATAAAGCTTGATGGCTTTCTGCAAGTATTTCCCCCTGTATGAAACTGGGGCGCAGCAATGAAATTGGGGCTCCATGACCCATAACCGTGGGTCCATAACCACTGACCAGTCAGAGTGGTTTCAGAGCACAGCACTTTCTGAGCGTTAATGTTTCTGCCTGAGTTTGAGCTTGAGGTTTGAGGGTTTGTCTTTGTACAATAGATGCTCCCTAACTGGTGAGCTAAAGCCTAGCAAAGTACGCTCCTTATTAATGCCTTGTGGCTGTGCCTGGATCCCCTTCTCCCAGAGGAAGCAGTTGTTTCCTTGGAGAAATTCCTTGTGAGGTTTCAGGTTTTTCCTGACCTGCTCCTTTTTTTAAACTATTATTATTTTCAATAACAACTTCATAGTGAACATTCCCCAGTGAGGAACATCTGTGTTCGTTAATTGCCCATAGTAAATGTGTCATTAGCTACTGGGTCTCTTTTTTTCTTTTCAGAAAAAGAAGCAAGTCCTTGAAATTTGTAGATTCTCATTTGAAAGATAAGATGCAAAACGAGAAGGATATGCTGTTCAGTGAAACATTTGTGGCTGTACTGTCTTCGTTGCTGACTGTTGGTGACTTATTTCTCAGGCCATTCACAATTCCGCAAGTCTTGAGACCTAAAGGACAGGAGGAAGGACAGGAGGAAGAGGAAGAGGATGAAGAAGAGGAGGAGGAAGCTGAAAAGGAAAGAACAAAGGTGACATTTAGTTTGTGGTTGGAGTCTCATTAAGATTTATCATGTGTCTTACCTGCTTCACCTGCTCGTGTTTGCCAGAGGTGATGTGGAACAGATTTCCCTTTCGGAGAGCAAATCTTTTAACAGTAGCATGGAGACTGAGCCGCTTTCCGGAGTGGCTACTTCTGCGGTCTGCTGGACTGTGAAATGTCCCCTGAGTACAACTAGCCACTGCTTCATAGGCTAGCCGTACTGGAGCAAGGACACTTACTCCATGGAGAGGTTTAATCTCCATTATTCCATAGACAGACGATGCCAGCAGAGCACTTTGAGGGTCACTAATGCTCTGTTGTTGTGGATATACTGGAAATACTGACATTGATGGTATTGCTGGCAGAGGTAGGATATGTAAAGAAGTCTCGGTCAGGTTTTCTGCCAGGTTTTGTGTTTAGAGTCACTGACACCAATCCTGCTGGCTCAGCCAGAAGAGATAACAAACATTGAATTCACTCTGTTCTGTGGTCCAACAGAATCGCTTCCCGCTCTAGCCCTTTGCATGGTGCTGATGAGTTTACTGACCTCTTTCCTTCCTTCCCATGGTAGGACCATTTTGTGCAGGACCCAGCTGTACTGCGGGAAAGAGCTGAAGCCAGGCGGCTGGCTTACCTTGCGAGGAAGGGGTAAGTAAGCATCTCCCTCTGCGGGCTGAAACCATGGCTCTGCTGTAGTTAGCAGGTGTTTTGCTGTTGACTTGAACTGTTGAGGATATACCTGTTCCTTAACATTCCTGTATGTCAGGGTCACTACCACGGTGGTGTTAACTTCCTCACCCAACTTTTACTTCACTGTGGATTGTGCTATCCCATTAAATGGGTAGGCCTGTCCCTTAATCATAAGCAGCAGAACCCTGTGCAGGATAGGATCTTGGAGAGCACAGCTTCCTAGAGCTTGAACAGCTCCCGCAGGGATCTCAGGACAGCTTAATAGCTGGCTTTAGCTGACAGACTCAGCGTGTAGGATGCAGTCATTGTGCGGCTAATGCTGATACTCAGCTTTTGCAGAAGCCCTGCAGAGCTGGGGTGAGCCGAGGCTCAAGACCTGATGGCTGAACTCCCGCTACCCAGTTGGTTCTCAGGATCGATATATTTTGTCCCCCAGGTGTGCAGTGTGCTTGTTGTGATGTCCTTTTTCTGTGTACTCCAGGCACAAGCACGACAGCTCTGCTGTTGTTGGGAATGTCAAAGGCCATGGGCAGAACCGGGAAACAGTGCAGGAACGAAGGAAGAAGGAAGCAAACAAAAGCACGAGAGCTAACCATAATCGACGAGTCATGGCAGACAGAAAGCGAAATAAAGGCATGATCCCTTCCTGAAGGACTCTCGGCGCCAGTGTTGCATCATCCCCAGTCCTCTGCTTAGGAGGAGGCAGTTGTGCTCCGTTCCGTCAGCACTCCCCTTGCTCAGGGGACTGGATGTCGTGGTTCAATACCTGGCTCTTCAGCTCACACGGAATTGCATGCCCTTAGGGAGAGCTGCCCATCCACGGGAAGGAACTGCCCTCCGGGCAGACCCGAACTGCTCTTTGGTTTATAGACACATGTGTATGACGGAGGGCTGCACCGTGAAGCATCGGACAGGCTGCACCAGCCATTCGTTTCCTTTTGTACTATTTATAATTCGGAGAATTTTATTTTCATACTGGCTCCTTGTGCCCTCTCCACAACGCAAGCGGGCTTCCATGCCATGCAGCGGGCCGCCCTGAGAGCAAGGCTTCCCTGGAACAGCCCTCGCAGCTTTCTGCTCCACTGAAATGCCTTATCCTGAAGTACAACTTGAAGGTTGGTGGGAAATCGCTCAGGCTGTTCCCATTGCCAGCAGACACAGGGGTTCAGGTGAATAAGACCGTACAAATTTCTGTCCCTTGAGTGAGGCGTGTGAAAACAGAACGTGCAAATAAAGGATTTAGATCTTTTAGTTGCTGTTGTCAGCTCTTATGACCTGTAATGTTCTTGAACTTGGAGGAACCTCAACAAGCCTTTTAATGTGCTGTATCTGCAGGCAGTGAAATTGAGTTGCTGTTTTGTGTTGGCTTAAGGTAATGAGATCTAGCCACAGCCACTGAGACTAAAGATACTTGAAAATCAGGATCAAGGCATCCTAAGCAAGATGACAGTAGCATGGAAATCATAGTTGAAGGCAGCAGGGTCAGAGTCCCTGGGGAGCTGCCTCCTCGATAACCGCTTGTCACACTGAGTGAAGCAGAACTGCACTGATCATCATGTTTGCCGTTGGGAAGGCTGGGAGCTAATAGTAAACAGCAGTTTGTAGTTGCTGAAAGGACTTCTCTGGAGGGTTATCTTTTGTTATGGAGTTGTCCCCTAGGCAGGGAGACACACAAATTACTGAGTTTACTTCTCAAGCTGTTTGTAAGGTGCTCAAATGCCATGGCAATGGCTGCTGCACTGTGCCTAGGTGAGCCTGGAGTATCTGCCAGCAGCTGGTGATAAAACTGTTCCAGTTGCTGTTGTCACGGAGCATTAGCACGTTTTTGGAGTGCTGTCCCCATCATGGAGATGAACTTTCAGGTAAACAATTAGGCTTTGCTTGGTTAATCTGCTCCAAGGCCACCTCCTCACCACCACCCTCTCTGTGGTTTGTTGGGGTCTTTTTTTTTTTTTCCCCAGTAATGCAAAGGTGCCTGTGGTCATCATCCCCATGCTGAGAAAATCAGCAGTGGGTTATGTAGTGTTAGAGCTGCTGTTCCAGCGTCAACCTGGGGCTGCCTTCCCACTTCGGAACGCTGCAGGAGCACTTTGGCAGTAATAAGCTCTGTAGGCACGTAGGTTGCTGCCTCGTTTTACGCAGAGGGCGGGGACTACGGGGCTCTATGATCAGCGCTGCTGCCAAACACTGTTGTGCCGGGGCTGTCTTCAGAAAGTGTAGGAATGGCTGTCACCCTTACGCAAGGAAGATGAAGTCCTGAGTACTGTGAAGACAAGATTTTTCTTTGCATATCAGTACTGCCCAAACCCCCTAATGATAAGGCATGAGAAAAAGAGAATTATATTTACCAACCTCCCAAAATCCACTGTCGAGGGAAATCACCTGCTAGGATAACTCTACTCTTCTGTAGCTCCTGTTCTCTGGACTAATAGCTTCATTTACTCTCTGCTAGTCTGCCACAATGCTGTCTCCCCCTTCCTAATACTGTATTCATCTTTAGTTCTTGCTTCTAAGAAGCTGCAAATCTCCATCACCTGCTCAGCATAGCATGAAGTTATCAGCACTGCAGACAGAGCTGGTAGTAAAGCAGGCAGTCTTACACTGTATGAGATTATCCCAAGCAAGCTTAAACTGTTCTCTTAAGCATTTCTATAAAAGCACAGCTGGGGCTGTGAAAGCTGTAGTTGTTTTTTTTCCTGAAAAAAACACAAGCACAATGTTTTCTAAGTCAGTCCTCTTTGTGTTCTTAATGTTTTACTACTGGCACCTATTTGCAAACCAAATAAAGCTTCTTTCATTAGCACTGGCTCTAATTTGCTCTGCCTCATCCATTGCTAAAATTCTTCCTTATGAGTGAAAATATAGTGAGGAGGGAGAGATGTACCTTCTGGGCTGGTAGAGTGGGAAAGGGGGAAGAGCAGGAGTCATTCAGCCAGATCTTCCTACAGCCACCTGAGAGCCCAGAGTAATTAACTAACTGAATCATTACCCTCTTCCTTTTGAAGAAATATGTGTTTGAAACAGCCACCGGGAACAGGGGTGCACCCTTCAGTGAAGTTGCTGAAAACAGAATTACTCCTTCCACCCCTTGCAGAGCTAAGGAACTCCTCTCCCTTCTTAGCAGCTCCCCTTTGATCAGAGAGGACGGAGGCAGGCTTGTAGCATCCTACACAAGCCTGACAAGAGAGTGCTGCCCCTTGAGCCACTTGAGAAGGCACAGAAATAGCTAGGAAAGAGATTACATCCCATTTCTTTAGGTTTTTGACCAGCTAAAGGTTACATACCACCCCCACTTGCAGCCCGGCAGACCGATGGGCACCCATCAGCACTCGCCTGCGGTACCGAGGCCCTGAGCACCAGTGGTAAGGCAGATTTCTCGTTAGTTAAGGCAGGGGTGGCAGCAGCATCTGCTGCAGCTGTGAAAGGATGACAGGCCAAGAACCTCATCAAAGATGTAAATGATTTTAAGTTACTTTTCTTTGAACAAGACTGGAAGAAAGCAGACAGCACCTTATCCCCCTCTTAAAGTTCTCATCAGGCAGAAGTCCAGAGTAGTGTATGCTTTCAAACCATTTTTAGGAGGATGTGATTTCTTACAGCGCCTTGAAACTAAGGCATAGGGCCTCACTGAAGCATCCTCCATCTCCTAGATAAGGAGAAGTTACAAGCAGGCCAAAACCACAGAGGCATGAGCCACGGACCAAGAATTTTTTATTTTAACACAGTAAGTTTGAGTACAGCAGCAGAACTCCTTGAGTCCATCTTGGTTTATATCAGATCAGTAGGTGGCTGATACAATCTGGCTTGCAGTTGTTCCATCAGTAATCCATTTCCATTTTGATACAACCAGTTTCAGGAGGCCGAATCCTTCTCTGCAGTGTCTTTTGCCACCCCAGGCTGGATCCTGCTGCTGAGCATTTCAGTCTTCACTTGCCTCATATTTGTGCTTGATGTGTTTCCACAGTTTCTGTATTCAAAACAACCAAAAAAAACCCCAAAGGGTAATCTTAGCCAGCTTTTCAGCGGTCCCAGGATAAAGTTTCACTTTAAAATGCAAATGAATTAAAATGCAAAAATTACCATGAAACCTATGCCCATAACAGGCAACAGCAAGGGGAGAGAACTAGAGTTTGTAGGAAAACACATGCACGAGTACCAGCAGGGTACACAACAGCATGGATACTGTCATCCTGCGTTTCCCTGCTATGTGGGGGCACGCCCTGCTCCATGACAGCAACAGTCCCACACATGGGTTTTGGGAGGAGCAGCTAGGCAGCAGCCCAGAAGCCACGAGCCCACTCTGGGGGCACAAAGCTGCTTCCTGCTCTGGAACAGATGTGGTAGAACAGTTTGTCCTCCTAGTGCTTTGTCTGTCCCCTCCGCCTTCCCACCCTGTGAGCCAGAGATTTACTAAAGTATGCTAGTCGCATTGCCTCAGCTTCCCGCTCAGGCTGGAGGGGGCATTTCTGCTCCCAGAGATATGGGATGCACAAAATAATCCTATTCCAGGCACTGAAATCTGCTGGACAGTCAGGACTGAGGGAAGCGCTGTGCAAGGGCAAGGTGCATGCCATGCTTTGCTGTTTGTTGTAGACAATGCTGTAGTTGTTTATTAAAAAAAAAGTTACACTTCTTGATAATTTTGTTTTCCAACCCTGCCTGAGAAAACGTTAGCTCATAGATTAATGCTACAGTTAAAAAAAGGAGTTTGAGTGCAAGGCTGAAGTTCAAGTGTGATTTTATGGCAGCTTTTAACAAATTACTGTTGCTAAAAAGGAGGAGACTGGGATCCAGGTCTTGCTCTTACTGTATTTCCTCATCTCGCTCAGTCCCTGGTGAGTTACTTCAGGGTGGTGAAGCTACCACTTTGTGTGGTATCAGTTTTCAGCTGGTTTCATGACCTGGTTCAGGAGGCCAAAGAGCAGACATCGCGCTGCCGGGGAAGGCGCAGGGCAGCTCTTTCCAGCATCAGAGCCATAAAGATGACCTGGCTATCCTGTGAAACTGCACCCTGGGTGCTCCGAGACCCAAGGCACATCAGCACTGCAGGACAGGGAAGAGGACCGCTGTGCTGCAGACAGGAATGTGCAACACACCGAGTTTGTACTTGGTGCAAGATGGAAATAACAACACTTCCTGCCTCTTCTTAGGGCACACACTGCATGACCTCATCCTGGCCAGGAAAACATTCTATGTCCTGTCCGTGTGACTCTGGATCCAGGCACTTATTAGCCCATCACAGCTCTACTTTGACACATAAGAATGACTTATAGGGTCTCATCTAACGTTCGCACTCCAGCCACAACTGGACAGCACCGCACGTTCACCAGCCATCATCCCCTCCCTCTGCTACGGGCAGGTCGTGAAAGGCGGCGGGCTACAGACCCACGGACTGCAAAGCAAGCTCGATCCGTTTTAACCTTCCTGCATCCCGCCGTTTTTGACACCTTTTTCCTAGCGGCTCCGCAGCCAGAGAGGCCTAAGAACACTCTGAAGCCCTCGCTACCAAGCGCCATGACACCAGCAGAGCACAGACGGGGCAGCTGCCGCAGGACAAGCGCTGAACCGCGGCCTCGGCGCTCGGGGCCTCCTCGGGGAAACCGAAGTCGCGGTTCAGCCGGGGGAGCGTCTGCCGCACACCAAGGGGCCAAGGCGCGGGCCCGGGAAGCCCAGGTGCGGGCCCTGGGACCGGGCCCAAGCGGGGCCGGCCTGACCTTCAGGGCCCAGGCCTGTGCGCGGGCGGGCCCGCGGTGCGGAACCGCCCTTCCTTACCCCCTCGTTGAGGTGCTCGAAGATGGCGTCGGCGCCCTGGTCGAAGGCGCGCTCGAAGAGGACGGCGCCCAAGACGATGGTGAGGGCGAAGGTGGAGGTGCGGCGGAACAGCGCGCTATACGCCTGCCGCAGCAGCACCATCTTGCCCGCGCGCTCTGCGCATGCGCCGCACGCCGCTGAGACGGCACCCGTGACGGCGCGGAGCTTTCTGGGGGATGTAGGCGCCGGCCCCTCTGCCCGCCGCTGTGCCTTCTGGGGGATGTAGGCGCTGCTCCCGGCAGGCGCCGCGCGGCCTAGGTCTGAGGCCTGGCGGGAGGTGAGTGCCGCCGGGGCCGCGGGGTCGGGGCCGGGGTCGGAGGCGGCGGCGGCGGTGGTGGCGGTTTGAGGGCCTCGCCCGGGCTGTGGGTCGAAGCGTCGCCCCCTCCTGGCATCCCTTCCCTCCAGCGGCTTCCCCTGGGCAACTCGAGTCTTTATTTTCTGGTGTTTTGAGGTGAAATCGGCAGAGTTAGCGCAGGCCAGTGCGCTAGGATTCTCATGTCAGCTACAGCGAAGTAAGGCGTGTTGGGTGAAGCCCTCCCCGGCTGCAGGATGGGTCCAACACCAGCTGTGGGGGCAGCTGGGGGCAGCAGGCCTTGCTGGGGGGTGGGAGACACCCCCTGCCAGGGTGACCTGCGAGGGGTGAAATGGAGAAGAAAGAGGGTTTTGCGTTAATACCCCCTTGGGGAGAGCTGGGGGGCAATTTTGGGTTTTTTTCTTGTTTGGTGACCGTCATCGGCATAGTCCCAAGCAGGAGGTGGATATTGTGGCTCCTAAAAGCCAGAGAACGCTCAGGCAGCCACTGCAGAGGCCTCAGGAAGAGCGTGACATGGCCCCATGTGGCAGAACTGAGCTGGAAAGGTTCCCGTTCCTACTTGCTGCCTTCTCCTCATGTTTATCTTTCTGTTTAACCTCCTTGAGGGCAAAGGGGTCCAGGGTGGCTCAAGTGGTGATTGGAAAACGAGGTAGATTTGAGTTTGGAAAGGGAGAACAGACACGGGGGGGGGTGGAATCTTAAAACTGAAGTCGGCCCTTGGCAGGATTCTTGTTAAACGAGCATCTACATTAAATTTCAGAACGTATCCTCAAGTGACACTCGCTCTGTCATTTCCTTTGTCTCGGCCGCTCAGGAAGAGCGCATAGTCTGGCTGCATAGTCATTTCTCTTAATTTATTTTCGTTTGGTTCCCTGCATGCGGCTACTGTGGAGATCTGTGGGATTTCTGTGGTAGGGCAAAGCCTCTGTGTGTGCTGGAAGCCGGTACAGAGGCTGGAAGGTGCCTAACGTATTCCCGTGCCCTGTGTATGGTGTTAGCTCTTAAGCGAGCCCTTTGAAAAGCTCAATTATTATTTTTCAAAGTTAAGTGCTAGGGTTTGTCCTTAAGACAAGTCTCCCCAATAACCTATAAACTGCTACCACTGGGATGGATTTGTGTATCGGTCAGATTGGGGTTAATCCTGAATTGAGCCAGTGGCTCTGGATTTACACCGGGCATAATGGTAGTCAGAACCTGTCCCTCTGTCATTGTGAAGGTGCTGGCAGACTCTGACGGCGTTTTGCATGTTCCCACAGAGATATGAGCACATTTAAATTGGCAGCTGAGTATCATAAGTTTGACACTTGGATTTAATTAACCTCACATCTGTCTGGATACCCAAAGTGACTGAAATGGCCCCGAGCCTGGGCTATAAGAAAGCAGAAAATTGAGGTCAAGGCCTAGCAGCAATTCTCAGGGTTCAGCGTGGTGAAAAGCAGTTACACCCAGACGAAAACAAGTCTGCCTTATGCCCATTTCTCGGTCACCTTCTTCCCTCTGTCCACATCTCAGGGAAATCAGTGAAAGAACCCCCAGAGAGTCCTAAATAAAATCTGTAGCTAGTCGAGCGCAACGTGGAGTGTTTTGGCAGCAGTCTGAGAAGGGAAAATGTCGGATGGTGCACATGAGATCTTGCCTGGAGTTTTACCAACCACCTCAGCTAGATGAGTGAAACACCTGCTTAGGTGTCTTAGAACGTGCCATTTCTTATAAAACATTGCTCCAAGAGGCTTACAGCAGAGGATTTTTTTGTTAATACTTTTAAGCATCGAGTTACAAGACAAAGCGCTGATGTTTTTTGTATTTGGATTTATGCAGAAACACTTTTAAGCTGGTACAAAGCCTGTCTGAAATCGTTTATGGCTGCCTGTGGGGCCAGGGGTCTATTCGCCTGAATTCAGTTGCAAATTAGGGTCTAGAAATGTTAAAAGGAAATGGACAAGCTGAAGCAGTTCTTTATAAAGCAGCTACATTTTACTTTATTTTGTAATGACTAAGATGGATTTAATTAGAAAACATCTCTGTTTTCAACTGAATAATGCTCTTTGTTTACTGTTTGAGCCATTTGGGAAAATGGAAATAGGTTAGGCAGTGTTACTCAGAAGCAGCTTTTATTTCTACATAGTAGTTCAGCGCAAAGCGCTGTGGATTGCTGATACTGCAGAGAATTGTCAGAATCCAGGCAAGATAGTCCATGCAATTGAATTCTTAAAAAGATGGAAATAAGTGTTCAGTGTAATCTTTGGAGGGGGTGATCTCTGGGAGAATCTGATGCTCCTCTAATTGCTTTTTTTATTCCGTTCATCCCCTGCAATGGGAATTGCTAGGAGAATTTGGGAGCCGGCACCTCTGGGGTGTGGGATCTGGCTGCCTGAAATCTGTAGGAGCTTTCTGCCCTTGTTGTTGGGGAAGGACGGGGAACGAGCTCTGCAATTACTGCTTTCGGGGTGATGAAAGGAAAAGTTTGAAATACAATTTCAAAGGCTGGCTGCTGCTGGGCTTCTGCAGGCAGAATTCCCATTGAGATCTGTGGAAACTTGTGTGGGACTGCTGCAGAATCTCATTTGTTTTCCCCGCTCACAGCAGCCGCTTCTGCAGAGATGGAGTGCAGGAGCCAGCAGCTGAAGCAGGAAGCTTTTATGTTACCAGAAACTTTGGGAGACTATGGCATAAGATGCGGAAGGGGGATTTTTCAGTACTTAAAAACCATAGCAGAGCCTGCCAGAGCCTTACCAGACGCTGAGGGTAGGAGCATTCCCTCTGGATTCCAGCAGCCCCACCACAGTGAGCAAAGCTGGCTGCCAGGTTGGCTGCAAAACTCGGGGATGATCTAGTAAAGCATGGGGGAAAATTATGGCTTAGTGTTCATTAAGCAGCACTTGGTTGTGGTTTCTTGGGCTGGAGTGGGACAATTTCAGACCTCGAGCCCTAGAGAGCCAAGTTATACCTTCCAAGCAGGAGCCAGGTCTGATGGTGTTTGCAGGTGAAGCGGTTTGCAGTCGTATCAGGGAGAGATGGCTGGGTGATCAGCAGCACCTCCCAACAAGGTATTTCACATGGAGAACAAGGAAAGGACCTTAAAATGAAGAGATTTCAAGTTCAGTTGAGTCTCTGAACATTTTACCTTCAGTGTGAAGGTTAAAGCTGATTCAAAAGAATCGCAAGATCTTTCCATTGAACGCAACTGGATGCAGATGGAGGAGACTGTGTTTTAACGTGTGGTGCGAGGCCTGAGAGATTTCCAGGGACTTGATTTTGAAGCAGCAGTTCTCAGGAGCCAGGAAGGAAGAGAGTTCGGCGCAGTTGCTCACGAGATGCCAGGATGGCTGGCTGGCAGGAGGTGTTGGCAGAACTGCCTTAGCTCAGCATGCTCGGCGCTGAGGGATTGCCTGTCGCTGCTGCTCTTCCCACTGCTTCTGAGGAATCGTTAGGGAGATCATGATTGATTCTGACCCTGTTTTATTTATAAAATCTTTATTTCTTGTGCTGGTCTCTGTGCCATTTTTTAAACGCATTTGTCTGTCAAGGTGTCAAAAACTGGAGAATTGCTTTTGGAGTTTATCTCCCAGTCCATCCGTCTTTGGCATTTATCAGGTACCTTTATATCACTCGGGAGAGAACTTACAGAACTTATATCTGTTGCACCTCCAGCAAGGACAGCCGATGGGGACAGGGCTGCACGTAACCACAAGCCCCATCTGTCCTACCGGGGTCTGGGCTGTTCCAGGCCCAGCACAGATTGAGAGCACCCAAATTTGGTCCTGTTACTTCTCAGTACTCCACAGCAGAGTCTCCAGACTACAAATGCAATAGAGAAATGGGGATCTGAGCCTGCTCTCCCATGTATATGCAGCAGATGCTGCCTTGCCAGTCTCTGATGGACAGGAATATATACTATTGGGTCTCACCTCTTTCTCTGTCTGCCAACCCTAAATGATTTGAGTTCTTCTCCTTTGGAAGCAGGCGCTGTAAATCTTGGATCCTCCAGCCCCAGGGCAGGCATGGCTGGGTGCCGAGGATCTGTCTGATGGTTCCCAGGCCACGCTGATGCTCCTCTGCCAGAAGAGAGATGGGGAAAAGATACTTCTGTGACTACTGTGACAGGTCCTTTCAGGACAACCTTCACAACAGGAAGAAACACCTCAATGGAGTGCAGCATCTCAGGGCTAAGAGAGTCTGGTATGACTTATTCCGAGGTGGGTACTACCAACTGCCTGCCATGCTCTTTCTGGGACTGGGGAGGTGATGGATGAGGTGGGGGGGCATGGAATAGATAAAATAAATCATCACTGATTTATATTTAGATTGTGCAAGTAAATTGTGGGCTTCATACAGTTTCTGTCAAGCGGTCTCAGAGGTAAAACCCTCGTGTGTCTGGATGTGGGAACGGAAAACTGTATGTGTCAGCTGGGACTTGAAATGAGGTGGAAGAGATAAGGGGGTTGTTTCTGAGAACAGGAGTTGCAGATAAAACTCTCTTGGGATCATGGGCAAATGTGAGATGGGAGACCTGAGAGAACAAAGTGAGTTACAGTTTCTGAAGGTGAGTTAGGTGCCTTCTGCAAATCAGAGTTGATCCCTGATGTGCGAGGAGCAGGAATATGGGTGTGCATGTGGAGAAAACGGTCTGGAAGGCAGGCTGTACACACGTGTTGTGTGAACAGGCGGGAAGCTGGCAGTTCTCTGCGCTGGGTGGAAGTGTCAGTCCTGAGGGTGGGAGAGGCTGAGGATGCGACCGCTTGATTGGAGATCCCAGCGGGGTGAGAGGGTTGGGGAAGCAGCGCAAAGCACTGGTGTGCTCAAACCTGTCTTAGCCAAGGGGATGAGCAGAGGAAGAGGGCTAGGTGCATTGAGGTTTTGGCAGAGGAAGAATTGGAGTTCTGGGGCTGGAGGCCATGTCAGGACATGCTGGAGGAAAGCCCTGTGTCCCGCCTTTTTAGCAGGACTCTCCTCACCCAGCTCAGTGCTCTGACCTGGCTTGCCACACAGTTACGTGTGTCTTAGTGCCAGCCTGAGGAGTATGGTGGGAACATGTGTCCAGGGTCTGAGAGAGAAGAACTGTGTATTTTGGCAGTAGCAAAGGCTTAATTTGGGTTAAGCTGATTGTGAAACCACTGCCTGGTGTTCCTCTGCTTCCTTCTAGTTCCTCAGGGTCAGGAGTTGCAGGCTGTGTTTGTCTCCTGGCTAGCTAGGTGAAGAATACCCTGCGGAGCTCTGGGTGGCTCTGCTGTCTGCTTAACCATACGTGGAAGTTGGAAAGGTTCTCTGTAACGGCCGAGTGTGGAGGACCAACAGCCCCAGGCCAGTTCTAGCTGGGTCAGTGATGGTGAGGCAGATTACCTAGTACTTGTCTTCTCCCCAGACTGCAACCCTTGATTTTCCTTTGATTGATAAAATTCCTCATCCCGTCCTCATTAGGCGATTCATCTCCTCTTGTCTCCAGACTCTGTGACCTGGCATTAGCCAGTACAAGCTGCTGTATATCTGGGGCTCATTTTCCTCAGGCCATCTCTGGGAGGTGAAGGACCGTTTTAGCGGTGTCCACTGGAGACTCTGCACAGGGTTCTGTGAAGCCTCACACAGAGCTTTTCTGAGAGCTCTGTGAGTCTGCCTGGTCTTTCTCTGCTGCACAGAACTGCTGCGGAGTCCTTGTTTTTCTGTCATGCTTCTTTTCCCCTACTGGCATGGGGAGAAAGCACAAAGCAGAAAGCAAAGGAGGTGATATTTGCAAGCCAGCAGAAAAGTGAAGCCAGGGGTGCAAACAGGGACTGCTAACTGTCAATTTGTCTGTGGCTTAAGTTCCTGGCTGTCATGTAAAATGGCTTCCCACTAGGCAACTGACCTGTTTGGGACCATGATACGATGGGATATTGCTGTGCAAGAGATCTTTAGCCTGTTTTGTCCTTTGTCTCCCGTAGATGCTGCCGCTATCCTGCAAGAGGAGCAAACCAAGAAACCTTGTCGGAAATTTCTGCAAACAGGTGAGTTCGTCTGAGGTAGAAAGAGAGCTGCCTGAGCTCCAGCAGCTCTTTCATGAGCCAGCCCAAGGCTGTTCTGGTGAGCCCTGGTATGTGTGTTTGTCTTGGAGGGAGATAGGCTCAGGCTCAGGCCGATGTGTCTGGCACGCAGGTGTGATGGATCCTGGGTTTGCATGCACATTTACGAGGGAGGATCTTCTGCGTGCGACTCTCATGGAGCTCTGTGGCTTTTGTTCCAGGACAGTGTGATTTTGGGTCCAACTGCAGATTCTCCCACATGACAGAGCAGGACCTGGAGAAGCTGAGTGCCCAGGTTCAAGGTGAGTCTTCGAACAGGGAAATGTCCAGGGGTGTCTGAGGAGAGGGCGTTGCTGCAGGGAGTGTGGGCTGCAAAGGGGCGTGTGAGGGGTTGTGCAAGGAGAGCCTGCGGTCCCGTGCTGCCTGTGCGCAGCGAGCCGAGCGTGGATCCCCCCCGCCTGTCTCTCGGTGCTACGTCAGCCTGTAGCGTGGCTGTAAGTGCTGCAGTTTCTCATATGCTTTCTGCTCTTGGTCTGCTGGCACAGACACAAACCTAGAGTGAGCAATGCTGTTACTACTCAGCAGCAACCATCTGAAGCAGAGAGTGGGCTTTCTGAGCCCTCGGGGTTTTGTTCAGTCAGGGAATAAAAACTGTCAGCAGCAGAGGGCACTGGTACATCACTTCCCCTTAAATTTATGGATTTGCTTTCCCCCCACCTCTATACTATTACCAGGCAGCTGCTGCTTCCACTCTTGGGAAGAGCTAACCTGCTGTCAGTTGGGTTGTCCTGAGGAGAGGACATGGGGTCTTGGATCCAGAAATGGCCCCTGCTTATGTGGCTTTGGGTGGAACTGAAGTTTGGGCAGGGGATGAATGGCAGCTGCTCCCCTGCTGTGAGTCGCCAGAGCACTTGTGAACTTTTTCATTCTGGGAGTACCACCCCCTTACTCTAAAAGAGGTGGCAGCTCTGCTTTCTCTATAGGATTCATTACTTTGTTGGTTAGAGAAAATGTGAGTGAGGTGTTGGTGAGAATTTATGGAACGGTTGATGTCTCCACTGGAGATCGTCTAGTCCCAGGCCTACCTTGCTCAAAGCAGGGTAAGGTAGAGCCGGCTGCTCAGGACCATGTCCAGGTGTGTTTTGAATATCTCCAAGGCTGGAGAATCTACAGCCTCTGTGGGCAACCTGTTCCAGTGTTTGACCACATTTGCAATAAAAATGTATTTACTTTTTTTAATATTTAAATGGCAATTCCTGTATTTTTGTTTGTGTCCATTGTCTCTTGCCTTCGCTGAACTCCTTCCAGTATGTCCTTGTCTCTGTGGTACTGGGGAGCCCAGCACTGGACACAGCACCCAGACATGGCCTCACCAGTGTGGAGCAGAGAGGAAGGATCGCTTCCTCGACCTGCTGGCAATGCTTTTCCTAATGCTTTCCTAAAAGTCATTTCCGACTTCTGAGCAGATCTTGTGCCCACACTGCTAGCTGAAGCCAACTGTTGTTTTGCCAATAGTCTGGCAAAAACAGGCTTAAGTGTTGAAAGCGTGTGTGTGCGTGCGTGCGTGCATACATATGAGATTTGGGGTGTGTGTGGGGTAGAAACTTTCTCCTGGCCTTGCAAGGGATCGGATTTGAGGAGGCAGGGCTCTGGTGAACCTGGTGCAGCAGGAAGAAGGCAGGCACTACAGAGCTATTCCAGTCCTCGCCGTTGCTGAGTCAGTCTGCGAGTCCCCGAAGCGACTCTGTGAATCAATCGCTGAACAACGCTGGCAGTCAATAAAACCCATCTCGTCAGGCTGCGCGGGAGACGGAGCACTCCAGCCAGCCCTTCTCAGAGCGGCAGTCGTGCTCCTCTTCCCTGCCGGTTGCCCAGAACCTCTCCCTGACCTTTCCCTGCTGCAGGGTTTAAGTGCTGGACTCCTGAGAGGTGGCATAGCATGTCAGCCTATTTGCAGGAACCTGTAGCGTTTCCAGTCATTGGAGGCTGTTTATTGCAGGGGAAGTGAAAGCTCTTTGGAGTAGAGCAGAGCTGCAGGGGAAGGCTGGCAAGCTCTGCTGCGCTTGGGCAGGTTTCTTTGCCAATTACACTTGTTATTGAATATTGACTTCTGTCAAATGGGTCAGGTGTAAGTGGAGAATTGGCTAGTGAGAGAGCTGATTCCTGGGAGATTACTTGGAAACCTTGCGTTTGTATTACCAAGTCAAACATTTAAGTAAACAATTAGACTTCAAGAAGCAATGGCCAGGGGACGGCAGAGTGCCTCGTCTTTGGCTGTGCTGCTCTAGCACGAGTGCCTGGTGGTAGAGTTAAATCCTGCTCACCTCTCTCGTGGTGTTGCTCCATGGAAATCCTGTGTGAGCGGAGCGAGGCCTCTGAATCTGATCAGTTGAGCCTGCAGAGAGCTTGGAGGGATTTGATGGAGGGAAGAGCTCAGCAGGACTTGGTGGAGAAGAGGTGAGCCGGCGCTGTGCGCTCGCAGCCCAGAAGCCAACCGTGTCCTGGGCTGCACCCAAAGCCGTCTGGCCAGCAGGGCGAGGGAGGGGATTCTGCCCCTCTGCCCTGCTCTGGGGAGACCCCCTCCTGCAGTGCTGCATCCAGCTCTGGAGCCCTCGGCACAGGAGAGACATGGACCTGCTGGAGCAGGGCCAGAGAAGGCCTCAGCAATGCTCCCAGGGCTGGAACAGCTCTGCTGGGAGGACAGGCTGGGAGAGCTGGGGGGGTTCAGCCTGGAGCAGAGAAGGCTCCGGGGAGAACTTACTGCAGCTGCCAGGGCTGAGAGAGGTGTGATAAGAAAGATGGGGACAGACTTTTTAGCAGGGCCTGCAGCGATAGGACAAGGGGTGATGGTTTTAAAGAAAAAAGAGGGCAGATTTAGACTAGATCTAAGGAAGAAATTCTGTACAATGAGGGTAGTGAAACCCTGGCCCAGGTTGCCCAGAGCAGTGGTAGATGCCCCATCCCAGGAAGCATCCCAGGTCAGGTTGGGCAGGGCTCTGAGCAACCTGCTCTGGTTGAAGATGTCCCTGCTCATGCAGGGGGTTGGACTAGATGGGCTTTAAAGGTCCCTTCCCACCCAAAGATTCTATGATTCTGTAGCACGGTAGACTGGATGGAAGGAAGAGCTGCAAAAGCCAAGCCACCGTTCAGTGTGTCACCGGGACATTTCACCACTCCTTAGGCTACTGACGCATCAGTGTCTCAGATGGGGAGGCTTGGGGCAGAGTTTAAGGCAAGCTTGTGTGATGGCAGGTTGGGCCGCAGGTTGCATTAGTCACGTGGGAGACCTGATCCTCGTAGCGTGTCCGTCAGGCTCCTCTGTCAGTGACGTCTCTATACGCATTGGCACCTAGTCCTGGTGTTTCTGTGCTCGCAGGCATTGCAGGCCACTGCCAGTGAGATGACCAGTACAGGTTAGAGCAGTGGTCTGGATCAGGCTGCCTCTTACCGAATTGTCAGTGTCCTCAGAGACTTCCCATCTGAACCTGCAGCGTCTGGGAGATTTTGACAGGCCTGCAGCCTGAGGTGGGCAGGAATTTGAGATGAGCTGAGAGCCTGGAAGCTCCAGAGCCTCCTCACCATTTTTTGCAGAGCTTTGTGTGACTGAGCTGGAGATGTCCACGCTCTGTCTCTGGTGGGGTAAAAGTGGACAGCCCCTTGGTGGGTCCACAGTGCTGCTTAACTTCACTTTCCTCAGCTCTGGCGTGTGGGCATAGAAGCAGAGGAGCTGTCAGAATGCGTTGAACCTGTGTCTCCCCTTGTCCAGGGTCAGATGCTTCAGAAAAAGGTGCAAAGAAATCCTGTCGTAAAGTGGTGTAGCCCACTAAGCCACGTTCAGGGATGGGCTTGCATCCTCAACCACAGCAAAGCCCTTTCTGACTTCTTTTTAAACGCTGCTGAACCCTGATGGCACGTCTTTGTCATGTAAATATTGAACCTGTGCCTGAATCCCTGCTAAGTGTTTGGTGTTGGTAGTTCTGTGTCAGTGAGATCCCCTTGCTAATGATGCATTTTTATTACAGCCAAAGGAAACGTTACATTATTCTTAATATTTGGCCTTTTTCATGCAGGGAATTCACCCTGTTGTTTGTGTTAGTCTTGTGGGTTAAGTAGGAAAATTTCTGGACGATTCACTGTTCTATAACAGCTTAGAGCCTGTCCTAGTTTGGCTTCAGCATTTCTGCACCCCGTAGAATATACTCATCAAGAAGCAACAGTTCCCACCTTCAGCAGAGAGGGAGGCATAATCCCAGCTGTTACAGCATCAAAGCTCTAGCCTTCTGCATCTGCTGCATCATTCATCAGCGAGTCACTTCCAGGCTGTCATTTTAAGTACAGTCATGTCAGAAAAAGTCATTGTCAAATTGCCATTTTCTTGCTTAAAGTTATTGGCTCCCTGCTAATCTGCGTCACTTCTGCTGGTAGTATTGACACAACCCAGCCTCTTTGGTGAGCTCCAGCCAGCCGGAGCTGCGAGGGGAGAGTAAGAGCACGGTTGGGTGAGTGTTTGCAATATATCCGTGTGATTGAAAGAATTTGAGTGACCCTGCTGGGGGTGGCTGCAATCAACCAGTCTAACTTGGCAATGAGCAGGAGAAGGAGCGCTCTCGCAGCTCTTGGCTGTGGGGCGGTAACTTCTTAAGCTGCTCATATTGCAGGGCCTCGTCAACCTCATCTCAGCCACAGTCTGATGCTGTTCGTGGGCTCTGGAGGAGTTTGAGCCGCCACATCTTCTGGCCCAGGGAGGGAGC
This sequence comes from Phaethon aethereus, assembly GCF_964289735.1. Lineage (NCBI taxonomy): Eukaryota > Metazoa > Chordata > Aves > Phaethontiformes > Phaethontidae > Phaethon > Phaethon aethereus. The sequence goes on along the minus strand of NC_138593.1, from coordinate 14,679,740 downwards.
TGAAGGATTAGATGCAAGTCTCTAATGAGTGACCTGCTGGGTGACCTGCTCAGTGCTGGTGGTTGCATCTCGCGTACGGTGGTGCCTCGTTCAGGAAGAACTAAAAGTTGCACGGGGAGAGAAGATATATCTGGGCTCCCGCGCTGGCATCATTAGAGGCACTTCTTGACTACAGATGCTCTTTTAATTGGCTGTAATTAGACTTTGAAGCAAACACCCCAGAGAGAAGGAGGGGGGGTCCTCCTTCACACCTATCTTGCTGCTGCAGTCCGGCTGGCCGCACGAGCATGTATGAGGAGCGAGGACTGGTACTTGTGTTTCAGAGTTACATCTTGCAATACCTGTTGATATTCAGGGGATATTTCCAACCCCATGGAGGTTTTGGTGGTCCCTGGATGGGATGTGTGTGCTTCAGAGAGGCGAAAGATTTGCCTTTTTGATGGATATGCGTCAAGGTGGACAGAGCCAGACATTTGCCCATATCTGCTGCAATATTATTTCTCAGCCTGAGGGCTGGAGTGCTTTACAGCAGTAACTCCTGGAGCTGCGTGAATGAGGAGACAGCTGGATGTCTTTCTGATCTGGACACCTAGGGCCTCATTTAGGCCAGCGTGAGTCTGGAGTCGTTCCACTGCAGCCAGTGAGCTTTTCTGGACGAGACAGTGAGTTGTGGCTGCTCGAGTCCGTGGGCTCCCACTGATTCCTGGTGTGGTACTTAGAGGCAGTGGCCTTGGGGCTCCCTGCTCTACACAGAGAGGCTTTGGCAGTTTTTGGTCTGTTCTATGTTGGGGCTTGGAGTGGGATGAAAAGGAAATCTTGGTGGTAGGTTGAGGTGGGAGAGAACCATGATGTTCTTCCCTGCCATGCCGAAGCCTCTCACAGACACTGCTTGTCCCCTTGCTGAGGTGGGATGTGCCCAGGCACTCAACAGATGGAGCAGCCTGGAACAAAGGGCAATAAGGTGGCTGTGATCAGGGTTGCCAGGGAAGTCTAACCTGGGAGCTGAATTCAGATCTCCTGAGCCTGAGCAGTGCCCAGCTCACCAGACTGACCTTCTTTGCCTACCCAGTGCCCTCACCTGGCCAGGCTGTTGGGCTGACCCCAAACAGCTCTGCTGGGGCTTTGCTCCCTGGGAGCAACTGTAGGAGACTTGGAGAGTCCTGTCTCCAGCCATATCCTTATCGCTGGGTTGCAGAGCAGCACCTCGACATCAGGACCACAGCAGGCTGCCTTTGTGGTGGCAGTGAGTACATCGTCACCCCCTCCCAGCATCAGCAGATGAAAAGGCTGGATGACAAATTATCCATCTCCGGCTGCTCATTGTGTAGCACATTTCTGCCATCCTTATTAATATTCAACAGGCAGATGAATAATTGGTTGCCACCACTAGGATGAAGTGATCCTTCACTCTGCCCAAGCAATATTAATTTCACACCCTGTCTGGAAACGTATAATATTTTCCTTAAATGTGTGACATATGGCGGGTAGGTGTGGAGCAGGCTCCTGGTGGGCACGGCTGCCAGTGGCTGCCACCGGCATGGGACCGTTAGCACCTTGATCTCTAAATGAGATCAGGGCTCCCCAAGAGCGCGTGTCCCCCAAGGGTTTGATGAGCAGGGCAAAGGGCAATGACACACAGCTGCCTCGCCTTCCTTTTCATTAATATCTGTGTGTGTTTTTCAAAGTATCACATTCCCTTTTCTGTTAGGTGGGAACTTTCCACTAGGCTGGAGATCTAATAGCTCTGAGCATCAACTCAGCCCTCTCTGCTGGACGTGCTGCCAGGACTATGACCGTGTTGTTTGTGTCAAGGACTTGTGGAGAACAGGGTCTAACACCAGCGTCCCTTCCTGCTTTGTCACTGGTGCCGAGGGGGGACGAGGGAGCTTTGCTAACTGGGCAGCTGAGGATTTCTGCCCGGTGGAAGAGACTGCTGAGTGCTGGGCTGCCCTGCTGGCTCTGCCCTTCAGCCCGGAGAGGACAGTGCTGCAGGACGGGTGGCCTGCGGGCATCTGCCGCCCGCAACCCGCCCCGGGGTGGGTTGAAAGCTTGAAGGGACCTCAGGCTGCCCTGTCTCTTGTAGGCAGCAGAGGTTTCCTACTGGCACTGCCTTGCTCGTTCCTAACTTGCATGAGAAAACGCAGGAAAGTGTTCCCCTCCCTCCGCTGTGCTCTGCTCTGATTTTGCACCTAGGCTGGGCGACAACCTCCCGCCCTGTCTCTGCAGGGGCTGGGGATGCATCATGCAGCATGCGCCTTAAACGGACCTGACAGCATCTCTGCAATCCCGTCTCCTGGTTGTACATGCACTCTGAACCTTTCAGACTCTCGCGGCCTGCCAAGTCTGCATCGATCCGGACAGACGTCCCTGTCACTCCCGCCTATCTGGGCAGAGGTGGCAAAGTCCCTCCTGCCAGTTGGAGGGACGCATCTTTGGAAACAGCTCAGGGCACAGGGCCAGCAGAGGCTGTTTCAGGCGAGGATGAGGACGATCTGCCCCAGGGGGAGATGTCAGACTCCCCTCAGTTAAGTGCCCGAACTGCTGCTGTGCTCACTGGCTTAGTTCTTGTTCCCGGCTCTGTCTGGCTAGAGCTGTCACCAGTGAGGAGGCCAAGCATCAGATGGCAGGTGGACAGTGGAGGAGGAGGAGGAGAGGCTGCCATAGTCAAATTGCAAACTCTCCACCATAAGAAACTATGCAGGGTAATGAGCAGCGGGTTTAATGGAGTGAAAGGACTGCAACGCGAGCGTCTGATAGCCCTCTCTCTCTCAATCAGGGGAGCAGAGATCGAAGGAGCTGCGGCAGGAGGGAGCAGATGTCCCGCCTGGCACCATTGAGGACTGGCTGGAGAAGAGGGCAAAGAGACTGAGCGCGGCTCAGAGTAACAGGTACCGGTGGCTGGGGAGCGCCCGTGTGAGGGCTGGCTGCTGCTTCTGGCCTGCGCAATGCAGAGGGGGATTCCCACAAGAGGGCTGTGAGTGGGGTAGGAGAAGGCGCAGGTGATCGGAGATCCCGACTCAATGGGACCCCCGAGTTGTCATTTAACACTCAGCCTGGCAGCGCCACGCGCCTGCTCTTGATGCACGCTACAGACATGCGTACGGGTCCTGTCTTGCGTGCCCGCATCAGAAATGCGTGGACGTGTCTCCCCATGTGCAGGGGGGACAAGGCAGGCAGAGGGGTACTCTTGTGCTTTCTGCAGGGACATGCCTGGAAGGACAGTGCCACTGCGGTGCTGAGTTACTAGTGCCCAGAGTTCAGTGGCAGGAGCCCGGTCTCATCTGTTGACGGCTTCCCCATCCCCTGTCTGCACATCTCTGCCAGTCCCTGCCAGTGAGAGAGTGGAACTAGCTCCTCCTCACGGCATTCGTTTGGATTCGGACGGCGGCCGGTGCCTGCTGTTTCCTTGCTCACCTGACTGTGCCGCAGGCTTAATTGGATGACATTTGGACAAGTGCCAAATCTCTCTTTTGTTCTTTTTTCTGTTTGCTCCTGTCCTCTCTGTGTTTGGTCTGGGCAGGATCTTCCTTCTGTTGCTTTGTCTGGGCTTGTTGCTTTCTGTTCTCTCCATCCATCAGCTTGGCTGCTCTTCACCTTGCAGTGGTGCTCACTGACAGCTGCCACCTTCCTGCTCCCCCATACACTTCACTTGCCCCGTTTTGCTTGTCCTGCCTGTGAGTCCCATGATCTTGGGATAGATCATCTCTTGCGGAAGATAACCGTCGCCATACCCAGAGGAATTTCCAGACCTTCATAACTAGCCAAGAAAACGCCGCGCTGGACTAGAAGTGGCCGTGTGGCCAGGTACTGCCTTGGCCGAAGGGTAACACTTTCTTAAAGGCAGTAACTTGAGCACCATTTCTGTCACCTAGATTAGCCCCACGGGTGGAAAATTGCCACGCTGCCTTCCACCCATCGTTCGTGCAGCCGCTCTCCCAGCCTCAAGGGGACAATCTTCATTTGGAAGCCTCCACCTGATGCGTATTTTCAAAGTCAGCCTGTGCCATTGCTTTCTGGAGAGCTGGGGTGGAGTTGGATGGGGTTCTTGTAGTTCTCTTAGCAGTGGAGTTCTGCCAGGGTGTGATTGATTTTTAACCTGATTTCCAAAGGAAACGGAGCACGTCAGTGCACGTGAGCATGTGCTTCTGCCAAAATTGCCATGGAGCCCACTTGCTGATTTCCATCGAAGGGGTCTGAGGCCTCAAAGGTACTGAGATACTACAGGTTTCATGAACGTGGAAGTGGGTAGAGGAGAAGGGATCCCATTAATGCCTCCGGAAAGGAAATATTCTTGACCCTTGCAAGACACCGGTGAATCGACATGGGACAGCCATTCCGAATGCTCCAGCTGTGGGTAAACCTTGGATAGCACTTGTATCTTGTGAGACCCCAGGGAATTGAGTACCCAGACAGCATCCTCCCTATTGATTACTTCTGCTGCTCACAGAACAGCTCATTAGTTGATAGCTGTGCTGTTCCACCTTGCAGCATGCCTCGTCCTGCTCCTCGCCCCACCATGCTGCTGCCGCAGGGGCTCCCCTGCCTGCGTCAGCGACGGTGCCTGGATGTAACAAACGATATTCCTGCCCGAGAGGGGCTTGATGTGTGTCCTAAGAGTCTTGTCTCATCCTCGGCTCTGAAGGATCCCCATCAAGGGGATAAGCGCTAGACCAAATGACTTTGCTCTAGCTGCCTAGAAAACACTGCACTCAACTTCTGTAGCTGGCTTTCGGCCATGTCGTCGGCCCTGCAGGGAGAGGAGGGTGCTGCTTCTCCGGAGCATTATGTAAAGGAGTTTGATTAGATTTCTTCTGGCATAACAATTAAAAAGATTCATCAGGATCGGAGGTAGAGGCCTGAGAAGCTGGAAGGCTGCTGTCAGGCCATGCGCTAAAAAACAAATGAGCTTCCTGCACTCAGGAATTAATGGAAAAGGTACGTTTCCCATGAATTTAGACCTGCCCCGGCCAAGCGCTTTCTTCAGCTGGAAACAAGGGAACGATCCTTCTTGCTTTTGCACTTCTTCAGTCAGGTGTAGTGTTTGCAGCAGCCTCAACTAATAAACTTGAGGGAGAGAGACAGAGAAAGTGTTTCCAAGGCTGTGAGTTGGCGGAGGAAGCCTGTTCCCTCTGCTGAAGGGTGCTTCTGTGAAAACACCCCGCGTTTTGGCAGTTTCTCCGTTTCCGAGGGGTCCTTGTCCTCTGGGAAGTGCACAGCTGGCTGGAGATTCAGCCTGCTCGGAAAGAAACATCTGCTGATTTTGTTTGTTCTTCTCAAAACTCAGCTGTGTGAAGAGTGGGGAGCAGCTGGGGGTGGGAGGGGACGGGCCCAGCCATGCTCCCAGCGTGAGGCCTCTCCTGCCAGCAGCTGGGGCCGGGGCTGCTGCCCCTCTGTGGGGGCTGCGCCTGCTTTCCCCCCCGGCAGACCCCCTTGCCGTAGTGCCCCCACCTTATTTTTTAGGTGTTCGCTAACGTAGCGCATGCCACAGCTGCTTGGGTGGGCTGGGGCGGGGCGGGGGGCAGTACTGCTGTTGGATTTGGGAAGGGGGGGGTGAATATACCTGCTCGTGGATAACCAAAACTCTCCTTGCTGAACCCCTCCTCTTGTGGGGGGCTGGCGGAGGGGGCAGAGGGAAGCTCAGCCCCTAAGCAGGGCCTTGCTCTCAAACTGAGAGGGCCCGTCTCACCTCTGCCCCTTCCATCTCCCCACCTCCGCAGTGCTCTGCCGGAGAAACCAACGCCTTTCCAGTACCCCCCGGGCTGGCCGCCGGCGCAGGATCTGCCCCCGTCCCTGCAGGCCCCCCCGCCCGGAGGGTGGCCAGTCCCCCCCAACCTGCAGTGGGGCTGAGGCACAGGGACTCCCGCAGAGGTTGTGCTGGAAGCGGACTTCTTCCTCGCCCGCCCTGAGAGAGCGACGGAATTATTTATATACACTTTGGTGTCAATAAAAGCCTTTCCCCCCCTCCCGGCGCAGCCTGCGTGTGTCATGTTGTTTCTCACCCGGCAGCTTCCCATGGGTTGAGCCGGGCGGGCGGTTGTCTCCCTGCCGCTGGAACGGGGATCTGTGCTCAGCAGCGCTCCAGCCCCGCGCGGAGGGGCTGTCCGCTGTCGTCGGGAGCGGACAGCCCCCGTTTCCCAGGGCAGGATCCGTCCCCTCGGACCACTGCTGTGCCCTGCACCGCCCACTGGGCTCTATGCGGCTGATCCAGGCCGGGGAAGGAAGCTGTAACCAGGCTTTTAAAATTGATTTCTAATATTTCCTCCGGTGTTTATGACTTCTGTTTGCTTCTGTTAAATTCAGCGTGTAAAACTGCTTCGGTTCAGGTGCCGCAGCTCCTAATGAAGAGCTTGGGGAGTTCCCGTAAGCCCTCTGCTCCTGCTCCCACTATGCTGAAGGTGAGAAGCAAGGAGGAAAAAATATATCAAGGTTTCTCCTGCTGCAGAAAACTAAGTAAACGGTGATTGCCAGTGGGGCAAATCCATCCGTGGGTCGCTCCCTGCGATGGAGCCGGCTGGCCAGGCGCCTGTGCTGGGGGCTCGAGCTGGGATGGGGCGAGGAGGGACTCCGTGGCCCTCCTGCTCGCTGCGGGGCTGCACTGGGAGCTGAGGGCCAGGCGCAGTGGCCGGGGCAGCCAGCCTGGTTGCCTCCAGCTTCTCCTCTTCGCTGCTCTGGAAGAGCTGCCCTGGAGAAGGGTCGCTTTTAGGGTGCAGCTTTGGTATGGCCAAGCCCGGCCCAGCTGGAGGCTGAGCCCAGCCATGTGGCTGCCGCAGTGAGTTTTACAGAGTCGCCTCTCCTCACCAGGAAAGGGAGGGATTCTTCTCTTCTCGGGAAGGCAGGTGGGTGCTCGGCTTCACTGCAGAGCTGCGGGGTGTGCGGGGGATCCCGGCCAGCGGGGACAACAGCTCTCCGGCAGCGGGGCTGTCCAGGGCGGCTGCACCCCCTGCCAGTGCATTTCGGGTTTGGCCACGCAGGGAGGTGGTAGGTCCAGATTCGTGAAGAGCGCAGGCAGGAGCCAGCTGCCTTCGGCCAAATCTCACCTGGATCACGCCGGCGCTCGGCTGCCCGGGGCAGGGCAGAGCTCCCGCCTCAAGGTGTGGGGCAAGGGGTCAGCGGGAGCCGTCCGCCCCGGCACACCCCGTCTTGGGACGCGGCTTTGAGACAAGCGGGGGCTGGATGTGACTGCTTGGTGCGGAGCTGCCTGAGCCCTGCTGCAGCAGGATAAACCAGCCTTGGCCGGAGGCTGGTTGGGCTTTAAGCCAAACTAAAGGGTGTGTTTCCCCTTCCTGGTGTGACCCGGGAAGCCAGGGGCTGCCGGGGAGGCTCGGCCCATCACCCGCGCCACTCCGCTGACGTTGAAGGGTGACAAATGGCTTCGCTGCCAGGCTGAGCGGCAGCGGCGGCAGCCAGGCCACGCGCATGGGCGCCTTTCTAACGAGGCCGCGGCTGCTGCCGCCGCTGCCGCCGGCCAAGACAAGTCAAAGAACAACCGCTTCCGTCTCTCCCATGGACGTTTTGAGGATGGCGGCGAAGCAGGTGCCAGCTGCTCTGCAATCAGCCATCAAAATACTTGGCGGTTCCTCGCTTGTGTTTGGAGACGTGCTGTCATCAGCCCCCGGGTCCCATCCCTGCCCGGCGTGCTCCCGTCACGGAGTGTTTTGGAACGTCCCTGGGAAGGCGACTGGTCTGGGAGGTGTTGCTTTGCCCAACGCTTACAAGGTCCGCGGCTCCAAAACCCACATCCAGCATAAATTTGGTAGAGAAACACGTCTCTGGCCAAGCCCCAGGAGCACCAGGCAGCTCCCTGGGCAAGCTGCAAAACCGAACTGTAAATGAAAATTAGGGTGTAAAACACAAACGCAGCCGCAGCCCCGTCATGCTCTTCCTCGCTCCCGAAGAGATGAGCTGCTCGTGACACAGAAACTCCCAGGAAAGCCTGAAAGCCGAGCACGGGAGCGCTCCCTGCCAAGCACCAGCCTGCCCGGGAGAGGCCGAGAGGGGCTGGCGAGGGGGTTTAATTAAAATCGGGTTTTCCTGCGAAAGCTTGTGAGGTCTCTGGCTGTCGGGGCTGAGCCGAGCATCGCTCGCGGGGTGTCGTGTATCCGTGGAGCCGCGTAACTCCCAGGTACTTGTAGGAGCCCGTAAATCACAGGCTTTTACGAGGGTGTGTTTTACAGCATGGTGTCAGGCGATGTAACGACGGCGCGTATCGCTGCCGGGGCCGGGACGTGGTACCAGCTGCCGTGGGCTAACGCGAGGGAAAAGGCTGCTCGCAGGGAGCTGGGCAGCGGGGAGGAAAAGGCCGAAGTGGGACGGCTGGTACCCGGCTCCCGAAGGCTGCCGCCGGGACGCGCGCGGCCCCGTGGGGCTCGGCGTCCTCGGCGGGTCCCGGGGGCCCCGGGGTGGGCCGTGAGGAGCCGCGGCCCCTTGGTGACGGCACGAGCCAAAGAGCCTTTTATAGAGCGAGAGCCGGAGTAATTTATCGGGAAGCTTTTAGGGAAATGAGCAGCTCCTGGGCCCCTGCCAAGGCGCAGCCCCGCGGGGCTCTGCCCGGTGTCCTCTGGCAGCTCTTGTGGGAGAGGAGGGGGGGACGGGGATGGAGATAAGGATGGGAATGGGGATGGGGATGGGGACAGGGATGGGGACAAGGATGAGGATGGGAAAGGGGACAGGGATGGGGATGGGGACAGGGGTGAGGATGGGGACAGGGGTGAGGATGGGAATGGGGACAGGGATGGGGATGGGGATAGGGATGAGGATGGGAATGGGGACAGGGATGGGGATGGGGACAGGGATGAGGATGGGAATGGGGATGGGGATGGAGAGGGAGACAGGGATGGGGGCAGGGATGGGGATGGGACAGGGCTGGGCTGGAAGTAAGGATGGGGGTGAGAATGGGGACGGGGAGGGAGATGGAGATGATGGAGATGATGAAGGTGGAGATGGAGCTGGGGACAGGGATGGGGCTGAGAGCATCCCACACTGCTTGCAGCACCAGAGGGAGAAACAACCTTCACCACCATCTTCCTTCCGGCCTGGCTGAACAGGGAGATTTTGCTGGGACTCAGGGAAAAGAGGAGAGTTTATCACCTCTGGAAGAAGGGACAGGCAACTCATGAAGAGTACAAAGATCTCGTTAGGTCAAGCAGGGACAAAATTAGAAAGGCAAAAGCCCAGCTAGAGCTCAGTCTGGCCACAGTCGTAAAGGATAATAAAAAATGTTTTTACAAATATATTAACAACAAGAAGAGAGGCAAGGAGAATCTCCATCCCCTACTGGATATGGCGGGGAACATTGTCTCCAAGGACGAGGACAAGGCTGAGGTACTTAATGCCTTCTTCGCCTCAGTCTTTAATAGCCACTCCAGGTATCCACAGGATATTCAGCCCCCTGAGCTGGAAGACGGGGATGGAGAGCACAATGTACTCCTCATAATCCAGGAGGAAGCAGTCAAGGACATGCTAAGCCACCTGGACATCCACAAGTCTATGGGGCCTGATGGGATCCACCCGAGAGTACTGAGAGCGCTGGCGGAGGAGCTTGCCAAGCCACTCTCCATCATTTATCAGCAGTCCTGGTTAACAGGGGAGATCCCAGAAGACTGGAGGCTTGCCAATGTGACACCCGTCTACAAGAAAGGCCGGAAGGAGGATCCTGGGAACTACAGGCCTGTCAGCCTGACCTCTGTTCCAGGGAAGATTATGGAGCGGTTGGTTTTGAGAGTGCTCACAGGGCATCTGCAGAACAGCCAAAGGATCAGGCCCAGCCAACATGGGTTCATGAAAGGCAGGTCCTGCTTGACCAACCTGATCTCCTTCTATGACCAGGTGACCCGCCTAGTGGATGAGGGAAAGACTGTGGACGTTGTCTACCTGGACTTTAGTAAAGCCTTTGACAGCGTCTCCCACAGCATTCTCCTGGAGAAACTGGCGGCTCGAGGCTTAGACGGGTTTACTCTTCGCTGGGTGAGGAACTGGCTGGATGGCCGAGCCCAGAGAGTTGTGGTGAATGGCGTTAAATCCGGCTGGCGGCCGGTCACGAGTGGTGTTCCCCAGGGCTCGGTTCTGGGACCAGTCTTGTTCAATATCTTTATAGATGATCTGGATGAGGGAATCGAGTGCTCCCTCAGTAAGTTTGCAGATGACACCAAGCTGAGTGGGAGTGTTGATCTGCTGGAGGGTAGGAGGGCTCTGCAGAGGGATCTGGACAGGCTGGATCGATGGGCAGAGGCCAACTGTATGAGGTTTAATAAGGCCAAGTGCAGGGTCCTGCACTTTGGCCACAACAACCCCATGCAATGCTACAGGCTTGGGGAGGAGTGGCTGGAGAGCAGCCCGGCGGAAAGGGACCTGGGGGTGCTGGTTGACAGCCGGCTGAATATGAGCCAGCAGTGTGCCCAGGTGGCCAAGAAGGCCAACAGCCTCCTGGCCTGTATCAGGAATAGTGTGGCCAGCAGGAGTAGGGAAGTGATCGTGCCCCTGTACTCGGCACTGGGGAGGCCGCACCTTGAATCCTGTGTTCAGTTTTGGGCCCCTCACTACAAGAAGGATGTTGAGGTGCTGGAGCGTGTCCAGAGAAGGGCAACGAAGCTGGTGAGGGGTCTGGAGCACATGTCTTATGAGGAGCGGCTGAGGGAACTGGGGTTGTTTAGTCTGGAGAAGAGGAGGCTGAGGGGAGCCCTCATCGCTCTCTACAACTACCTGAAAGGGGGTTGTGGCGATGAGGGTGTTGGTCTCTTCTCCCAAGTAACTAGTGATAGGACAAGAGGAAATGGCCTCAAGTTGCGCCAGGGGAGGTTTAGATTGGATATTAGGAAAAATTTCTTCACTGAGAGGGTGGTCAGGCATTGGAACAGGCTGCCCAGGGAGGTGGTGGAGTCGCCATCCCTGGAAGTGTTCAAAAAACGTGTGGATGTGGCACTTCAGGACATGGTTTAGGGGACATGGTGGTTCTGGATTAATGGTTGGACTTGATGATCTTAAAGGTCCTTTCCAACCTAGTGATTCTGTGATTCTGTGATTCCCTTCCTGTCCCAAAACACTTCTCGGGGCCCGGGCAGTCGCAGCCCTGCAAAGCGCGGTGGGTTTGCTGCCGCTGCCTCTCTGTCCGGCGGGGACCCACACAGGGTCCTTCCCCCTCCCATGGCAGCCCCACACCTCCCCGGCACCGTCCCTCATCCCGCTGCAGCGCTCGCGTGGGAAGATTTTTTTTTTTTCCCTTTCCTAGCGAGCATTTAAATTAGATCAGCGAGGAGCATCGCTGTCCCGCAGCGGCCGCAATGAGCCGTCCCTGGCTGCGGCAGAGCGGTGGTGAAGCCGGAGCGCGGGGAAGACGGCCAGGAGCCCGCGCTCCCCTCCTGCAGCCCGGCTGCTCCTGAACCGGGAGCTGCGATCGCCAGACCTGCCTGCGGAAATCCATTCTCCCAATTCCCGTTAAAATTAATTGAGTAGCTTTGAAAAGCTGAGCTTGGGGGATCACATTATTCCTTTTATCTAATTTTTTCTTTTATGTTATTGTATTTTCTAGCAGATTAAATTGTCCTTTTTTTTCTTTTTGGCCCCCTCTTATGTTTATTCACAGCATCTATAATAGACTTGGTTAAAAAAAAAATATATATATATATATACATATATACACACACATCTTTGAGGCCACGTGGCTTCCTTTGAAAATGCCAGTTCATAAAAAATCAAAACTTTCTGCAGGGAGATGGATGAAATTTCATTACGGGCGCGGAGCCTCCCCCACTTTGCGAGGCAGCCGAAATGATTTCATTGCCGTGGAGCACTTCCCATTTTCATTTCTCATTTGGACGTTCGGTTCAATTTGTTTGATAAATTATAGGAGATCAAAAAAAATTAAACAAAAAAAAAAAAAAAATCGAACCCAAATCCCAAATCAATAAAA